>NC_070627.1:20059870-20407210 GCF_947347685.1 Pleuronectes platessa
AGATACGAGAGGAGATTAATTACAATATGCCCTCATTGTGTTATGTGATGAGACAAAAAACTGGATCAAAAACAGGGTTTGTGAGGCTGTCGGTCTGTTGGGTCCCCGCTAACTCTGAGTGCTGGGAAGGAGATGCTTAACAAAAGTTGCAGATTCATGAAAGTAATACCACTGTGGGTTTTAATTTGGAAGTGGATAAGCAGAAAAACACAAAGACAGAATTTGATGAGGACAACCATCTGTGCTACAGTAATCAGCGGGCCGTCGCTGCACAGTTCACTGAAATGGTGCTAACATAAAAAAATTTAAAAAAGGGAGAAAACTCTGAATGGGGCTCAGATAAGGAAAGCGATGTTTGCCAACCGATATGCGCTTGGAAGATAATCAATCTTTAAAGTTTGTTTTATCAATTCAGAACTATACATACTTGAGAGGGTTGAAATAATTCAACACAAATTGCCCGATTTCCACTGGAGAAATGTCAATATTCATAAGCAGTCTGTTCTTGCTCTTATAAGATCTCCAGATGGGAGGAGGACTGTCAAAACACCCTCACGTCAAGATGAAACAGAGAAAAGATATCTTTTCAATTCTGACATTTCATTAATGAATAATTTTCCCCATGCATACATATTAATAGATAAAATTAATTAGTTAAATCATTGATGTAGAGGAAATCAACAGGGAAGCTGTACAGCTCAACTTTGTGCATTCTGATCTCTAATTATAATCCCCACTAATTACTTTGAGCATTTCTACATGTTTATACAGGTTAACGCTTCATTACTCCAAACTGGTTTACAGTAATGTTCCTCCCAGTAAACATACAGAATAATTGACTGCAATATATACTGTATAGGTGGTGGTGTGCCCATGTGATTCTTATTTCCTTTTTTTTACATCATTATCATTTAAAATAATTGTCATGATTTAGTGTGAAAAATTTGACAGTTGGAAGGAATGTGAATATATTGTAGAAGAGTTTATGCCTGGTCACACCAGAAAACGGACAAGTGAAATTAATCATATTTGCAAAATATTTGGTGGCATAGTGACGCTCAGGAATAAATTGCGAAATGTCTGCAAACTCACCAGCTGGCCTCTATCTCTGTTTTATCACAACAACAACAACAAAAGTGTGTGACAACGAGTCGTCATACGTGAAAACCCTGCTAGGCAAGTCGACATTTAATATTGATGCTTGTCTATTTGAGGTATTACGGTACAGGTGCTGGGAGCACCCAAAACCGATGTACGCACCTCTAACGTTGTGTTCCGTTGCCATTGTGTAACCGTTGTGTGGCTTTTGTGGTTGTGTTGCGGCTTTGAGTTGTCCCTTTTGCAGTCGTGTGTTACGTTAGTGCACTTGTGTGAGGCGGATGAACGAGCTTGCTAACATTCAGAATCATTCAAAAGTATCTGTACCATCGACTACTGTCTCATTAGCGTCAAACACCTGCTCTTATGTAGACAGATTTTATTGTGACAGAGGAGGTTGTAGTTAAAGTTGATGGTGCAAAACAGCTCCACTGCTTCAATGGCTTCCTCCGTTTTGGACTGTGTGGTTCTCCAGCCTCATAGGCCAGCTGCCGTTGAATGTCTTGCTATTGGTCAGCAGTGACGATTTGTGGGTCAAAGTTCAGCAAAACTCATAGTCATGCACAGGATTCATACTCCCTCACAAGGAAATCCACTGGAATGAATAAAAATTGCCATTATTTCATTGTTGTGACCAGAGGTTTGAAAGCACAATTGAGTCACTTGAAAAGGTTAAATGTGAATGGAAAACAAAATTCAGTCATTTTCTGCTCTTGAAAAACTCAGCTTTCAATGTCACACGCTGACTTTGGCTTCCAGGTGTCATATTATTTTACAAAGATGAGCTTAGACATGTACCAAATGAGCCATCCTCACTCCTAAAATTGCTAATAGGGGAATCATTAAAGACTACTCTGTTGACCTTTTAAAATGCTGGCTCCCAACTCCTTACTCTAAATCCCCTGCTTATTGACTTGGCAGCTTCCTTAAATGCCGCTCTTAAAGGAGCAGTGCATAGATTTCACCCCCGCTCATATCCCATTTCTACCACTCACCATCCCTCACCCCTGACCCCGGCAGGAGCACCATGGGAAATGACTAGGATATTAATGATGTCTACAAATGAAGCAACCTGTCATGTGTTACCATCCTGCTTGAATTCACACAACGAAACGCTTATACTTCAGAACACATGCAGGTACCTTTTTTTATTGTACAAAAACACATATAAATATATCTTTGTCTAAAGGGCCTCACATAATCTCAGAGAATATGCTTTTGACCCCGAGCTCCTGTGCACTAAATCACCTCACACTCTCACTCCTTCTCCTGCCTCGTCCTTGTCCTCCTCCTCTGATACAGACTGCTGAGGCTCAGCTGTAGCCTGAGGGCTGTGTGACACCGAGAAACACCGCTCCATATATGACACTTATGAAATGAACAAAGAGCGGGGAGAGGCATGTGGGTTATTGACAGAATAATGGAGACGTACAAATAAATAGGCATTTGGATGCATCGCGGAGCAGACAGTGAGTTCCCAGCTCAAATAAATCCATGATGATTTGATGAAAGGAATAAAATGAGGTCCATTACAATCTTGTTATTTTGCAGACTTTGCAAAGTACAAGGGGAAAGATGTAGCCTCCACACGCACACATCCACACACGCTTGCTTCCAGAAAATACGACAGGCACGAAGAATCTTATTTAGTCCTATTCTTCACATGCTGCATTTAGGTCAGTGATCTTCCAGGAACTAAAGTGAACAGCCTGATGGGACGAGGTGTTTCAGAGTCTGACTTGTCTTCTAACATGCGAACATCCTGTTCTTTGGATGTCATTGATGATACTTCACTTATTCTGACACACATCCAACTGCCAGACAACGCGGCTTCTCTTCTCCTCTCATCCTCCCTTTCACATGCCCATTTATCATGTCTCTGCGCACCGTGGGTCGACTGTTTCACTAACGATGCCAATTAATTGAAAACATTAGTGAATCTTAAAGATTGACATTCCCAAGCCATATAAGGGGAAGCGAGAGGAGGGCAAGGAGGTGTGTGTGTTTGTGTGTGTGTGTGTGTGTGTGTGTGTATCGGAGGAGTGGGCTTTTGCGTATCTCTCGTATCTTAAACAAAGGCTCACTGTTACATAGTTTGGCTCCCAGTGATTGACAGGAAAACAGTTTAAACAGAGAGGGGAAGCAGGAGTTGTTGTGCTGTGAATGAAGACATCACATGTCATACAAAGAAAATACACTCCTGATCAAAATCTTAAGACCAGTTAAAAAATTGCATGAATTTGCATTTTGCACTGTTGGATCTTAGGAAGGTTCTAAGTAGAGCTTCAAAATGCAAAAAGAAGAAATGGGAACAAGAGCCCAAAAGTTGTGAGCAGGCAATTTATTGAAAACAACAATTTAACTGAAGTAGGCTGTTCATCAGCTGATCAAAAGTTTAAGACCACAGCTAAAAAAAAAAAAAAAAAACTCCTAAAACAGAAATTAAAGTGTCAAAAACTGACTCAGTAATGAGTAGCTCCACCATTATTGTTGATCACTTCAAAAATTCGTTTTGGCATGCTTGATCCAAGTGTTTCCAAAAGGCTAGTGCGAATGTTGCGCCAAGTGGTGAAGATGGCTTCACGAAGGGCATCCACTGTCTGGAACTGATGTCCATTTTTGTAAACTTCCCTTGCCATCCATCCCCAAATGTTCTCAATTGGATTAAGATCAGGGGAATACGCAGGATGGTCCAAAAGAGTGATGTTATTCTCCTGGAAAAAAGTATTGGTCAGACGGGTATTGTGAATTGGAGCGTTGTCCTGCTGAAAAACCCAGTCGTTACCACACAGACGAGGGCCCTCAGTCATGAGGGATGCCCGCTGCAACATCTCCACATAGCCAGCTGCTGTTTGACGCCCCTGCACAACCTGGAGCTCCATTGTTCCATTGAAGGAAAAAGCACCCCAGATCATGATGGCGCCCCCTCCACTGTGCCGCGTAGAAAACATCTCAGGTGGCATCTCCTTATCATGCCAGTAACGTTGGAAGCTATCAGGACCATCAAGGTTACATTTTTTGTCGTCAGAGAATAAGACTTTCTTCCACCTTTGAATGTCCCATGTTTGGTGTTCCCTTGCAAAGTCTAAACGGGCAATTTTGTGGCATTGAGGAGACGTGACCTTTGAAGACGTTTCTTGTTTTTGAAGCCCTTCCTTCGCAGTAATTTGGGACGAGGATCGTCCCGTGTCTTGAATGACAGCCATTCTACGGCTCAGCGCCGGTGAGATTTTTTTTGGGTCTACCACTTGATTTTTTTGTTCCATAACCCTGAGGATCTTTTAGGAAATGCAAAATGACTGTCTTACTGCGTCCAACCTCAGCAGCGATGACACATTGTGAGAGGCCTTGTTTATGCAGTTCAACAATCCTACCACGTTCAAAGACGGTGAGCTTTTTTGCCTTTGCCATCAAGAGATCTTCACAGTGTGATTACTTGACAGGAAATGACATGGAATCCGCATTTTTGTGACAGAGTAGGATGTAGTTAAAGTTGATGGTGCAAATGTGGTTTCAAGTGACTTTAGCTGTGGTCTTAAACTTTTGATCAGCTGATGAACAGCCTACTTCAGTTAAATTGTTGTTTTCAATAAATTGCCTGCTCACAACTTTTGGGCTCCTGTTCCCATTTCTTCTTTTTGCATTTTGAAACTCTACTTAGAACCTTCCTAAGATTCAACAGTGCAAAATGCAAATTCATGCAATTTTTTAACTGGTCTTAAGATTTTGATCAGGAGTGTATAAATGACTTAGTGGTCAGGAGGCTCAGGTTGCACAGAACAGCGGAGATCCCAAAAGGTTTGAAATATGCTGCATCATAACTAACACTTGTTTAAGATAGTAAATACAAATTGAAAACCTCTGCACTCTGTTTGGGCTTTTGTTTGAGCATTACTGCAGGAAGGGGTCACAACTAAATTGCCTCAGGTGAAATCTCATTGGTCCCTCCTGTGCCACTGTCCTGTCATATCCCAAAAATAACAAATCTAGTGACTGACTTACAATAAATCTGACAATTTGTTAAGAAGAATTGAAAAAATATATATATTTAAGGATTTGTGGCTTTGTTCAAAGCTATAGAGCTAACAGTAAACAAGGATTACTAACATGTGCAGCTCACTGAATAAGGAACTTTGCATGGATGTAATTGGGCCCTCTGTGTAAATTGTCGCCCTGTTAGCCCCCCTTGACTTAGAGGATTCCTAGAGCCACTGTGTTCCTGTAGATGAGTCTTGCTTTGCTCACTGGGCTTAAGTGTCGTTGTTACCTGTCCTTTCTGGGGCAGAGTTTAAATTCTCAAGGACATTAACTCAAATTATATGCAGACCCATGCCTACTCTAAATGCCCACACACCATCAAAGAGAGGGAGAGTGAGAGAGCGAGGCAGAGGAGGTAGGCTTGCTCCCAGGCTTGGCAGGCAAGCAGTGTGGCACATGCCTGGCAGACAGAGATGATGATAGTAGGGGAAGCTTCCAGTCTCCTAGCCTCCGTATCAGCCAGGTGTCCGCGGACGAGATATGGGAAGTGTCAAGCAGGGGTGGGAGGGGGACTGTCAGAGCCCAGGGAGGATCCGGGGGTGTGGGAGATGGAGACAACGCTTACAAAAAGATGAGCAGGCATACAGGATGCTGCTGGATCCAGCTGAGCAGCTCCTGTATGGGTTATTAAAGCATTACTTTAAAATAATATTGCAGAGAGACCTGATCAGACATACCTACCACATATACTACACGTATATTTGTACATTCAATCAATGATTTTGTCTGATTGATGGAAAACAAAACATTTTGTATTAGTTGAATGATCTCTGACAGATCAGCTTGTTACAGTTGTAAGCACAATCCAGAAAACATTAAAGACAATTTCTGCTACTTATTGTTAGTTAAGAATGAAAATTATTAAATTATAGAGATGTAATACATTCACAATAACTGACTCAAAATATGTCAATACTACAGGTGTTGCAATACAAAAGCTGACATTTTATCAGATTTTTTACAATAATTTAATCATAATAATTTGTTTAGAATTAATCAGATTAGAGTCATATGACTTCATAAATAAATACAGCTGGGTGTCATTAATGTAAAGAATTTGATGGGGTGCTTTCTGATAATATTGCCAAATGGTGAAAAGTATTGGTCCCAACAATAAACCCTGTGGAACTCCATGATTAACATTTGTATCCATGGAAGAGTCATTAAAAACCCCAGTGTCCATCCAATATGATTAAACCAGCCTGCTGTGGTTCCTTTAATACCAATAACATGTTCCATTGATAAAATGTTTAATGGTGTGAATAACAATTAACTACAATTATAGATTAATAACATACAGAGAACATGTCACATGAACAAAATTTAAATCAGAGTAATTTCTTTGCACATTTCGCACATCCCAGGTTGGTGGGTAAAGTATAGCATGTGTGATTATCTCGAAGCATTATGCCAGCCTTCAAAAGCCTGATCCTGTTAGCTCTGAGCTGGGTGTGTGGAATGACTGAGTCAAGTATTTAAAGCTGCTCTAATCTATATTTGTGTTTGAACGACTATGTTTATGTGAATGGGGTCTCCAGAGAAATATTAGCATATTTGCAATTCCCCTTTTTGTTTAGAAAAGGGGGTAAGAACTCAATTCAAATCAACTTTATTTGTATAGTGCCAAATCACAAAAAACATAATCTCAGGGAATTACACATCACTTGGTCACAAAAGTTCTCGATTATAATAGAGAGAAAGTATCAGTTCCTGCAATGAGCAAATGCTTGGGGACAGTTTTAACCAGCAGAACCCGACTCATAGAGAGTGGCCATCTGCCGCAACTCGTTGGGTTGAGAAGAGAGAGAGAGAGAGAGAGAGAGAGAGAGAGAGAGAGAGAGAGAGAGAGAGAGAGAGAGAGAGAGAGAGAGAGAGAGAGAGAGACTGGGGAGAGTTGTGTAATTGTATTCAAACACTGTCAGGTTGTTTGTTATAATGAAATTATAATAATGATAGCTATAGGTGTAACAATGTTAATAATAATAACAGCAGTAAAGATAGTGGCACCAATTAATAAAAGTAATAATCCTAATAAGAATGCAGATAATAAATAATAGGCTTGACAATAGTTCCCAGTGCATGATTGGAGTTCCCCCAGCAGTCTAGGCCTTAAGCAGCATAACTAAGGGATAATTCAGGACTCACTTGAGCCAGCTCTAATTATAAGCTTTATCAGGAAGGAAAGTTCTAACTGTTGGAGATTGTGTCTGCCTCCCAAATCCAAACTGGGAGCTGGCTCCAAAGGAGAGGAGCTGGTAGCTGATGGCTTTTCCTTCCATTCTGCTCTTATAGACTCTAGGAACCACAAGTAAGTCACCATTTTGAGAGCAAAGTGGCCTATTGAGATAATATGAATCTTTGAGCTGTTTAAGATACACTAGGGCTCGGTCATTAGAGGCTTTGTATGTACGGATCAGGATTTTTTATTTTTTATTTTGTACTTCACAGGGAACCAATAAATAGACAGTAAAATGGGCCGAATTATATATTTTTCTAGATTTAGTCAGTACTGTCGGTGAAGCATTTTATATCGGCTGTAGATGTTTCACAAACCTCTTCACACACCCTGATGATAAGGAATCAGAGATCGCTAGTCTAAAAATAACTAATTAACTAATTCTCAGCATCCTTTTGAGAAAGGATGTTTCCAATTTCCCTATTATTGCTCAGGAAGAAGTCTGTCCTTAAGACCTGTTTTATATACGAGTCAAATGACATGTCCTGGTCAAATATACCTCACAGGTTCATCACAGAACAAATGGAGATCAAGCTAATGCCATTCAAAGTGACTATATGATCAGATAAGTTTATGGTCATTTAAAATTGTCTGAGTATAGAAATAATGTATTATGATGATTAACTATTTCTTTCAAAATCAATTATTTGATAAACAAAAATATAGAAATAATGTGATTATGTTCATATGGCTTCATAGATAAGTACAGCTGGGTCTAATATGCATAGATATAGCTATTCATACAGGACTTTCTGATTCTAATGCCCAACGGAGGCACAAATAAGGTGACAATTATAGGTCCCAGCACAGAACCCTGTGGGACTTCATGACAAACTTTTCAGAGACTGTTAACATTAACTGATCGGAGTCCATCCAATAAGCTTCAAACGCAGTCTAGTGTGGTTCTTTTAATCCAAATAACATGTGCTAGTCTCTGTAATAAAACCTTGTGATCAATGGTGTCAACAACATTTTCACCAGTGCTCCAGTGTCTCTGAGTGCAGCGTCGTTCACAATTTTTTTCTTGACCAGATTTCCAGCTGCCCCAAATAACCCAATTACTGAGTAAAACTCTGGCTTAGTCCTCCCAGAGCTCTGCACTGCCTCATGAATCCATCTCAGGCCCCAGAGAGCTTCGTTTCGGCTCTCCACCAATGTCATTTATACCCCCCGCCTTACCATGGCGTAGGTTGTTGTCCTACTGCTATATAACGCCAGCTCCCTCCCCCCCGCTGACCATGAACCCAGCACAACAGCAAAACTGGGTTTTTACAAAATGGAGACAGCGAATATGACTCAGCAAGACATCTCATTACAGCAGTAGAAGCGTTTCCTCTGGTGTTTGCCCAGACTCAGATCATCAGACAAGGAGAGAGATTGCTTGAGGTTGGCTCCATCTTATTTTTCATGCTGAGAAGGAGGGAAAGAAATGGAGAGAAAAGAGAGGAAACACGGAGAAAGGAGTAAAGCTGGGAAGAGCGGGTGCAGACGGCAGAGCCAAGAGAGATCCGCAGCAGAGGTGCTGTGGTGGAGCTCTACAGGAAATGAAGTTGCACCTGGAGCAAGGAGAGGAAGAAATAATGTGAAGATGGGTTAGGTGTGGGGCAGGTGGGAGGTGACAAAGCCACTGAAGTTGAGCAGAGGTTGAGTGGGGTTGGAGCCACACTGTAAGCCCTTCTTTCCCCTGAGACAGGCAGAGTTAGGGGGCCGGGATGGGACTGGGTTACAGGGAAGGACCTGGGGCCATTTCATTACAGAAAGTGTCTGTCCAGAAGATGGGAAAAGGATTATCCTGCAAACAGGATTTATTGGAGGGGATAATTCATAGGCTGAACCCACAGTGGGAAAGTGCCATATAGGTTGAGGTTACAATATCGCTTCATTCACAGCTCCCAACTGCCTGATTTTCAGCAATGCATGTGTCTGAGTGTGTGTTTGTGAGTGTGTGTGTTCAGGGGTGAGCATTAGTGGGGTTGTGTGGGTTTGTCAGTAGTGAGTGTTTGTTTGCATGTGGTCTATACAATTCTGCACTCAGGATAATACAGAACAGTTCAGTTGCCATGGCATTATGACATGATTAGCTCTTCCTCCAATGGCTTCATTACGAGGCACCAAGATACTTTTTTGCTGATTTAACAGATAATAGAACTAATGAAATCAAATACCTGTCACAACCACTTAGGTGACAAGGCACGCATCCAGAAACAAAATGCACCTTTCCACATTCATGGAAAATATGTAAATGGTGCATATAGTCTTCACTGATTCGCATCCTGCTAGAAAACAGCCGAGGTGTGAAAAACTGGGGAAATAAAATATGAATTGGGGCTCCTTTGCTGTCTTTGGGCCTGCGGGGCACTTGACAAAACAATGATGGAGACAATGGGGAAATTTGCATTTAACAAATTGATGTCTCGTGGCCTGTCGTGTTATATAAACTCTGGAGGAAGGCTGTCACGTTGTGGCCCTTTCTAATGTGGTAATAAGACAACTGGCTCCACAAAGCAGTGCTTTCATTTGCGGGCTAACTGAGGAGGAGGATGAGATGACAGTTCTGAGAATTCTGGAAGCAGGGAAATACATTTTTACATCTTTATAATCATTTAATTTACAGCTTGACCACTTCTACTGTCCTTCGTATTAGCAATCACTTTTTCAACTGGCTGGATTGACCGCCAACACTTTGGATAAGGATTCCACTCAATTCAAGCTGCTCTGTGCATCACAAATCCAGACATTTGCATCTTCTTCTTGCCCTTTCATATTTTTCTGAGGATTGCAAAAATGAGTCTGAAATCATTCCCTTAAAAGGCCGTTGATTGGGGTGCCGGGGTCTGTAATTTGCAATTAACGAACGGGCTCTGGAATTTGATTTGGGTCAAGGTCCCTATTTGCATACTCCTTCCTGACTAGTGGAGAGACTCCAGGGGTGCTCAGTCTTGATGGCGGTGTCTCGTTGTCTGATTTATGTTCAGCGGTCATGGCGGGGGGGGAGCCAAGCAGCGCTGCCCTGCTCTGCCTCAATGTGCTTCTTGTGACTCGTCACGCTCTTGCAGTTAATGAATTCTGAGCGTGAGCTGTAATTTCTATTGGTTCATCTCAATTGCCTGCTAATGGCTAGGTCGTTAGGCCAGGGAAATAGCGAAGTCCACCTCCAGTCTCCAGGGGTTGTTACTGTAGGCAGACTGGGCTCTGAGCCGTGACCTGTTGAGATAGCTCCTTCTCTCCTCCATATAGAAAAACCTGCTCTGCCAAAGAGAACAGCTTTACGGTTTTCCGTAAATAAATAAAAACTGACACAAAAAATTTTAAAAAAAGTTACTGGCTGCTTTTTTCAAACAATAGGTAATGATTGTTAAAGGTACGTTGTAATCAGGTACATTATTCACGATCTGTACCTATAAATTCATTTTATGAGGGACTTGTGTTTGTTTCCCTTTATAAACTTTGCTACAAGTTAACTGCTATAACTGCTGAAGTTAGGTAAGATTTTATATATAGAAACTAGACTGACTAATGAAATATGATATACTTTTTCAGATTTACAAGTAGAAAAGGCTCGGGTATTCATTCTACTTGCTGACTGGTTTTTGGTCTGGCTAAACAAACTTTGTTATTTGGTGCTTCAACATTCCTGGAAAACTGTAGGTTTTTACAGCCTTTTACCTGCTTTGGCTGCAGTCAACATAGATGTTGCTTACTTGTTGCATAAAAGTGTAGGAGTGAACTGGAAAACATTGAAGCTGCAGGGCCGGAGTCATGTGATAGTTTGTCAATAAAATAATTCCTGTCATGTCACACATAGTCATTGGATCCACTGTTCACATCAAAATAGTAGTTTCTTCCACCACTGATTGTGGTTTTCCATTCACAGCCTCTCGATGCTACCGAACTTGGATTTGATATGTGTTTTTTTTAAGTGACATCCTGAATATTTCCTTATCATGTACGTAGATGATAGGTTTCCATACCCTTGGGACCAGTTTTCCCTGAAAAACTCTTGACTATATGTTGTAACTCATGTATAATTTTCTCCTTGAGATTTTGTAATTAGTCTAATTATCTCAATTTAGTGAGCTGAATTAGTATAGGCTTTAAATGATTCTCAAGAAGATTACAAAGATTATATAAAAGTCTGACTTAAAAACTAATTTTGGAGATGAATTCAATGCACATTTCATTTCCTGAAAGTGTTATAATTTGCAAACAAACACACAACTGAATTCAAGTCAACACCTTGAGCTCTTTGCATTGACGGCATCATTTTTGACTGGCTCCTGTGTGCAAACACACATTCTCCCATGCCCGTAAGCAGACTGTCAGGTGCAATTCTTTTTTGTGACAGAACTATGAAGTCTCGTGTCAAGATGCTTGAAGTGGAGCAGGATAAGAGAGAGATCTGCTCTCATGCCTAGACTCTTTGGGCCTCTATTTGAAGTGCACTCAGGGCCTGCTGATGGAGTAAGTTCTTCACAATGGGGGGTGGGACAGTAGGCTGCTGCCCTTCATGCTATTGACGGCATGCTGCATTTATCTCCCACATCCTCGGGTTTGTTCTGAAAGATTAACATGATAGTAGAAAGACATACTCGTAGAACAAAGTCTTGGTATCACAGAATGGGCGTCCGTGCATTAATTCATGTCACAATTAATTCTCACAGTTTGGGTTGCAGTATGGGCCATTATTTATAAAATATGAGGGCTGTCACTTTTAAAAAGAAAAGAATTTGTTTGATTGCGTTCAAACCACAGACTGTATATAAATATGAAGGACTCCTCTCTGCTTCCTCCCACCATCCAGAAACAAACCATGACAAAAATTGACCTTTGACCTGCATCAATGCATATGTATATCATCTTTAATTTATCTGGTGGGTATTTTGCCCTTTTAGTTTTGGATATGCTCCACCCATTAACTCGTAGGACACAGGGTTGTTAACCTATACTGCAGCCAGTTTAAACTAAAACATGATTCCACTTGTGTAATTCTCTCCATGTTACATGGATTCTAAACTAATGAACACTTCATGTAATCGTGAGTTTTAGTTCATCAGCAAACAACTGTACTTTTCAGGACACAACGCTAACAGATCCAAAATACCTCCTGAAATTACTTGGCTCCAAAGTTCCTTCAGAACCACTCGCTAGTTTTTCAGGTGTGTATAAGCAAAGAGAGCATTCACAACTTACTGAGGGCAACAGGCCATGCTGATGGCCAGATGTTGCCCTGCTGGATAACAAAAAACATTCTGATGCCGTTCTACTGTACGGATTTTCAATTGGAACAATGAATTCATACCTGTTTTCTTAGGTGGGAGTTTGCAAGAGTGCAAAAGTTGCAGGGGAGTTGACATTCATAGAACGAATGAGGGTTTTATACTCAAATACGAAATGAAAACATGACTCCCAGTTTCAGGAGACTTGACAGGAGAGGAGTTTTTGATGAATGATCTCAGAAATGCTGCAAAAAAAAAATCAAACCAAAGTTTCAAAGAAGAAAAAAAAGAGGAGCCTATGACCTGGCCAGGTTTGTCTCCTGACTTGAATCCAGCAGAACCTTTGGAGTATTTTAAAGCAGGAGGTAGCGCAACAAAATCCCCTCGAGCAAGGAGAAGCTGGAAAAATAATCGTCTGTGAAGAATGGCAGAACATCTCTCCACAGATTCGGGCGAGACTGGTATCATCCATGCCCAGGAGGATCGGATCTGTCATTTGAAATAAAGGCAGAGAACCAAACTATATAAAGAAGAATGGATTCACGAGTGAAGGCTGCACTAACTTTTGTTGCAGTCGGTTCTTAAGTTTGGACTTTTGTAGTTTGTAGTTTAATTAGTTGGCTTCTTGGACTAAAAACCCATAAACCTTGAAACTTTTAGTGATATCGATCAGCTGTGAATATTCACTGTAAATGACATAAAACCAAACCAATTTATAGATTCTTCTTCACTCAAAATGTGCTTCCTCCTCATTTTAAACGACTCTGCACTATTAACTGGTGTGACTTGGCAAGTAACTGCAGCAGTTAAAGTCTGTATAGGACTGTGTGTTGTTCTAGTTTAGCTCTTTTGTATTTACAGCTCCATCTCCCCATAGTTTATTACCACTCACTGTATGTGTGGAGTGTGTTTAGTTGGGGAGCCTGTGGGCTGACAGTCCCCAGGGTGGAGTGTGTTTGTTTAGGGCCACTGCTCCGCTTGGACACTGAGATGCAGATGGTGCAGGGAGCCGGCCCTGGAGTGCCTTTGGACACGCTCCGGCAGAGTGCAGGGTCATGTTCTTTCGCCTACTACAAGACAGGAAATCCATTTAATTACCTGTGAAGCAGAAGACGGGGTGTGGGGGCCTGACAGAGGAGGACTGTGTTCCCTGAGCACTCTGCCAGAGAGAGAGAGGAGGGGCGGGGAGGGAGTGAGGGGCAAATGGCGGCGGGGAAGGGGAAAGGAACGAGGGAGCAGAAATACTGTAAAGAGAGCAAGAGGAGAAATCACGCAAACTGGTTGTTAATCTCGAGTCTTTCCAACATCACTAGTTAACCTGCTTGATCCCTCTATCCTCCTCTTCCTATTTTCCCATCCACTCACTCTTCCTTGACTGTATCGGATATCCTTTGTCTGTCTTCCTCTATATCTCCTCACTTAACTCCCCATGCACCTTTTCACAACTCCTTCTCTCCACAGCCCTGTTAAGTCTTCCTCACTATAGCTCCGATGTCTTTTTGTTTATTCCCCTTTTCTTTGTGCCCCCTCACCTCTGCATTTGTCCTTATGCACCGCTGCGGCACTGCGGCCTCATTTGTTCCTTGTCTCGTCTTTGTGTCCTCCACTCCATTTATTTTCTCCTTCTGTCTCCTGAGCTCACAGGAGAACTAAATCAGCCTCAAAGCCCAGTGGAAAAAAAGCTAGATGAGCTGTGGTGTGAGGAAAGTATACAGAGCCGTAATGTCATTATGCAAGGGCAGTCATGAGACGTCCCAGGTGACAGTATTAACAAATGGTTACCAAACTGATTCAAGCCACTATAGATATATAATAAATGCTGTCTATGCTGGTATCATAATTAGGGGCCATTAAAGAGCCATCATATTGTGCCATGATGTGAGCATGCTACTTCTGCAGTATAGTTGTTTTCCTAATACATTTAAAGAGACGATGAGAACTAAACACGGTCAAAAGACAAATACAATACAGCAGTATTTGGATGAGCGTGCATATTCAAGTTTATCACTTTTATTGATCCAACGAAAAGGATAGCAGTGACCATATTTCCTCTCCAACCACTTTTTGGACTTGTGTACATTCCAAAGCCTGATTTTCACATCTCCATGCTACGGCAGCATCGTGACCGTCCAGGTTATACAGCAAGAATGGCAACAGCAGGCTCTTCCAGACTGAAGCCCAGAACTGTCACATCTGAGAAAGAGATTGGCCCCAAGCCCAGTCCCGGAAAATTCACCGTGACACCCTTCTGGCTGGTTCCTTCCCCCGGATCTGTCCCTTCGAATGGCAGAGGAGAGGAGTACGGGATCACGAGTCATCAACACTATCCTGCACATTTTCACATCAGGAAAAACTTGAAAACGACAGAACAAACCTCCCACACTATGGCAGACGCAGTCAAAGACGAAAAAGGGGTTCCTGCTGGTTCGTGTCTGAGGAGTACATGACAAATCCAGGAACAGATGTAGAATATTTACACACAAAGCAAATGACTGCAAGTCCCTGCAAGGCTTCTCGCATGAAACTCTTGGCTAATGAGAGGGAGCAGGTTTGGACGAGCATGAGTGCACCCATAAAGAAAAGAACAGAGAGAAAAAAGAAATCTATAAACAGATGCTAAATTTTATGTTCAAAAAATGACAAGTAGTGCAAAAACAAAAATCCTCAGTCAAAACTGATCAAAGTGAGCATGAATTGCATGAATAAAGAAACAGGATAACTAGTCTCAGGCCAATTTGTTTTTTAAGACACCGTGATTGAATTTTCAGCCATACTGGATCATTACACATACAGAGGCAAATGAATATGCATGGATATGTTAGACATGCTGGGCCTGGTTAATATATGAGTGAGCTCTCTGTAGGTGGAGGGAATGCATTTCATTTTCATTTTAAATTGTCATTTGACTTATCAGTAACCTGCTTGGTAAATACAGACATTTTGTATTTTTTGAGTTGTAAACAGTTAGAAAAAATTCAGTTTATCACGACTTAGGTGTTATTTTTGAAGCCATTGGTTCAAAGCATGTTCTCGCTGCCAAAGTAATCACAGAAACTGGAAATATTCGGCACCGTTGCTAAAAAAAAGGTAAAACGGATCTCACAGGTTATGTATAGATTGTATGTGAAGATCGATGATGTGCCTCCACGTCCTCCCTCTATATAGAAATGAGAGCAAAATATCCAAGATATGAACGCTGCCTATCGGTCCATCAGTAGCGATCAGGGGACAGACCTGCGGTATATCAAGGTTCCATCGATACGGGCACTTGATCAATCGGGAGTGGACCCAGCCAGCTGTCAATCATGATGTTTTCATAGCAGCAAAAGATCAATTAGAAGCAAACTTACTGAAAAATATAGTTGAACAGACATAGGCGTTTAATGTTTAATGTTTAATTCTCATTTACTCGCTCTCATTTCTTTCTCTATAACTTCCTCCTGATTATCTAAATCAATTTTAACCACACTTTAGTAGGAAAGGCTAATAATTATGGCAAATATCTTTATGAACTTTTGCAATGGACACTTTAAGTACTATATGAGAGTTTTCTCTTCCGAATGAGTTTGTCTTAGGCTGGCAGTAAATTGGTGATGGGGTGATCACTCATGTTTTGTGCCTCATTGGACGTCAGCTCCCTACCTGTTCCAGCAATTTACCAGGGACCAGAGAAACTTAAAAAAATTCTTTATCCGCTTGAATTCTGCTGCCATGGTTTTTATTGGAATCATGCCGTTACACACTGCACCAATAAAAAGGAGAGAACGAGTGAAGAGATGAAATACGTCCTCGGAGGTGACAGTGAAAGCAGCTCCAAAAAATAATCAGGCACCATTTAGCTGTTATGCTCTGAGGAGCCATTCAACAGCTTGTAGGTAGAGTGGGTGTTAGAAAGTGATCCAGCAGTGTTTGCTATTCCCATAGAAGTACGAATGAAATACAAATTGGATTGATGATATGTTGCCTTTGTAGAAGACGTGTCAATGTGATATCATTCGTTCACAGACTGGACAGGGTTATATTTCACCCTAAATGAGCCTCTTGTGTAATCTGTGCATGATCGAAACTCTGGAGCTTAAAAAGCAGGAATATTCATGCGGGCTGTTTGGACACTGGTGATCTCAGATATTCAGCCATTTATTTATGAGAAGGAAGATGTGCAATGCAGGGGAATGAGGCGAAGCACTGAGTGAGTTGAGGGAATTTTATTACGCCGTCGTCTGCATGCATCAGGGGGTCACAGGTTTCCCTGTGTCTGGATAAGTGATTCGGCATGCAGTGCAACGGGCAAGGTGCTCTACTGAGAGCAGAGTGTATCGTTCGCTGAAGTAACCTTGTTGTTCCGAGCTCACACCGTGAATGTAATGCACCTCTGTCCCCTTCCCTCATCCTCCCTCCCACCTAGCCCACCGCTGCCTTTACTCCTCCAGCCTTCTCCCCTCTCACCCTTCGCTCCTTTCCTCCTTCGTGGTGGGTCAGCCAGCTAACGATCTGGCCGACAACGGATCCCAAGAGACTCGGTTCAACTACAGTTCAGGCCATGACTGGGCGAGAGAACCAGAGCGAGCAGGAGACAGAGGGAAGGTACTGTATGTACAGTAGTGGTTGGCTTCCTTGATCATTTGTCATCCTCGCTTTCTACTGTGTAAGAGCTGTTTTCGTGCCATAATTGCAGGAAAAATAGTCTGTCAGACTTTGAAGCTTCAGATTTATGTTAAGAAAGTATTGGGAGGTTTTTCACCACACCATTTGCGTTTGTCGTTGCTTTGCTGAAAAAGTAACAGCTCCACATTTTGATGATATTACCGTTTTCTTTCTTTGACCGTTTGCGGAAGCCTTCAGAAGTTTAAGAGGCCACATTTGTATGCTACAATCCAACTCTGAAGGCCATATCTATTTCATACGTTAGCCCAATTTCTACTTCACCGGACTTCGCTCCCTGACCTATAAGATATATTTTTATTATGCATTTTGGATCAACAGTGAAATCATGTGGCAGGTATGACATGGGTTGTGACATTAAGATGCACTGACGCTGTCATGGGGGTTCAATCAAACAGCATGCATGTCTTATCCAACTGTGTAAACCAAAACTAAACCCTCCACTGGTGTGTGGTGTATAGATAACTCACAGGGAGCACAGACACTAAGAGGTGTAATGGAGATGAAAGTTGGCCAATGGTAGCGGCAGAACATCAAATTGGGTTTGCAGGGGATGCAGAGTCGTGACACACTCTGTCCTCGGCCACCTGTGCGCATGTGGATGGGCGCTTCTGTTTGTGTGCCTCATGTGTGCCTCTGTTTGTGAGTCTGTGTGGGGTGTGAGGTGTCGTACCGCCTGTGGCAGGTGAGGAAACTGCTGCCTCCAGCTTGCATCTCAGGCGTTACAGTGTATTTGAATATATATAAATTAGGTATTTTAGTGTGTGAGGCTTTGACTGGTTATTTGCCACAGGGTCTCCACAACCAGACAATCTGACCCACACTGTATTATGAAATCTATCTCAACCCTGTGTGTGGAAGTATTACCTCATGGCAAATGCATTTAGATATGAGACTAATAGAAAATCCACGAGCGCTGCACATGACCCTGCATCTGTCTTGGTGACTTGACAGCAGGTTGGTGATGGTGTGTGCAGGACTGATCTAATGACACTGGGGGTTAGAGAGCTCTTTTCCCAGAGTCGAACCAGAAGGAAGCCAGCCGAGCTCATCATGTTGGAAATAATTAATAATGCATTTAATAAATAGCTCCTGAGCCGGCGATGTACTCTCACCATCTGCTCCAGTATAATCCCCTCCCTTTATTAATGCCAGATAGCCATTAGGTGACTATGGAGATGACATAATAATGCATGGCATCATTCACATGTTGATTGTCTCTTCAAATTCCAATCTGGAGCTTTTTTTTTTTCTTCCCAGCTCTCTTATCAACTGAATAATTTGGCGACAATTAGGTAGGGGCTTCAGTCACATCTCTGTTAATCAAGTCATTTTAATAGGGGTCTTGCAATGAGCTGTAAAAAATTATAACAGTATAAATTACCGCAGATACACAGCATATATCGTGCTGATGTATAAAGCTATTTGGTCCAGTATGGTTATAGAGTATGGCGTATGAGTTAGTCTGACAGAAGGTTATCTTGATGAAGCCGTCTGCCAAACAAATGTAACGTTCCTCAAATGTGCATCAGAATAAGAGTCTCTGCTGGCGCAGGAATCCCCGTATGTTACTGCAGATCTCTGACGGCGCTACTTGATCTAACATGAATCATTTAATGTATGCACTTTGGTTTGAAGGCTAACATTGATTTTAAGTTCCCCGGCTAAAGGCCAAAATGTGATTGAATATGAAAGTTGGTGAGCACTGGCGAGCCGCATCAGAATAGTCAATTCACGTACTTAATGTGCTGCTCTGGTGTTTGTGTTTAATGTTGAATACCGTCTCTGTGCACCTGCTGTCAGAACATATTCCCCCAGTTAGCCTTGCTGGTCATCTTTGCCCTTTACTGAAACAACACCTGTGACTTTCCGGTTCCCTCATAAAAACCTTTGAATACAGTTCATCTGAGAGGCTTTATTAGGAAGATCTGTTTTTTAAAGATTTGCTTTAAGATGTGAAACACACAGCCCAGGTCATTGATTTTACTTTCCACACCTCAGCCTCCACTCCTAAACCTTCATGTTTTCCAAGGCCAGGCGTCTGAACCCTGACACACAGCTTCACGAAAGCCTTGCAGTTCCTGTTGGATATAGAACTCCTCTGAAGCTGAGGTGCTGGATGGTGTCGAGTTCAGCGAGGTGAACTTCTCCTCTTGAAAGTCATGTGCCGACACGCTTTTGACTCACATATCAGAGGTGATGTCAGTCAGTTCATCAGTGGGTTTTGCTTTCTCCCTCGGAGCCGTTTGTTTCTCGCTCCGTGTTCACGGTAAAAGCAGAAATCTGAAAGGTCTAGCGTGGTGCTCTCTGCATCACAGGGCAGTCAGTCACTTTAGATTAGACTATGGATGGCAGGTCAAGGAGAACAAAAACTGTCTCTACAGGAGCGACGCAGAGGGATACAGTTCTCTTTCACACACAGACACACACACACACCTACTACACACACACACACGCACAAAGGGAGGTGAGATGGGGGTAAGAACTGACTGGGCCACTAGCAAATGTATCTTTCATTTACAATAGATAGCCTACTTTATTCAAAGAACTAAATACAAAAATATATTTAAGTAGATCTTTTGGAACATTCCTTATAGAAATTTATATTTTTGAGATCTGCATATAAGGGTCGTAGAAACATCTGAAGTCATATTATTGGCTGGTCCAATCCAAACTACTGAAACAGAAAGTTGAAGAAACGCAATAAGTTGATGAGCAAAAACAAAATCACCTCAGACTCCCTATACCTCTTTGAAGTTTGGAAAATCAATGCAGTGGTGGAGTTGTGAATGCCATGTTCTGGTGAATGATTTATACCATTTCTCAAACAAAGAAAGTGCTGGAATCCTCTTGCCAGCACTTCCTCTCCGCCTCTTTGAAAGCTTATGCCTTTGTAGCTTGAGCAACAATATGTGCGTTCAGAATATGTGTGCCATAAATTAAGGTTGACTGGACAAAGCTGGGATTCTGCCCTTGTGCTACAAAAGGGTATTATTGTGCGGCAGAGAGGCGGAGGAAGAGTGAAGTCATCTGCATCTGGATGGAGGAAGAGAGGGCTCTAGCATTCAGTCTGAGCCCCTCTGTGGCTGCTGAGGCCAGGCCTGCTGCTGCAGATAGACTTGTTCCAGCTCGTAACCCTCCCTGGCTCCTTACCCTGCCTCAGCCCAGGAACAGATGGAGTGAGGAGAGCAAAGGAGGAGAGGGAGGGAAATCGCTCCCTGTTCAGAGCTTGGCACAAGCATTAGGTTTGGGTGTATATAGTTAGTTTACTGTACACCCAACACAGCCATGCTGTTTAGAGCTGCTTTAAAAGTTCAGTGCGGTGGTGAGGCTGACGGAGAGAAAAGATCATCAATCATGTTTTGCGTTTGACTTGTCCAAACCTGAGGGAACAAACTCCTTCCATATCTTGCATCTTTCTTTTACACCAAAAACAGCCGGTATATACATAAATAAGATGATGGACTTGCCCACTACCAGTGAAGAGCCTATCATTTTGATTATTTTCTTTTTTAGTTCTGTTTTCCCAATTTGTAATGGTCAATGTTTGCTGTCTGGCCTCTGTTGCATCAATATATACAAAGAAATAAATCACTCTTGCACGTTGTCGCCAAGATGTAAACAAAACAACAAGTACACAGATGTTCTTTGCTATTTAAGCGCACAGGCCCGGACGTTAATTGCGTATTATCACATCGCACCAGAAAAGGTACTGCGTCAGCGTCTATACGCCTACGACAAAGAATAGAAATAAATCCACTTGGTTGTTTTCATCACTGCTAATCAAAGATGGAGCCAATTAAACCCTGTGTCTAATGCAGAGTAATTTCACCTGCATGTGAATGCTGATGGTATCCATTCCCATTGCAGTCAAAAGCCAGATGTGGGTATTAGTTTTTTTGACCTGTGGAAAAGGGGTTACACTCTGATTATCTGTGCACATGACCCAACTACCAGCGACTTTAAAGCTCACTTGCTGTTTTGTCATACAACAGATGTTTTTCTGTTTCCAGTCTTTATGCTAAGCTAAGTCAGCCAGCTGCTGACCTTGTGAGAGTGACCTCAAAAATTAAAGTAAACATTCAACTTTGTAAAATCATGGGACTATTCCTATAGCCAACATTAATTAGCACTCTGCTTAAAGTTATGTTATGAATCCAAAATATTTGCCCTCTTTCCTTACCTTCATCATACCATTCCCTTCTGTCTTGTTGAAACCATCCATAATAAGCCAAATGACCTCTAGTCTCTTAACTCTCCTTCATTACACTCAAGCTGCTGGTTATTGGACTGGGGAGAAGCTGAGATGGCAACGTGCCATGGTACAACGGGCACAACTGATGACATTAAACTCTCAGATCAAACCCTTGTGAGCCTCTTCTCGCCAGAAATCATAAACAGAAAACCATTTGCATATTTGAAACTCATTTACATATTTGAAACTGGGAAGCAATCACCAACACACACCATTTTTCAGGCGCTAATAAAAACTTCGGTAAATGACCTGTTTAACATCGCAGCTTTCCTCTGTAATGGATTAAAGTTGTGTTTCTCCTGCCCACTTCAAGGCAGGAAACTGTTGATATAATGAAGCCATGATGCAAAACTGAGGACTCCTGGCAGTCGGTGTGTGTCTGAGTTGATGTGCCATGCTGTACTCAGGAACAATAATGGTGTAAAGGGATAATCATTCATAATGCAGTCCAGAGACTACAAAGACAGTCCCTTTGGAAGAGTCACGAGCAGGGGAAAGCGGGGAGAAAAAAGGAAGAGGAACAACACCTCCTACGGTTCTGCATGCTATCGAACGTGTTGCAAACAGATGCTCTGTGCCAGCCGAGGCAGGCAAAAGAGTGATGAGTGTTGAAGCAAATTGATCCTATCTGAAAGGGCTCAGCAAACTTTAGCCCAGATCAAAGCTCATGCTAAGATGCTCAGATCATGCAGAGAGAAGGCAGAGCGGCGTGAGGAAGAAAGAGATGAGGGGGAGTGTCTTGTCCTGTCTAATTATACATTTCAGACAGCTCGCCACCAATTATCTCCCCTTCAGTAGCATCTGCCCTTCGCATGACCGCAAAGTTAATGTGTGGCAAGCCCACCGTTGGGTTGAAAACTCAAGCTTAATATATGGTAAGCTGCTGGAGTTTCCCCAATATCTGATCTGGTGAGGAACTCAAGGTGAGACAAAGGTTCGGGGTTTGCCTGTACAGTTAATTGGTGCAGTTTTATAATAGCTGCAAATACTAACAACTCTGGCCTTTGTGATTCTGCCAACATACTGCACTGCTATACTGTCAAACGTGTTCTCCTCTGTAGGCCTGTTTGAGGTGATTCTCTACGGAGAGCAGCGATCCAATCACAGGCTGTTGTTTGCCTTCGGGGGCCAGTCATGCACATTAGTGCAGAGGTGGTGTTTGAGTCATTCGAGTGACCACTGTTCCTGCTCAGGACTTGCGGCAAGATTCTGTGTAAGAGGCAGTGAAGCAATCCACTACCTTCATGCAGCTCCCCCAAAACTGCCTTTGGCCATTTTCCGAAGCTCCACATAACCATAATATCTGCACAAACAAGTTTGGAAAATACAGCCGAAGAAAATATGATTTTTTCTTTTGGACCAGATGGAGGTGTAAAGGTCTTATATGTCAGTTGCATTATCAAATATTATCCCTCAGATATTACAGATAATTATTTGGTTTATAGTTTTTGCAAAATTTACTAATAAACTAAAAACAGGAATTGTCCATTTCCCCCTGCAGTTAGAAGAATGGGTCTGCCCAGTGTGTATACAAATGTACCTGAAGAGACAATAGAGAAGTAAAACAGTCACTTAACGGATCAGTCATTGTTCCTCATGATTACAGTTATCCAAAAAAGCTATTCCGAAGAACCTCAAAAAAGTTGCTAAACAAATCTCAGCCATCTGCGTGCCTTGTTTAGATGCTACCGTGTCTCTTAAATTGTTTTTTGTATACATCTACAACTATTGTTACAGCAAAAACATGTTGTAGGGAACTTGTTCTCATCTCCTTATCAAAAGCAGGTTCACGGTTCACTCTCCTGTTGGTGGTTAAATGTAACGTAGTACTGTGACTTAGCGTCTGAGCTAAATGTGAACGTTTTCTAGATTAAACATGAACCTCGTCTTTCCCTAACAGTAGCCAAGTACGCTGAGATCCGAACATTTTTTAATAATGCTGCAGCCAGTGCAAGATAACATTTTGCCTAATATGGAAATTAACAAAATCTCCTCATTATCTTATTATAATACACAACCAACAATATATTATGTGGTTTTGATTTTTTAAAACCTGCAACTATGCCTTACAATGCCTTTACCAACTCATTGTAAGTGACGGTAGAAAGTAACAGTCAGCCTTCAGGTTTTCAACTTTCCAATCATTATTTTGAAAGGTGGACAAAACAAAACCGAACCCTGACGAACAATCATTGATTTAATTGGAGTCATTCGGGACTGGAACATCTCTGTAATGGCTAAAATGTTAATGTCAACAATTCAAAAACCTATAACTGTGGAGGGAAATTAAACTAAACACCAAGCTGCACTGCTAATGTCAGCACAGAGAGCTAACGATTATAGACTGGAGCACCGGAGGAAGTTTGGTGGGACTCGCTGGCTTAGATAAATCATGCAGTCGGGGGTCTATGGGCTTTAGCAAAGTGAATCAGCCAGATGTGTGTGTGTGTGTGTGTGTGTGTGTGTGTGTGTGTGTGTGTGTGTGTGTGTGAGTGTGTGTCCATGAAGGAGCAGACCTTTCCCACATGGCAATAGGCTTCACTGGAGCAGACAATTGCAATGTAGCCATGTGAGAACAGGACAAGATGGAGTCACTTTTGCTGATGGTTCATAGAAAAGCCAACAATTTAGATACAGGAGGACAGAATGCCAAAGGCTGGACAAACATGAACAGAGTCCACACAAAGGTTCACAACTGCAGGCTGTAAAGACACTACGTAGCGCTAAGAGCCCATTCGGATCATAATATATACGTACATTTTTCATTTAAATGTATATTTAAATATGAAGGAGCATGAGTGATAGATGAGCTAGCCACTAAATGGATATGACCATCTTACCGAGATCCACAAATCACAGCATTTGTCACGAATAGACTTAACGTCTCTCAGCATCACATGAAATTATAGGGAATGGCTCATTATTGAGGGACTCCAGACTTGGTATCAGAATCCACACTGTTGAAAATGTGATTTAATTATATTATCTGTATTTGGTTGAGCTGGAAAAATAACGGCAAAGTGAGATTTCCTAAATCTGGGGTCGGAGTTGTGAAGAAGACCCAAGATACATTTTTATCTGATCTCTTATTCTGTCCAAAATAAACTGTATTTGATTTCAGAGTGAACTAGATGAGTACCATTCACCTCAGTCACACGTCATATAGGTCCGGTGTCTTATGGAGTTTTTAATGTTGTGAGGCTCTACTGTAAAACAGATTGGCAATATCATTTTGTCCCCAAGGGTCCCTGCCATTTTCAGACGTATAGATCCAATGTGGAGGCACTGAGCCATGCTGTCAGCGCTGAAGGGCTGCTTCCTCTCGCATGGCAGAGCTTATTGGTGGCATTAGGTCTAACAGCCATCAGCGCAACCTTTGTGCCTTCACTTACAGCAATTGCAGTGTGGCCTAACGATCACATAAAAAGTCAATATACAGGCAGAGCATGGGTAGGTACGCTGAAAAGGATCGGAGGCTGAGCTGAGATTGTTACGACCACAGTGGAGCTCACCCCGCGCAAATGTCCGAGACCCAGCCCAAGATTAATGGGAAAACTTGTTGAAAAACGAACTTTTACACATCCCGCATACCAACAGCAACTCCAAATCATCACTAACATCGACAAACACAATCCCAGCATGCACCACTCAGAGTCATCAGTTTAAAAGGCCCCTGTAGTCATGTCCATCTTCATTTCAACAGGAGGTCTCTCATGCGTGTACTTGTACATATAAATCAGTGCAAACTACACTTTTTTTCATATAGTCTTCAATCCGCTCAACCGTGTAATGCCAACTGTCATGTGGGTGATGTGTATATTTTGTAATCTTGGCTGAGGGATCAAGTTGATATGTCAAGCGTGCTGTAATGGTTTCAAAGGTCTAATAACGCAAATCACTCTGTCATTTCAGGCACAAATGTGACACAAATGATCTGGTGATACATGCTTGCACTATTGAGACAGAAAACATGTACGGGTGCATGTGTTGTCACTGGACTGTGTCATTTGAACAAAGATTTCACCATAAGAAGAATTATAGAAAATACAGAATATGTCAGTAAACCTTCTATGAGAAGCAACGTTTCATATGTCAAACTGATGATTCCTGTTGAGCTTGAACATAAAATAAATTATTAAATTTTTCTCAGCCGTTGGCAGACATGGATTCCAAAAGCACTTAATGTTTAAGAAAATATTTTTAATTATATATTGAATTTCCCTTCTTTATTTTAAACACATTAATGTCTGGCTTTCACCCTCTTTTTCCTCTCTCTCCGTCTCTCCTGCTCTTTTTTTACTCCCCCCTTCCAACAGACAAAGCCAATCTTGGGGCCGGCTCCTGCCACAAAACGTTCTGTAATAGTCTAATTGTGGCTAATTTGTGCAGCTAATTAAAGTGTATGAATTACAATAATCAGTCAACCGCATGGAGGCCATGCCGCCTCACGCTGTACCTCCAAGCGTGGACGGCCAGGACCAGAGAGGGGGTGGTGGACGTGGGGGCTGGGTACGGAGGAATGGGGTGAGGTGAAAGTGATGAAAGGGACGAGAAAGACATGTTTGAGACTGTCGTGGAAGCGGGTGTGACCGAATCAATTCGAAGAGAGAAAGTGCAAAGACGGCAGATTTGGTGCGATGAAAGGGGCAGAAAAGAGAATTGGAAACTGAAACGGAAACTACAGGTGAAAGTAAGGGTGAAGAGGAAAAAAAGACTGATGGTTTGATTTTTTTTTTTAACTGCATATAAATATTTTTATCTGGGACAAATTTTTCATATTTATAACTGCACACTTTTTTTTCATTAGTTACAATCTTCAATGATCCACTTTTAAACGCAGGGTATGGTCAGCAGAGAATTAATTTCGTATGATCAATTTAAAGACATTGGTGAAAAAGGGGAAGTGTGCTTATTAAAGACTGAATCCAGAGGGCAATAGTGATCCAGGCTCAGTCCAGTGGTAAAATAAAAGATAATTAGTGAGTTTTCAAGATGGTTGGTATATTTTACGTCCTTAAGACAAAGCCAGAGTATCTGTTTGCCCCTGTTTTCATGTAAGATGATAGTTCAAATATTTTAAACCCGATTCAACAATGATTAAAGTATTAGAAAATGTCTTGTTTGTTTAGTTTTTTTAAGCATTTTTAATCGACCTAGAAGCCAAAAAAACAGTAAAAACGGCTTCTGCAAGAAGCAACAGACTGAGCTGAGAAAGCTCTCTATCTGAATATAAAGCTCTGTTTGGCTTCAAGGAGGTTCAGAAGGTGAATTCAGTCAATGTGGTCTCATGAAACGGTTCGTAAGATATCATACTAAAAGTTATGTCCACATTTTTGTTAAGAATCATACAAATTTTTAGCACTACATTTTCGTACATAATCCTAAGAAATGCACCTGCGCAGACCTCCGCAGCGCTCTGATAAAGCAAGATGGCGGAGATTGCTGTATTCCTGGTGGAAAACGCTATATTTTACCAATGTTTCTTAATAAAAATGTGTTTTGATGATATCTATGTCGAGATATTTGTGTTTTAGTTTCATTATTTTCATTCATGGTTAAAAAAACAAACCGCTAATATGTTTTCTAAACCCTATTTTCACAACCCTAATCTAAACCAGGAAGAACCATACAGAGAACTACAAATTGAATGGCGTTCCTGTACCTGTGTGTGTGTTGTTCCCATCTTTTGTAGTTCTAATGTGTTTTCACTATTATGTGAGATTGCGATCGGGAACCTTGCATACTTCTGTATGGTTTTTTGTTGTGAGAAAAACACCTGTTTAGTCAGATTTAATTTTTCTTACTAACAAAACGGTCAAATCTAGTTTTTTCAAGCTTTTTGCCCTACTAAGTGGTGCCCCATATTTAGTTTCCATCCTGTAAGCCATCAAAACTGACTCAGGTGCTAGGTTCAAATGTCATCCCTGAGGAGTAGGAGCCATCCACAATTTTCCCACTGACATAATGTTACTCCCGAGGTCAAGACCTTTACGATGATGTCTTTGCTTTTGTTCTACGACAAAGTTTACATTTCATCTTGCTCCAAGCACAGGCCCTCTCGGGTCTACTTTCTCAGACCCCATTGAGGTCCAAGCTGGATCAAATCTGTCAAATCTGTTTTAAGAGGTATTTCATGGCCAGATATGGTCAAAATATGTATGTTTGCTTTATACACAACCATGTGTTTCACTTTGGACCAAGTCAGAGACATCTTTGTTCATTAACAATCCAATTTCTCACAACCTAGTCTGAGACTGTTTGCCCTCCTCCCCTCTGGGAGGCGCTACATGGTCCTCCGTTCCCGGACCAGCAGGTTCAGGAACAGCTTATTCCTGCGGCTGTCACTCTGCTGAATCACCGTGGTGCAGACTTCATATGTATTTTTCATATAAGGGTAAAGGTTAGATGAATGTCCGCCATGTTTTTTGATTTCACAAAGAGAGAAGCGCATAGGTCACGTGTCCCCAGCCCCCTGACTCACAATTTAGTGGACTTCATACGAATTCTAGTGCATTACTTTTAGTAGCATTTCCTACGAAATTGTGATGAGACAAGCCTGATTCAGTAAGTGTTTTGCTGCCCAGCCTGCAACTTCCCTGTTTTGTCTCAGGATCACTGCTCTCACAGGCCTGGTTGAGGGGGCACAGATGTAAAATGGAGCTAAAAAGAAAAAGAACATTTTGGAATTATATTTGCTTGTTTGCCAGAAATACGACAATGAATAATAATGTTGTCCTGTAACAAGCTGATGTGTAAGTAAGGTGAAAAATTATAATTACTCTTCGCTCGTAAGTTTGCCGTATGAACTTTAGGGGGGATAATATGTCAGTGTTGTGCTCACAGCCAATAAATGTGATAAATGCTAATTATTCCTTTCAAACAGTAAAACTGTGTTTGTGAAAGCCTATGAAGAAGACACTCTGGATGCATTTACCAAACTGGAATAAACAGCCTTGTGTAAAGCTACAAGCTGCAGCTCCCTCCTTGTTTTAAGTGCACATAATAGCAGTAGTAAAGTTTTATGGGTCGACTTAAAGATCATTACATTGTGCACAAAGCCTCTCAGTGTCAGTTACATGTCAAACTAATGAGCGGAGCACTCTTAAAGAAGGCCCTTTTAGAATAAACAAAAACAAGCATACGTGTAATTAGCACATGGCTGAGAACTCATTGGTAGAGACACAACACATACAGTATTGTTGCTGGAAGAGCTCATGGGCTTATTGCATTTGCTTCCGTTATACAGAGAAAGTTACTGTGATGATTGTGACCATAGGAGTGTGGTCATCCAACACTGGTGTCTCTGTCGCTGAGAAGCAATCATCTCTGAAGGAATGCTAATAATGGGGGAAGCACAAACATAAAGTCCATGGTCCACATTGAGGCCATGACAGTCCCTGCCTTTCTGTAGAGGCACAACAAAGACACAGAGAGGTGAAAACCAAGACAAGAGATGGGCAAACCATAGGAAGATGGGGACGGTTCAGGTCTTAATTGGAAATCCCGACGGGGAGATGGCAACGAAGTGGATGGAGGACAAAATCGTAATGACACATTTTATACACAGAATTTTAGAGAATGACTGACAGAGGCTCGCGCCCTGTTTTTTTGTTTTTTTGTCAAATCAAATGGGCATTTTAGCAAGTTGTCCAAACAATGGGCATTGAAGAAGGAAAGGAATCAATTATTCATGATAGAGCGAGCCACTTATAGTGTCACACAACGCAGACACACACACACACACACACACACACACTCAAACTATTTCCTAGATGGTGAAATGACTTAGTAACCAGGCGATTTATTCCCTTTTAATAGGGTCTCAATTGCGGCAGCTACACTCAGACAAATGAGCAAACAAGTTAGAGAATGACAGTGATATCCATTATGTGTTTAATTATCTTCAAAGTTCCAGTGAAGGGCATTTCTTTGGCTAATGGGGAGACAGTGCTAAGTGTCACAGCAAAGTGCTCCTCAAATGTTCCAACAAAACAGACTAGCTGCTCTTTTCCTGCGGGCTCTTATCAGAATTTTGACAGACGTGGTTAGATTTGGCAAATTGGCACAATCAGTGTCCTCTTCAAAAATATCCCACATTTGTTGTTATTTGTTTCTTTCTTTCCTCTCCCTTTCCATTTCCAAGTCTAATTCCCTTGGCGATAATTTGACTCAGTCCCATTAGCTGGCACTGAAATAAGCCTTGCTGATTGGTATATTCTGGGTGAGATAATTGAGGCAAAGATTGGGGCCTGGACCGAAATGTCATTTCTAAGTGGGTCTGATTGCATTGTGGCAAAGCAGGAATCTGTGATTTTTACTAATGCAATAATCACACTGAGATTAGCTGGAAATCTCTGACAAAGATTCCCCGAATGCCAGCACAGTTTTGTTTGTGTGTGTGTGTGTGTGTGTGTGTGTGTGTTGAGTGACTGTGTGTGAGTGTGCGTATGCGTGTGTGTGAGTTTGTGTGTGTGGATACAGGAAAGCTTATTTCCCAAAGTCACTGTGCAGTACTCTTTCTTGCTTTATGCAAACTCTCTGAAGACACATTTTTTAGCTGAGACCAATAAAACTAACAGCAACTTTAGCATTTAACTCTTCAATTTAAATGGAGGAGAAATCTTAAGTTTTATGAGATGGAAAAAATGGTGTCAGCAGTGGGGAACTGATGGCAAAGGCCCACCAAAGACTTACGCTGATACTTCGGACTAAGGCACAACACAGCAGCTGATGTGAGGCTGATCATTCATGAGCTGAACAGAGTGATGAATTACACCTAGTCCCCTCCCCCACGCTCATCCTTCAACTCTACGGCTCCATAGCCCATCTGGGGGTTGGCAATAAGTTACCGTGAAGGCCCAGAGTGACTGAAACATGGCTAAATGTTCTTATTTATTTGCAGTCAGACATTAAGCCAGGAGTGAAAGGAATGAATAGGAGCATCTGTCGAGGTGTGGTGCCATGGTGGTGACTGGCCCGGAGCCCCTGAACACTGTACATCCAGGTTTGGTATGTGTGTGTGTGTGGGTGTGTGTGTGTGTGTGTGTGTTTGTGTGTGTACATCTTCATTATTCTGAAAAAAAAGTTTTAAGCCGGAGTTCAATGTGCAATCTTGGAATCATTAGTTTCAACCAACAGACCAACATTTGCCTTCGTTAAATGAGTGAATGCTAATTTGGGCACAACAAAAAATAAGCAGTCAAGTGCCCAATGTACATAGAGTGAATGGTACTACCACTCTTCAGGTTTAGTTTCTTATATCAGGAAGAATGTACAAATATACAGTGCATACAGGACCTCATCAGTGGGTGTAGCTTATGGATTCATCATCCCCTTATCTCTATTCAAAGTTTAGTCTCCTGGCTAACATGATGCAGGGGCTGTTTCATAAAGCATGTTGAGACTGGAGGAGCTTTTACAAGGAAACATGAATTTGTGAAGTTGCAAATCCAAATATAACTACATTTAATCGAGCTAATTTTAAGCAAAGGTACAAATAAAATATGTGTTTTAAAGATGTGTAGTGTTTCTTTTCTTTCTATATTTAGCCAAATGATGATAGAAGTAAATACAGAATAAAGTATTTCCTTATTAATACATAAATAGTTATGTTTTTTCTTGTTTGCATTTGCACCAATATGAAAAGTAACTGTTACAGTTATAATCAGCAATATTTTCTCTACAACTGCACATTGTTCAGTCTGGATAAGGAAACGGAAACAGTTCTTTCAAAGTTCTTTCATTAATGTTATTACAGATAAAGTGTTACTGTCTTGATTTTTTCAAGCAACTTTGAGTTTTCTAATAAAAGAACAATTTGCAGGATTTTGAATGCATACATTTTGAATGCTGCAGAAAGAAGGACCCTCATATACGAAAGCTGTCCTGGAAAGGATCTCCTGGTAAGTCGCCTAAATGACTGTTATAAAACCGTGTCATTAAAGTGTAATGGCTGCAGAAAATATGACAGATATGAAAAAAGTATGTCACATATCAGATTGTTGACATTGAAATTTGAGGAATGGGGCGGTGGCAATTCAGGTGTCAAAAATATCAAAGAGTACATTATTTGGATTATCTGCTGCTACTACTCTCATCCCCATACAACACCTGAAGCGTCACTGAAACATAGAAATGGAAAAAGACAATAAAAGGAGCCCACTCAGGGAATCTTTTTAAATATCAACAATGTTTAGAATCAAAACACAGATCTTGAACCTGCTCTCACCAGATTGATGATGTCTTTAAATATAATTAAACCACAGTATGTAATATTTTGTGTGTTTGGTTTTCTTGGTGAATACAATACAAGTTTAAATAGCGTTATGGTCATAAAAGTTACATTTTGAACTTATGACCAAAATACTTGCTCTACAACACCCTCAAGGCAATAATGAATCTGATTCTAATTCAATATCTTTATTCATTCTATTGCATTGTTTTCTAAGTATTCACTGTGTGACTCTCTCTTTTTCCAAAGTTAAACTGTATATATAAGGAGGTCTGGAGCAGAGCAGGGACAACAGGGACGTTTGAGAGGTGGGAAGGGACCGTTCAAGTGGCTGCAGTTGATGCGACGCATCAATCTTTCATATGCTTTGAGGCCACTTCAAATCAATTTCACCCCAGCCGCTTCCAGGCTAATCATGTGGCAGAGGGCAGGCAATGTGCCAGGTCCGTCTGGATAGAGGAACCCAGACAGACCAACAGACAGATAGACGTGGAGGCAAACAGACACCTAGTCACACAGACAGATAAGCAGATAGACAGACAAACATACCAAACCTGCACTCGGACAGATATGGAGGAGGTTGATCTGAAATGACAGGCAGTCAACCATATTCCTGCATCAACAATATTTGCACCCTGTTTTGGTAAACAAATTTATTGAGATATGTCAGTGTACTCGTAAAATTGAAAAGTCTTCTCCTGTGCCAAAGAAGAAGATTTCATTAAATCATTGGATAGTTTCAAATCAGTTGCATATTACACCAATCTACTGCGTAACCATTAAACATAAAATCTTACTCTTGTGAATATATAAAACAGCTTCAGAGCTGTTTTATCGATGCAAAGCGTTAGCACACACACAGGTGAAATGGCTCATTATGGGTAATCCCAATCACTCTAAGCTCATAAGTAGCGCATGCATATGCAGCGGGGACTCACGAGACTGTGGAGCCCACCGTGATTTGACACTAGCCATGCTGTGCCGTTGAGTTAGTGGTGCATATGTACACTGAGCACGCTGGCTTTGTTTATTCTATTGACTTATTTGTTCTGTCCATCGACTGTGTTGCCTGTAGCCAAGGCTCGCTTTTCTCCCTTTAAATCACCACCTCCTAATTATCTGTCACATTTTCTGCTGTCCCATGCCAAAGACACACAATGGCCAATAATGACCCCGTAGACAGCATCTATCGGGCGCTCCGCCATTGATTCCTCTCTCTCTCTCATTTTCTCTCTGTTTCCTCTCCCGCTCGCTCGGCCCCCGTTCTCCTTTCTTGTTGAGCCATTGCCCTCCTCCCCTGCTCCCACTTTGTTTCTCTGTCATTGCACGTCAGCCTCCGCCACAACACAGACCCACTGCCAGGTGCCTGCAGCACAAATGCATCGCCCTAATATATTGTTTTATGGAAATGCCGCTCATCTCTCATACCTAACATATCCGATCAATACAAATATGTCAACACCCCTTTCTTAAGGAGTGGTCAAGATTCGCACTCAAACATCCACGTACATATTTGTGTGCGGAGGGCATAGGTTGGAATCAGAAGTTTCCACATCCAAGTCTGAAAAAGTGCCTGAAGTAGAAGCTGTTTAACTGCTGTCACTGGCTGACTGAGCAGACAGCGGGGAGTCAGAGTGGGTGACGGCCTGATGTTAGGCCAGAATGGACTCCTATATGACAGTAATGTAGTTGGAGTGTTAGCTGCCCGAGGGCTGGAGACAAACTCGTTCCCCTCCCACAGTTTCAGCTGGCATCCGTCCCTGTTGTGTGCCTCACCCACAGCCACCACCCTTCACCCCCTCAACCCCCAACACCTACCCGCTCGTCCTCCCCCGCCCTCCCCCACCCCGAAGCTTCAACGTGCCGAGAGCGCCGGAGCTCAGGTCATTACAGCAAACTGTCACGGCTAACTGTCATGCGGCCCAGGATGCCAGCGTCACTGTCCTCGTGTCCTGACGAGCGAGGCTTGTTCCAGGTCCAAACATAGCATCCATCTTCTCACCCGCTCCACTGACACAGCGAGCAGCAGTCAGAGACAAGTCGACTCATTCACCCAGTGAATGGGAACAGTGGAAGACCAAGAGCGGCAAAGACCTGGGAACCTTTTCAGGCAAAGTGGTCTATAGGTATAAAATGCTAATATAGACAAATTAAAAGTTATTTAATTTAAAGACCAGAAAAATATAAATTTTTTTAACGATTGTTTTTATTTTTATGCATGTGCCTGGATTTTTGCTCCATCCCCAATACATTAGAGGTTAATGTAGTTTTTATTTGTTATACTCGTGGCTTTTTAAAGATTACATTTGAAATATTCAACAGCAACATCTCTTTTCAGAATGACTCTGAATACCCACAGTTCCACACACTGTCAACATTTCTCATGGAGACTATTGCTTCAGTAGAAAGTAGTTTTGTCCTGGGGCATAAATCTCAGGAAGCCATATCTCAAAATAAAGCACATTAATCCAATGGTAGATAGCAGAAGTGACAAGTGATAGAGACACTTGTGTGTTGGTGAACCGACCCTTTTCAATTTATTGCTGATTTGTCAATATATTATCTTTATCTGTTGCTCTGTTTTATTGTATGATTCTCTGTTCCAGATACAAACATTGGACCTTCTCAAACAAAGTCCTTAGAGCAAAATGGCTAAATTCTTCTCTTTTTCGCCTGTAAAATCTGAAACCCTACGCCTACAGCTTGTTTATTTTCAGACAGTCTATGTATCTATAGACACAGATTAGCTGCTAGCTAACCTTGCAAGCTGTGCTACAAGAAAGCACACCAATAAGAAATATATTTAAATGAATATAATTGACCAAAGCATGCAGGCTCAGAAACTGAGTGGAGCCTCAATTGAGAAGCAACAGGAATACTTGGTGTTTATTTATGTGCTTGGATTTTTTTTTTTTTCAGTAGCCTACTTTAATTAATTTAACTGATATGAAAGTAATATTAATTCTTAATTAACTTACTGGGAAAGCACTGTGTCAAGCCTACCTGTGTGCTTTTACATTCTACTAACAAACCTCTATTGACTTCAATTATCCGTTGAACCAGTAAAAATAGAGATCTAAGTAAAAAAAAAAAAAAGACATTATTATATTTCTCACACAAACAGGTTGTACATTTGTGCAACTTAACCAAACTGCAGCAGCGAGTCTCTTCAAACTCACTGAGTCTGCCGTATGATTCCAGTACATGAGCGACCGAGGCTGGTTCCTGAAGCTCCATCACAGTTTCTACAGCTTCCTTTAGCACACAGGCTGCAGGAGACCATGAACAGTGTGGGTAGTTCTGACAGGGTCATTTCAGAAGCAGCCTGAGTAAGGAGAAGGACAAGCACAAACTGAACCACAGAAAGCGTGTGCAGCAGCAGTATAGGCCACACATCTGAGTGCAGACAGAGCAGAGCAAATCTGTGCCTGAGCAGGAAGAGAGAGAGGACAGGGGTCTGAGGGAAAGCTTCACAAAATCCCATCGTTACAATAATGCTCTCAAAATGAAAGATCGGAAAGAAAATCTCGGGTAAGTAAAAATACACACCAATAAAACTTCTCCAGTAAGAGTAAGAAAGCATCCTGAATTGATTACTAATGCAGTCAGTAACTAAGATGGAATACTAACAGTAGGGCTGTCCAGGGATTAACGATTGTTCAAATTAATGAATGAATTCTGTGTGATGAATGAATCACATGTATCAATATTATCCATGAGAAGGAAACACGATAAAGCACGAAACAATACATTTACAAATGTAAACCAAATATAAATGGAGCTGCAGATTTACCAGTGTTTATCTGCCGGTAGGGCTCAGATTCATAAAAACTATGTGGGAGATAGATATTACAATCATTACATTATTTTTCATGTGAACTCACACAATGACACATTTTTGTTGGTCTGTGCAAATCTAAGGGTGTTATCCAAAGCTGGTTAGGCTGTAAGAATGTGACCGGTCACATTTCCAGCGCTTGCACGTTGTTGCATGTGTTTTGAAAAATCCATTTTCATTTCTCTCTTTACTTTTACAGGCTGTGTTGTCAGGGGAAACAGGAGCGAATCAGAGAAGAAGAACACAACCGGCTCTGCCTGAGATTCAACTGGGTTGTAATGTGTTACCAGCTTGTTATAGCTGTCTCCACACGCCCATCTCATCTCTCATGCACACCTTACACAACACAATGATACTCGACCCTTTGGTATTGTTCACTCTGCCACATTTCTCGTGGCCCAAGAATCAGGTTGTCGCATTTGGTGAATTCTTCAGTCTCCTCTTTTGTCTATTTCTTTTTCTAGCAAAAGCCAGAGAAGAGTGGCAACAAACTAATGGCTGCACCGAAAGAAATGGCAACTTTCATACCTGCATGCTAGCCATGATATTATTTTCCTTTGCTCCAAAGAAGGTTGAAAGGCCAGTAGATTAAAAAAAATAAATGTTAACTTTATGGTTATTTTCTCACAAACAGCAGCGCATCCACAAATAATGAGAACATAAAGCTGGTGTCAAGGAAACATAAAGATGGGTTGTTTGAAAAAAAGTTTTTACTTCTTTTTATCTTTTGAAATGTGGCTGCAACTTTGTATTCAAAACTCTTCCTGATGCAGATACCTCCCTCTCATGCTATCTGGGAGAATTTGAGTCACTGTCAGTTGTCGAGGGGGAAAAAAACACTGCTGGGGAGTAATGCCTGACAGCCCAAAACAGGAAGGGAGAAGTGTTGTTTTATTACTGGAGGGGTAATAACAGCGAAGATAGCATCTATCAGCAGGGTGCTGAGGAGAGGCAAAAGATAAACCGTGCAGCACCTGAGCACAGATGATGCTTGACACTTCAGAGGAGACGAGCTGAGGACCGCTGGGCTATAGGACCCATGACAGTTAGTGACCACCACCCCTATCACATCAGCAGCTGATGGACCAGAGGGGGGGGGCAGAAAATATCAAACACACTAAAATGAAAGATAACTGAGAGTAGGTGTGGGTTTGATCGGTTTGCATGTGTTAATACGACTTGATATATAGCCTGGAGCACTGAAACACTGCTGTTCATGAACGTGAAACGCTTTTGACAATAACAGAGTGTCTTCTGAATTTTACAGTGAGAGTGTGTGTGTGTGAAAGTTATGTACAGAAAGTGCACAGTTCGGTGTTTGTGTGCGTGTGTTTGTTTGTGTGTGTGTGTGTGTGTGTGTGTGTTTATATATGTGTGTGTGTGTGTCTGTGCACCGAGTCAGCTCCCTGGGGCCCTCTCTCTGGGTGAGTCGGTCTAGTTGCTGTAATCACTCTGCTCAGTACCCTCCGCTCCAAACCTGATTTGGCCAGATTGTTTCTTTTTCTTTTTTACCGGCTCCTGCCCCCCAGTCCTCCCTGTCTCTCTCTCCAACTCCTTTTCACCCCTCCTCTTCTTCTTCTCCCTTCCACCACCCCGCCCTCTGCGCTCCTCATACCTTTCATCCCTATCTTTCACTCCATTCCCTTCCGTCCCTCTCTTCCTTCTTCCTTCCTCCTCCCCCTCCGTGGTAATGGCAGCTGATTGATGGAGTTTGTTTAGCTTTAATTACACTGCAGGTGAGTGGCCAGGCCTGATCGTGCCAGTGAAGCAGAAAACTCAACTTGGTTAAGTTGGAGATTGGATTTCCCAAAGTGAAAACACAGTACAGGGGAGAGGTCTCCAGACTATTGTATTTTATTACTGTTTTGTTCTTGGGCGATGGCCCTGGCATCACCAGACCAAATCGCATGGGTCTGGAAGCTCTCACTTCATTTTTGATTTCCGAAGGGGTGATATGAACAGCTGCAGAGCACGCTTACAACCGATCAGAGCAACGGAACGTATAATGCAGCATAGAGTGACCAAACAACATACATGTGCAGTTGTTGGTTCTTCCTTTAGAGAAAATATACTGTCAAGTGTGGTTAATAAAGTCTTGACTGTTGATTTGACTCCACATCATAGACAGCAATTTGGGTTGTGTATCAAAATGTTTGAGCAACGTCCCCATTGGGCTCTGCTCTGTCAGTCATCATAGCAAACCCTGCCCATTTTAGACAAAGGGCTGTGGTTGGCTTGTACAGTTAGAAGTGGGTATGAAATGGAAGGGGAATTAGTTTCCAGCCTACCTTCACCACTGTTCTCCTCTTATTACACTTGAGACATGTATGATACATTTTGTACTCAGCTCAAGTCAGCATTGAAATGGACAGACTTTTAAGCCTTTACTCCAAAACAGCGTGGGAGGAGCTGTAGAATTAAAGCTAAAGAGTTGGTCAGAGTAGGTTCCCATATGCAACTCCCTCCCATCTGCCTTCTCTTCAAAGCTACGCCCCAAAACACATTAAACCCAGCATGACAACTGGTTAATGCTGAATTCTATCTATGGCCTCTGCTTAAGCGGTGAGTGTCTTTACGGCTGAAGGCTCCGGTCATACGCAGTGAAAGAACTGGCAGGCTGCAGGCAGGCAGGTAGGTTGGCTAGTGACGGACAGGTATGCCGACCAATCATTTTATCCACAAAACTTTATCCAGTGATGGCTGTCGTGATGTGAAGAGAATTGCAACAGATAAGATAAAATGCATTTCAGAAACAACATAGTAGCCCTTCCATCGATGTGAATGTGAAACAGTAGTAACCTGTTCAGTGATAAATCAGAAGCACTTACACACAGAGCAGATGGCTGCTATCCTACAGCTGATTGGTTAATGCCTTATAAGCTGCTGTTGTATGGCCAGAACCCTTTGGTCACATTCATGTGAATGTGAAGCAGTCCTCCACCTGGCTTTTATGTTGTTTAAGATTGCCTGCTTATGTTAGGATTTGAATGATCTGTATGCCATGGATCGTATATGTTCACTTCGTCCTGTGGGATTTTCTCCAGACAGAATCTCTCTTATGCTGCTTTCACACTTGAGAGTGTTCCCCTGAGAGCAGAAACTTTCCCATCAAGTATAACTATACAGCTTTTTGCAATGAATTGCATCTCTGTAGACAGTAAGTAAGGTTGAACTGCTTCTGAAATGTATGAAGGTTTCTCTCTTTCACTCATTAAAAGCCTGAGCTTCATCATTCAGCAGGAACATTATGTGTCTGCAGTTGCTAACTTGAAATGTGTATTGTGTATTTCCATTACACCACAAAATATTATGACTGTGATTGACATTGTCTGGAAAAGTAGGTGCAACATTGTGCCATAACAGTACAACTTTTAGACTCAACCTCAATGATGAGCTAGTGGCGAACTTAACTTCACATGTGACATGTTCACAATCGGTGCTACGAAACAGTCTAGAAACTGACTGTGACTAAACTAATTACAGGACAACCTGACGTACAATTCCAGCACTTTATGCTTTATCAAAGCACTTAGTCAGACACTATTTGTGACTCTGTCAAATAGATTTGAAGGATTTGAAGAAAATATCAAATGGCATGTTTTTGCAGAATTTTCTCAACACATATAGGAGCGTGTCATCGCTCAGATTTTCCACAACGGTCGACATCAACACATTTGGAGATACATATTTACGCCTGTCAAAGTACCTAAAGCTGTCACACAAATATAGTAAAGTGAAAAGTACAACAATTGCCTCTGAGGTATACCGATATAGAAGTAGAAAGCCGCATAATTGCAAATACTAACTTAAAGAACAAGTGGGTACTTCAATAAAGTATTTTAGTAAATTTACTAAGTTGTGGTAACGTAGTTTCAAGCCCTCTGGGTTTCAGGCCCATGGACAGAGCCAGTGGCAGCGTCTCTGAGGGAATGGATTATTGTGACCATGTAGAGGAGAGATTTGCATTCCTCAAATAAAACGGCTGCGAGCCACTAACCACCAGCTACAGCTGATTGCACCTTGGGGAATGATGGGGACGCACATACAAACCTTCCCCACACAATGTGACAATTGTATAGCAAGAAATTCAACACTGCAACCCCTAACACTTACCACCCTTCCACACCGCTAATTATTGTTTGCCATAATGGACCAATATGTAGTTGACGTTGACACAGCATGAACAGTGAATGGCTTGATTAACTTGGAGCTGATAATTACTTAAGTAATTGTCTTTCTATCTGCATTGCCGTGTTGCTTTTAGCGTGTTCACATTATTGAGAAAAAATGAGCCAGCCACATTAACCAAAAAAGCAGATCTCCTTTTTTTTTTGTTAACCTCTTAAGAGGCGGGTGAGATTTGCCTAAAACGCCTGTCTGAGACATACCCAAATTATATTGAAAGCTGTTCTTGAACCATTTGGAGTACATGCATGGTCTTGGTCTCTTTTGAAAGGTAACATTCTGAACTCCCCCCCCCCAAAAAAAAGGCACAATCACTCGAAGTGCTACTGGCATTGAGTAAAAGCAGTTGGCACGCAGTGAAGTAGAAGGTTTTTATTTCCGCCTGAATATTTTGTAATAAACAGATGCCTGCAGATGACTCTAGCTGGGACCTCTGAGCTGGACAACACAATGGGACCCTAGCATGAAGCCTTGACTAGCCCAAGTTCAAATTTTATAACAATACTACAGGAAATTAATATTTGACGAATTTTTTCCTAAGGGCATGTCTCTGCGTATTCCACAAAGGCCATTTGGAGACTCCAAAGGACCCTTTGTAACCATGGTAACAAACCAGGCTAAATAGGCTAATTTTACACTCATACGTTTATATAAAGGAGACAAAACAGCCACACAGTGAAACACCTCCTTTGAGTTCCTTTATTGTCTCAGAGATATCAGAGACATTAGCGCCATCTTTAATACGCAGTCTACTGCCTTTGAGTTCCTTTGTTGACCAGAGAGATCAGAGACATTGGCGCCATCTTTAATCAGCAGGCTACTTCAGTGACCACTGAAGAGACACTTCTCAGTTTGATCAAAGAGTGCAACATGACAACAAGTCAAGACTGCTCTACAAGTCAGACATCAAGAACACAACGACAATTCGATCAGTCAACAGCTGAGAGAATCATGAGTCTACAAGACAACTGCTCCAACAGCAACACGGAGCCAAAGTCAGAGAGTACAATGGAAGACCTCCTGCAACAATTGAAAGACTCAAAGTCAAATAATAAGAGGCTGTCGCTGATGAGCCACATTCTTAAAGAGAGAGAGAGAGAACTAAAGTCCAAGCTGAAACTTAAAATCAACACTCTGGAGGATCAGCTCAGGAGTGAGCAGGTGGAGAAAGAGACCTGCCTTCAAAGAACCAAGGAGCTGGAGAGTCTGGTTGAAGCCACAGAGAAGAAGTGGCTCAACGTGCAGGAAGACTCACACCACAAAGTTCAGAAGATGGAGGAGGATATTAAGGTCCTCATCGTGAAGGCTAATAAGCTTCAGGTAAGTGACATCAGCTCAGTTTGATTTGAACAATAACTTGTTGGATTGTGAGTTTGTTTCAGATTTAGACTTTTGGAGTGAAAATAATGAAACACATGTCATCTCTGTCTTTTCAGGAGCTGGCCCTAATGTCAGACAGCGACAAAGCAAGAAGAAGGGAGGAAGAAAGAAAAGTTCAGAAGAATCAGGAGAAGACACAGAAAGTACAAAGAGAGATGGAGCTGAAAGAGAGGGAGAAGCAGGAGAAGATAGAAAAAGACAGAAGAGAGAAGGAGCTGAAAGAGGAGAAGAAGCAGGAGAAGATAGCGAGAAAAATACTAGAGGAGAAGCTGAGAGCGAGCATGAGAAGAGAAAAACTAAGCTTGCCCTCAAAATTTCTGTTGTATCTGCTCATAGGTTAACTAGATTGATAGTTTGAACGGTTTGGTCTCACCTTGAATTGTATGAGACAGGAGTTTGTTTGTTTATTGATTCTGTTTACTATTTCTACTCCCTACCCACCCCTTAACTGCCCCTGAGCAAGGCACCTTACTTCCCCAACATCTGCACCCCGGGCGCCTTGCATGGCTCTGTGTGTCCTGCTGTGTTCACCAAATGGGTCAAAAGCAGACGTCAAATGTCCCCCTATTTGCATGAGTCTGTCTGTGCATGTGTGTGGGATAATAAATGTATCTTATAATCATAAAATAATAGACAAAAGTACAGATACTTTGAGGAAGAGAGTGAGAGACTTTGTGGAGCTGTGTTAGGGGAATACAGTACATGAGAATTCAGCCTGTTGAGAGGAATTTTGAGCTGCATACAGTGGGGGGTACATCCAAAGAAATACTCCATACCTTCAGTGGGGATTCACTTCTATGTTTTTACTCCTGCTCCTTCGGCTTATGAAGCCTACCAAAAATCTCTCTCCTCTGAGTATATTCTGCTCCACAGCTGTCTAGCATTCATAAGATTTCACTAAGCAGGTACACTCACTGCTGTCATCACCAAATAAACATTGGATAATGGTTGTTAGCCTTTTATTTACGAACAAATAATATTTTCTACATACAATATGAGGGTGGAAGTAAAAATAAAAGTCACGGGAGACATTGGTTACCAGACGTAATCAAATCTTTGCCCAGATCTAGTGCACACCCAACACTTTCGTTCAGCCCACATACTGTGTCGAGGGACCTAATATAGTAAAATTGGCTCAAATCTTGGCAAGAGAACTGCATCATGGTCAAAACCAGCCTAAGTTGGATTTGGGATACCACACCTCCATTTTGAAGGGGAGAAGAAGACCAGTTGTGTCACATCACTGCCTAAAATGGCTCACGTTTACAAGTTATCTTGATTAATTACTTGATCAATGAGAAGGACATAAACACTTTGTAGCATGAGTTTACTGGGAAAAAATGATGATACAAAATGACAATGCTCCCATGAGGAAAACATCACTGTATGTCTCTGAGTAACATAATGCTTATTATTGAACGCAGTAAAATGTACTGTTTTCAATATACATACATGATGTGCATCTATAAAAGTGAGGGGTGTCATGGCATTTCTCTGAGTAGACAGGTCTGCAGTCAGAATTTTGTTTTCAAACAGCCAAATAGTGGATTGTGAGAAGTTAAACCTTCCTCAGGTCTCAGGTTGAACCCAAGCAACAGCCATATTTTGATACACTCATAACTTTGTATTAAGTTTGTGATGGCTGACTGCGCTGTGTTTGGCTCACTTATTATCAGCTCCTCGCCTGCATTCATTATCCTCCTCTCAGATCTGATGGTAGTGGACATGTTTGGGCTCATATCTTCTCCCGGGCTCCACCCTTGTTACACCTTTCCAGCTCCATTAGAACGGATGTTAGAGAGAAGAACATGCGTAAGTAACTTCACACAATCCTTGCGGCGATAAATGTATGTATTTGATGTATGTGCTGAAATGTGGTAAACATGAATTACATACTGTACACCGTGCTTCATATTAATATTCAATGGCGACCGGAGGTTAGGCAGAGAGGGAACAGCGATGCCATCCTCACATCTTATCACTCATTCCCTCTCCGTTTACTGGAATAAATGGAGAATATGATCAATGCGGCTGAGGAGCCTATAGTTAGAATTAATGAGTACTGCTAAGCTCCTGCAATTTGTCTGCTGCACTAGTGAGTCATCTTATTTCAATGTCTAATTTGTTATTGCTCCAAACGTCTCTTTCCCTTGGGCGATTCGGAGCCTCTTGTTTGGAGCATTCGCCAGTTGGCCGATAAACACCTCCGTGAACGTCTTGGGCACTTTGTGCAAATCTTGTTTGGAGTGACTTTCATCTAAACGTCTGTGACAGTAAGATGATTCCCCTCCCTGCTCTCTGACTGATGGCTTGTGTTTGATTATTCATGAATCTCAGTCCATAACAACATGGAATGTGAGCGTAAATATCAACCACACTGTGATATACAATGGAGGCAATGATGTTAGTTGTTCAAATCAATGAATGTAGTGTTCAGTTGCACGTGGGGGGAAAACAGAAAAAGAAAACAAATCTATTATCAGTTATTGTGACTATTAAAACCATTTTGTTTTGTTCTACAGCTATGGGACGCTATATGAATGGATCTATGATAAGCAGCACCATAGGAAATTCTTGGTAAAGATACAGCTATTAATTTAATACTTAATCACTGGAGGTATAGATACCTTACGTTATTGTTAAAAATAGATAAACCAATTAAATATCTTTTATATTCCACTAGGCAGAATATTGCTTCTCTAGATATAAGCAATATTGGTGAATGCATCATCATTTCACCATCTCAGTCAACGTCTCTTGTAATGTTATAAGCAGGCAGATATCACAAAGTCCAAGCCTGCCCAAATATAAAACGGCAATAATCCTCATAAATCACGATGGGGACCAGAAATCGTTGCTACCACGGATGAGAGAATGAGCTACTTGAGCTAAACTGAAACTCAGACTCTGCTGCTGATAAGGTTGTGCTTTAAAGGGATGGTTCACCGCAAAATGAAAAAATTCCCTCATTATCCACTCACCACTATGCAGATGGAGGGGTAGGTGAAGTGTTTGAGTGCACAAAACACTTAGTTGGATTGTCAGGGCTAAACAGTGTTGGAGCCAAGGTGACCCCTTCTTCAGACGTAATAAAACAGCAGAAAAGAACATATCGTGCCCCCATACTGCTCGTGTGGTGTCATCCAAGTGTCTGCAAGCCCAGACATTCATATTCGACTCGAAGCCGCGTCATTTAAAATGTGTTTAAGACCTGGAAGTCCGCTGCCGGAAGTAGCTCTGCTAGCAGACCTAGCAATGCTAGCATGCACCCCGCGCGTGCCCGTGGGCAAGACCTTTTGTGCAGTGTGTGCGGTCTTCTGGTGTGTGTGCACACGAACGGGAATTCAGCTCAGATGAGGCTATCAAAGGACATTTAGGCTTTAAACATGCACAATTTTGAGTCAAATATGAATGCCGGGGCTTGCGGACACGTGGATGACACCACAGGAGCAGTATGGAGGCATGTTTTTTTTTTTCTGTTTCTTGTTTTTTCTGAAGAAGGGTCCAATTGACTTCAATTTTGGGGTTTGGCTGAGACACTGTTTACCCCTGAGACTCTAGAAGTGCTTTGTGGAATCGCACACTTCACCCACCCCTCCAGCCATGTTGTGTAGATAACGAGTGAATGTTCATTTTTTCGGCAACTATCCCTTTAAGCATTTATCAAACATGGATGAAAGCCTTAAAAATCCTGCGTGTATAGCTGCCATTAAGGAGCCGACAGGTATCTTACTTCCACTAACAGCATGACTCCTTAAAATACATCAGGCAGGTGAAATGAGTCTCGACCTCAAAGAGACTCTTATGCACTAATATCCGCCTGCTGCACACAGATCTAACCATCCTTCCTCTCAGAGAAAAACAGAGTGCAGACCATGAACACGAGGGCATAATAACTGAGAGGAGAGGAGAGAAATGAACAGGGGTGGACTCTGTATGGAGCGGCAATCACAGAGGGACTCCTCAAATGGAGAACTGAGAAACGGAAGTATACACAAACACAAAGCCCCCTTTTTGATCTTCAGAAGAGCAAAGAATATTGATTGGAGTTCCATGTGGTCAGTTATGTTCTGCATTCGAAAATAAAGTGCAGCGTGGTGGGCCCGGGGAGGCAGGCAGCCGAGGAGAAAAGAACCTCGGGCTAGTATGCCTGTGTCGAAGGCATCACGGGCCCAAGTGCCAACAGGTGGCCACCACGCTTCGGGGTATAGACTCACCCAGTGGATGCTGCGCCACAACCCCCACCAAGACAAATGAACTGTTTGATCTCAGGCGAGAGGCGAGAATTTAGAGGCTCAGAGTAAACACACATATTCACCTAACTGCAAGTAAAAAGTTCAGACTTTAGAATTCAAGTGCACTCTGCTCACCGGCTGACTTGATAGTAAACTCTTCTGTGTAATAGTTTCTGCAGTGGTCAAAGCATGTGGCCTGACTTTGCCTCAAATAACAGATTGAATTATGCATCACTGAATACAACTATTTCTCTGATATGCTTTTTTCATTCAATTCAATTTTATTGCCAAGCACCACATCACTACGTACATTATCTCATGGCAGAGTGAATTTGAAACCTCATAACATTAAAGAGGAACTCAAGAGTTCCCACAACGAGCAGCACTTTGGTGACAGTGTAGAGAAACAACAGAAACAACAGAAAAACAACAAAAACAGACACAATGTTGGGGGAAATCTGATTCGACCGGATGGGGTGAGAGGAGAAAAATGGGTAAGAGAGAAGAGCTGTGAGGAAAAGAGGGGAGAGAAGAGAGAGAGCAGGAACAGTTGTGTAACTGTCATATTTAAGATCGGCCAGACTGGTTGTAATAATGAAAATAGTAATAATGATATTTATAGATGTAATGATGTTATTAATGATACCAACATATTAGCTAGGCTTTTTATTTTTCCTTGCAGTGTATTTTCAAAGGAGTGAAGCTCTTTTTATGGTCGGGGTGTGGAGGCCATATCACCTGAGGACTTTGAGAAGGGAGAGTCAAATTTACAGTCCTGTGTGTGGTCCGGTTTTAGCTGCTACAGCTTTGGCCGCTGATATGTATAGCATTACATTCCTTCCAAAACATATTTACTGTATGCAAATGAGCATTTGTGTAACACACAACGCTGTTCATAATTGTAAAAAGCTCAATAACTCACCTCGTTCTGAAAGTCCATATATACAGGTGATGCAAACAGCTTTCCATCCCGGCCTCCTGTTGCCTGCATTACACTGCATCCCTGATCTATTACACAGGAATTAGGTTAAAGGATCATTGCACACAGACTTCAACATCCGATTCTTCTATTTGTAATAGGTTGTACAGTGTGACCGTGGAAAACACAGCTTGAGAGAACAATTTGAATGCTCAGGGAGACACTGGCCAATTGCGGTGTATGTCCAATATGATAAAAAATTGAAATTGTCCTTTCATGAATAAATTTGGATTTCAGATAATCCACTAAAGACTTTATTTGAAGCACATTCAGGTCTGAGCCCTTTGATTTCCTATTGAAGCCGCTGAGCAGCATTTCCCACCGGAGCCGCAGAATGATGGAAGACGTACATAAACCAGGCGAGTGAAATTTGTCCAGAGCAGAGACTATGAAAAGATAATTGACGCTGTTAATGTTGTTTGCAAAATCCTCCCATAATTCAAACCCATCACCTTTGATATCTCTTTTAACACATGTTTATGATCATTTGGGGATAACAACATTTGTATTTATTATTATTCTGTGTTGCATAAAGGGGCAAAAAACATCTTCAATTCCAATTGCAGTAAGTAATTTTCATTAAATGTCAATTTGTTATTAATTCAGAGCAACGGCGAAATCAAATAGTGTTCATTAATCACTCTGCCGTCCAGCGGGCTGCTAATTAAAATGTTGGGGGCGAGCTCGTTATTCACTGGCAGACCTGATTGTTAATGTCGACTCATTGTCCTCCTCCACCACACTATCATTTATTTTCTTTGGTTTTCTTGTAAACTCTTGTTAATTATTAAATTGCTTTTTTTGGACCCCGTGTGACATTTTCAGATAGTCATCAAAGTGCTGCCACAGAGAGGAAGTTGTCCTCTGGTCTGGGACAGTGCTGCTGACAGCAACATACCACGTGCTTTTAGTTGTCGGTCTTTTTAAAGTAAAGCAGCTGCTTGTAATGCTTTAACTATGTCGTTTCCACAAGGAGATCTTTAAACATCTTATATTGTAACACTTTACTTACGTCTGTCATAAGCCATTGTCAATATGTGGGATAAGGAAATTGATTTTAAATATAGGAAATTATACTGACTGATTTGATTTCAAGTTAAACCTGTGATACCTAATTCAAAACTCACTGTATATTATCACCAGCTTTTTGCAAATCAGCACAGCTCTCTGGCATCAATCTCCCAGGCTTCAATTTGCATTTATTCTGTGTATTCGAAGTAGGTTGTGAATTTTAGTGTGCCATTTCTCCGCAACTTCACGAACACTCACAACACATAGGCTTACTAAAGCTGCTTTCAGACAGGCACGGAACACGGACCATTTTCCTGAAATTCTCCAAGTGTCTGTATGTGAAATTTAAAATGTAAGAGTCTGCTGCTCCCTACATTTTCTGGAACTTTGATTCCTTTGTGTGTCCTATGAGCCCCTCGAATAAATTTTGTGGAAAGTGCCCGAGTGAGCCCATTTCAGAAAACAGAACCCAAATCCTTGAGAAAAACTGAAAGATCTTTGATCTTTCTCATGTTTCACAGATATATATATATATAGAGAGAGAGAAATGAATAGTAAACTTATAATAACACAACTTTACTAGGAAATTGAAGGGCAAAGAAAAAACGGACAAACAAAACCAAATATAAAAATTCATAGGTAGGAGTATCGATATATATTCCAGACAACCTGCATAGTTCAAAAGCATTTCATTCACTTGTTTTCTTCACATAATAATGGTTCCAACAAATGTCGTTTTATTTAATTAATTAAAACACCAATAGGACTGACATCTGTCAACAAATACATTTGATGTCTACCCATGCTCCGCTCCTCACCTGAATGTTCCGGACCTTTATGCATCTTGCAGCACACTCTCCTGCATTCTTCATGTGAAAGACAAAGTCTGAAAAATGTCTGGCCCCAAGTTTTCTGGACAATTCCCAGACCCATCTCTTAAACAGTGTAAGTTTATGAACTCTCAATAGCGGAACAGGCTTCAAAATAGTGACTTCATGTGCTAACCTGGAGCACTCATTCAGATTTTTTTCTCAAAATCAGGATTTGGACATTGTGCAGGGATCTTACAGCGAGGAGTCAGACCTGACTGAATAATTAGCATGAGATGGTAAAACAGACATCTCCTCTCACAACAGTGGGCACAGAGGCCCAAGGTCTTTGACTCACACACCTCAGCCTGGGATTTAACCTGTTTTCCCACCCCTCAATTATGCATGCTATCCACCAGCAGCCATATGTCTCTGTCAATACCTTTTCCTAGCATTCAGTCGAGGTCTGTGTGGGATTTGCGTGCGTTAAATAATGCAGTACTGAAAGGTCAGGAGGGAGACGAGGAGCGGGTCAATGCTTTGGTGAGCTGCACGTGGGGGGGGGGGGGGGGGCTGAGGCTCCGAGAAGCTGCCGTTAATTTCCAGTTCAGTTCCAATAATGAAATGCATACGGTAAATGTCAAACAGCACCCGTCGACGAGTAATCCGCCTCAGCTGGGAAATAATGAATGGCTTTCTTTAAGACCCCAACTAACTCCTTCGAAGAAGAGGAATCAGCACGAGGCAGAATCATTTTTTTTTGGGAACAGGCAGTCATTTCCTTGTCTTACCTTTCATATTGTGGTTTCAGGTTTAACATGGTTAGACAACAAAGGGACGTACAGTATACTGAAGCTAGGACTGTGAGAGATGTGGAGGGACTAAATTTAGTATTTTTGCTTGTGTCAAAATGTTGACATGTGACTCATCTTACAAAAACACAATTTTCTTATCACAGGACAACATGGATTTGTGGATGTGGTGGTGTTATAATGGCCCAAATAATATAAAAAACACTTATCTTGTATTAAGTACCAGACAAATTCCACTTTTACAACATGATTTAAGACATTTTGTTTGTGTTGTTGGCTAAATTGGATCAAGTGTTTTAAAGACCAAGCAACCATGTTTAACCCAATATATGTCAAAACAAATTAAGGAGACTTGATGTTAATTCCTTATGTGTGATGGGTGTTTCATTAGATATCATCATAAATTAAAATACTTTCAAAATGCTCTGGGGATAAATCAACATTTTAGAAAATTTACTTATTTGCTTTCTGGCTGATAGCTCGGGCAGAAGGTCAGTGTGGTCATTATGGTGCTAGAGGAGGCATTTAGCTTAGTTTAGCATAGACATGAAGGTAAACAGCTACCCTGGCTCTATCCATAAAGTTCTCAAATATGTCTACCAGCATCCTTAAAGCTCAGTAATGAACGTGTATCATGTTTATTAAAATCTGTGCATAGGCAAAAATAACAGGTTTTGGTTTTACAGGGACTTATATTGTGTAACTGTTTTATTTGCCTCATGGTGACAAGACAACTGTAGAACGTCACTCCACCAGAATGTTCTTCATCAAGTCATAGCATATATTTGGACCATTTCAGGCAATTATTCGGCACGTCTGGCCTTCTTGTGGCAAGGACCAAGTGGATGTGAACCTTTGGTGGCCCAAATACCCTTATACAAACATGGGCGTTTTTTGGCAAACATGCTGTGCTCTCTGCAAGTCGTAATCTAATTGGAATCTTAAGTGGCCCATGTTGTGGATGTGAATATGGCCCAAATAGCAAAACACTAATTCGGGGCCACCTTTGGCCCCTTTGGTTGACATGCGCTATTGCTATGGCTTACTTGTGGCCCAGATCTGGCAAACAAGAGCAAACCACCCTAGTGCCATTGTATGTGTTATGTGGGCTGGATGTTGGTTGTGTGGGATGTGGGATGAAGGCAAAATCTGGGCAAAAACAACTTTACCATATGGGCAAGTTACCTGTCAATTTTAACGCACTGATGGATTTTAAAACTGGAAGAGAGCGTTTTCCAGCGTTAGTTTAGCTTCTAAGCTAATAGCCTACATGATCCACCATCACACTTTATGCCCAGCATTATAATATTATGAATATTTAATTATCTTTCCATCAAACAGCGTATATTTTCCAAAATGTCAAGCTATTCCTTTAAGAACCACCATAAAAAACATTATACCTGTTGTGTTCAATGTTAGTCTACAGACAGAGAGTTATGCTTCTGTATGACACCTGTATTAACCTGAAATGTTACCATCAAACTTTGCACTTTAGATTTTCCTCTCTGCTGCTGTAAAGTTCCAATGGAACACTTCAACTAACAACCCAGGTGACAGTGAGTGTTTTGTTCTTTTGGCACAAACAAATGCGACTCTTTGGATCTAAAAGGTAAAAGAACAGCCATTTGAAAAAGGTTGTCAGAGCTCTTCATGGTGGCGGAGGAGGACACTTTGCCTCTCACCAACAGCGATATGCAGAGCACACCTCTCTTAGTTTCATTGCCATAAATTATTGAGGTGATTGTTGGGATGATAACAACAACACAGCTACCTTTAGTGGAAGACGAAAGCTGTAATGAAAGGCGGCGAGCACTCAAGGTGAACGTGACTCACAGACTACATTATCTTTTGGTTACTCTCTTCCAATGTCAGCGGCAAAGACAGATTCTCCTTTCATCTATGCCCTTGTTCTGTTTTATCGCATGTGTGTGTGTGTGTATGTGCGGGAGTGTAAAATATGCCAGAATTTTTGTGATGTTCGGTATATGCATGCGCGAAAGTGAGAGAAATCACAGAAGAAGCATCACTTAGTTTGAGAGGCGTAGGGAGGTCGGGCTGGTGGGGGAGGGCGGAAAATGACTAACGGCCTTTTGTGTAATTAATGAGGACAGCGTTGATTTCCGACGATAATTTAGCATGGTTGCCAGCGCTTGACTTCTGATCCCCATTTACCCTGGCTCTGTCTCTATTTAGATCAGCCGAGTGTGGGAGGAGTGTGTTAACCTTGGAGAATACACACACATCACAGGCAGATGCAGACAGAAACACACAAAGCCTTATCCACTTCCACACACAGGACCCCCCCTGAAGCCACCCACACATACACACACAAACATTTATACCCCCTTCCTCCGTTTCGCTCCCTCGCTTTTTTTTCTCACACACATACATCAACCGCGCACACATTTGCGAACAAGGAAAAAGGCATTTGAAAGAGCACACTAACATACGCGCACGCACACACACACACACACACACGAACACCCACAAGCACCTGAGGCAATGGAATAAATGCATCTTTAATGATAGCAGATAAGGACTTCCAACCAGGCCTGTAGTCATAGCTCAGTGATTTGGCTAGCAGGGAAAGGGATTCTGGGAATGAAAAACAAGCCAGTGGAAACTTCTGGGCCTCCAGGAGTCAGCAACCAAAAAACCCACAGTCAGTGAGTCGGACCGAGAGAGAAAAAGCTCCGAGCTGCTCTTTCAATATGCTGTCAGATGCTAAACAGAAAGTCTATTAAAACAACAGAACTGAAAACCAACACACAATTCACAGCTGAATTGTATTTAAATGTCTGGCTTTGTTTGCCGGCTGGACGTCTCTGTAATGCCACATATCTCCAGCTTTATTGCTCCTGTTAATGAAATTGCTAATCACTTTGTGCTCCGACACGTTAGCAGATGGGTAATATGCATGTGCTGCGAGTGCTTGCACGCGAGATGAGGAGAGGGGCATCGATCAAAATACTGAGAATCCACCTGCGTTATTATTTTGGGAGGCTTGCTATGTATCGACAGCATATGTTGGCTCAAGGCTCGCCATGTTCACGCTCCTGTAAACCCCTGATTGACATGCAAGTGCAGACATTCTTTATTCATTCACTTCTATCCAAACATCAATGGCACTAGGCTGTATCGCTAGCCAGAGCTTAAACAAATGGCACGGCTCTCCCTCAGGCCTCACAGCTGACATTTCCTGGATTTATTATGCATGTGGATGGGCTGCGGGGAATTCAGGTGCGACTAGATAATACTTGTGCTATAATAGTGGGTTTGTATGTCTTACAACAACACAAATGCCCATATGGCACAAGGGAACTTCGACGTGATGTTGTTCAATATTCAAGGCCTCGCAGTGACTGAGGCGCGTGCATGCTCCTACATATTTTAACTTCTTAATTTCACTGTTGTGAGGATTCAAGCCCCGGATGGGCAGAGCCTCTTTATAAACTGAGCCCAGTTGTTTTGGGATCAGTTCATTATTATCATTATTATCACTACTATTTGTTGTCTTTTAATTTGACCCGAATTTCAGCTTGCTGCGAATGCTTCCCAAAAAATATGAGTCCAATCTGCCAGATGGTGGTGCTGTGATTAAGGTCCAGAATTACAATTTTGGAAGAGACCCGGCCGCTCACACTTTAAGTCATACATGGACATACATGTCCAGAACCATAGAAGAGATTCTTGGATCATGATGGATTTGTTATAAACAAATAAATAAATATGTTTTCACATCAAGCTCATCCAAAGCTATTCATACTCAAAAGGGAGTGGCTTATCAAAGACAAGTCAACAGTTGCAGTTGTGGTCTTCACAAAACAGGATGTATCCACAATTACTTGAAATGTACATTGAATGTTTCATTTAAATCTAACAGTTGGGGGCGCTACAAATGCAACAAAGGTAATACATTAAAAAAAGGCAGAATTGTTTTGTTATTTATAGACAAAAACCAATTTAGTTCACAGGGTTTGGGTCTTAGCAGAAAACTGTCCATAAATCAAAACTCAAACCAGAATTTTTTTCGACCAGTCATTACAAAACTACAGGAGATGTTTAACCATGTGGATAAAAAAAATTTGGGAGACTCAATAGGGGGTGCCACCAGTTCCACATATTCATGAGCACCATGCAAATACCATCGGCCATAATCACCGAGTTTGAAAGGAAAGAGGAACTTTGACAGCTTTGAATTTATGTTTTTTTCTTTTGTTTTACGTTTGAAGAATCTGTCACCATTGACTTCAATTGTAATGGATTTGGCTGCAACGCTGTTTACCCCTAAAACTCCCAAAGTTTTTTGTGGACTCACAATTTTTCCCACCCCTCCATCGTCATAGTGGTGAGTAGACAATGAGTCAATTTAAATTTTTCGGTGAACTACACCTTTAAGTGCACACATTGGCTCGATGTTGAAGCCATGCTAACTGTAGTTTTAGGTCTCAAAGCTTAAACCTTAGTGACTTCGCTTTTTCAAGATGAATCATGTTTTTTGCTGCTTGCGGCTTTAACTTTGGAAGATTGTGCTGCTTCCGTCTGCTGAGAGTAAAAGGGCTTGAACCCACCATCACCTCCTGTTAAATCTGTTATATGCGATCCGTCAAAACCAATTACTGCTTTTGTTGAAATGCCTGCATGACTGCAGTCATTAATTTCAGAGTAATATGTGAAAATAGGTAAAGTATAAAAGTGAGCACAACATAAAATACACATCCATACACCTGCGCTTTTCAATGTTCTCTCAGTAATGACTGATGTCATAGCTTCTATTGGAAACTGATTGAAACAAAGACGAAGAGTGTGTGTTTCACTAAGCCCACCTGTCATTGCACCCATCATTAGTTCTGCGTAATTAAACCTTTCAATAGTGTTGCGTTAGAGACCCCCGACCACCATCCATTATTCATGGTGTAGGGGTATTTTAGGGGCTTTCAGTAATGAGCTCAAAGCTCGTTAGAGGAGACCCCAGTGCTTTAAAGCATGGCTCCAACCTTGGCATCAGCGTCCGAAGATGTAAAATAAAAAATATTTTAAAAGGAAATCACTCAGCTGGGCAGTGCCACGCTGCCCCCGCTCACACAACTGCCCGTGCCCATTCCCGGAATGAAACGACACAAATGATAAGCCTCTCATTCATATGTAAAACAGGGGCAGTGGGGGTCGCACAAATGATCCTGTACTGTTGAACCCCCATTGAGAGGGGCTCAAAATGCCACGTGAAACTCATTAATCAGGGACCAGCTAATGTTGCCGTTGCAAGTGAATGTGGCTGAAATCCGGGCCAGAGGTTAAATATGCCTTTGACAACCTGAAATATTTGTTTCTGTCACACACAGATTTACAAGTGCTGAATGTCAGGCCTTACTTCACTTCATAATGAGCAGAGCAAACATTATACATACAAACACTCTAATAACATCTCCATGAATCTTCTACATATCTGTGACAACTTCACTTCCTGATCTCAGTAACATTTGTTATTAGAGATACAATATAAAAGCATTGCATCAGAGAATCACAATCACAAAAGACAAGATACACGAGAACAGTACAAAGACACGTCAACCATCACCTCCTCTATCAAATTTGCAATTATAAATCAATCTCAGCAGTAATATGGCACATGAAGAGGAACAGGTGGGAAAGAGAGATGGATCATCAGCAAAACGGGAACAGGACAAAAACAAAGCCCTGTCAAGGGTATTATGGAAGTGTCTGAGAAGGAAAGCCATAGATCAAAGCGTGGGATGGCCATTTGTTCCTGAGGAATAATAGCTGTGATGTGTGTCGGACCCGCTGACCCGCTGGAACAATAAAGCCGAGTTGCGGCTGCCTAAGAGCAATGACCTTGTGCTGTTGAAACCCGCCCGAAACAGGGAAGAAAGAGAGATGGATGGGAAGAGAGACGCTTGAGCAGGGAGAAACAATTATAATCTATATAAAGGCTGATTCCTGTCCGACACCGCCACTCACTCTGCTGGGAGAAGATTGTTGTCTGCTTTTTTCCCCTCTAACAGTAAAACAGGAAAAGGGAGGTTTTTTATAACTGATGAAGGTTGCAGAGGTTCTTTTTGAGGCAGGACACTGCTATTCTTCAAATATAACATTCTATGTTACAAGCAAAGGTGCAGCTGCTGCCTCTTAGATTCATTCATGTTATTCCTTCACAGACTAGAATGGCCTCATTCATTTTGAGTTCAAGGTTGTGAGCTTAAATTGTATAAACTGCTGCACTTTATTGACTTTAAAATATACTGCAACCAACCCTACAACAAATGAAACAGGCCCTGACGAGACGTGATGCCATGCATGATGATTGGTACGGTTATCTCCGCACTGGTTCACGTCAGCCTTTGATAAAGCGGGGGGGAAAGTTACAAAGACTCGAACTTTGTCTGAAAGCGAGCAAGGTATCCAGCAGCCAAGACAGAGGATTACTTTTTTCACATCTCAAAAAGTGTGAGACGGAAAAATCCAGTGTGAGGGGGAAAAATGGCAAGGTACAAATCAAAGGAGGAAACCATTTAGCCACCTCGGAGATAGGTAACAAAAGGCTTCTCACGAGCTGCAGGCTTCTCAGCAGATAAAAGTCTGTCTGGGAGACAGGGCGGCAGAGTGGGGTTCATTGTGCTACCAGGGGAGGGTACAGACAGTGGTGTGAAAGGAGCCATCAAGGTTGAATGGGTGCGAAAAGGGGATCTGGGGGAGCAAATGAAAAGGGACCTGGATCAAGCTTGCCATCGGGCTCAATAGAATGAAATGAAAGTGACCACCAACAACTGTGTAATCATAGAGCCAGGGAGCAGAGAGAGGAAACATCTATATCGGCTCAAATTGTAATAGCTCACAGAACTCGTAATAATATGACGAAAATAGGTTTTGTCTAAAAACCTAAAATATGCATTTCTTCATTTTTATTTTTTTTGTGTGACAGATTTATAAAGATGACAAAACGACAAGATCTCCTTTGAGACTGAGACCGGCCATTCAAAAACATGTTTTTCATTCTTTGTGGGTGAGAGCTTTTGGCGAGCCAGAAACATGCCGGCGATGTCAGTCACAATAGCTCCTGAGCTTCTCTCTCCTCTTTTTTCTGAAGTGCTGTTTTCTCCTCCCGGGTCCTTTTGTCCTCAGGATTATACATCATTTCATGGATATTAAGGGCAAATGTCACTTTTATATCACTGTTATTTAAAGAATAAATTTATGCCATCGACTCTGGTCACAGAACTTCTATCAAACCATTCCTCTTTTGTGGAGCTGAGAGAGGAGGGTTGAATTTAAAATCAGATGGGGCAAGACAGGTAAGAAGCTAATGGTTTCTGTCATTTTAACCTCGGCTGCTTTCCTTCCTCTTAAAGGTAACCACTGCTAAGAAGGCTCGCTATTGGTCATCAGTGCAAATTTGTGTCTAAGCTTTAAGAGTGTCCTGACAATGACCCATTGACAACCTAGGCCTCTATCAAAATCTTTCATGAACCCGGATGGTCTCTCTTGGGTTGAATATTACTGTAGTACTATATATTAAGTAGATTTCTTTGAATCTGTGTTGTTTCCAACTTATTGTAAAGGCCTGGAGGCTCATCTGGGATTTGAACTCAGGAATAAGACAGTTTTATATTCTGCCAATGATCATGACCTAACTAAAAAATCTGGAGACTTGGTCTGCAGCAGTTTACTGTACGAATTCTAACTGGATTAAGGCCCATTCCCAAGGTGTGGAATAAACTCTAAACAAAATCTGGCTCCTGCCGGCACCTGAGTTGATTACCAAAAACAGCCAACCCACCCTTTGTGTTTCTTTGCACATTTATTTCCCCAGTTTGACTTCTTTATGCCAAACTTACAAATGGAGTAGGATGCAATTTCAGTGACTATGACTGATGTTAATAGCTGGTTTTCAGTTGCTGCAAGCCCCTATCAAAAAGCAACTGACTATTTGTGGCTTTTGTAGTTCTTAGATGCTCAGGAGGACTAAATCACTCAATCATTCCTAAGTCTCGGGACAAATCGTTGCCTCTGAGCCTTCGTATAGTTCAGCTAAATAAGAAGAGGTCTGTCACAAATCACACTGTCAGCAAGGATAAAGAAAAATTAAGCCAATTTAAGTGGGAGGGTCAGGGTTTTATCTTCGTGTATAAGAAATAAATGGCCGTGACAAAATGCCCAGTGATGAAAGTGACAACCAGGTATAATTATGTCTTTTAATCAATTCAATCTACATATAAGCTCTATGGGTAACTCATCCATAAATCACAGGTGCATTTGTCATCTGTACGGTTTTCAAGTCTAAGCGTGAAACTACAAAACCTCTGACTGGCGAGCTCCAGTTGGCGAGGACGGCGGTGATTCACGCTTCTGGGGACATGCTCTCTACCCTTGCACGTACAGACGTCTCCAGACACCAGGTGGTGTCACGGCAGTCTGCTGGAATGCAAATGTGTCCCCGACAACGCTTCGACTGTTACGATTCCCCCATTTGTCACAGGATATGTTCATTACCCACAGCTTTGGGCCCAAAATTAGTGTCGGTACAAGACATCCCGGCTGTGTGATGAATCCACCCGCTGCCCGCCTTGTCATCCCCTGTTTCAGATCGAAGGTTCTTCTCTCCCCCCTTTCTCCTTGGCTCCTCCATGTCCTTCACATCTCCATGGCTCTGTTCTTTATTTTTCACAAAGAAATATTAGTCAACAAGGCTGTGCACAGCGAGGGCCCAGAGCAGGATTTCAGAGGACGTCACATTAGCCTTCCAGATGGTGCGCTAATGTTGCAGTGGATATCAAGGTGTTCCGACCCATCATAATAAGAGGGATCCATTGGCGTCAACTGTCATTGAGTTATAACCTTGCAACACTACATGGCATCTTAGCTGAGAAGCGTCAGTGTAATGCTATGGTAACCTTGTTGTGAAGACAACAAAGTGACAAACGTTGATAGATGGAACAAACTAAACGGTTTTATGCATGTTGTGGGTAGTCAGCAACTGCCACGAGAGGTCAGGCACAGTAATTACATGCCACCTCATCTGAAGAGCTATTATTATTCCCATGCTAGAGTTATTTGCATGACAGGATTGGGGTCAACTCATGTTGAGTCAGTTGAGAAAATGAATGCAAATTTAGAGCTTTATTTAAGCAGATCCCCATCAGCGTAAAGAAGGATTGCAATAAATGTGTGCTTGTGTGCGTGTGTGTATCATATAACATATTTGTGTGTTTTGTGTGCCGTGCTTAAAGTCCTCAGCCTCTACTGAATTATGCAGATGTGTCTCATGTTTTCTGGCAGACTTGTCCACTTCACCTTTGGTAACACGAATGTAATAAAGGAGAGAGAGGACAAAGAGACAAACAGAGCAAAATCTCTCCATAAAACAACAGAGCACTCTTCCCCTCTGCCTTCAGAACAGACACAGCATCATTTTAAACCACATCACTGTCATGTATTTATGATTAGCATCGGGACACTCTCCCGCCATAATGAATGCAAAGCCTGCGTGCAGACATTCAGTCATAGCAGAAGGACGCCGGCCCCGCCCCACAGTTGGAGAAGACAACACTGTACTTCCCACTTTTCATGTGCCCTTCCCCTCCTCCTCCACTGTTGTAATGGTTTCTCTGACCTCTGTCTCCCCATTACTGTACGCTTCACCCAACATCAGCCATCAGACGCCATCACTCATCAACGCACATCACACCTCATGAGCGCACCAGCGCCGCCTCCTTTGCCCGATGCTCGCCGCATCCGCCGGTGACAGCCGGCGTTTGTGTGACGATAGAGATGAAGGGAACTGTGTGTGGGATGGCGATGATGACCCTGATGATGACCTAATTAGTTTGAGTGGGTGTCACAATGACAGTGAAGAAGAGTAGAAGTAAAGGGTAATGAGGGGGAGATCATATGGTTGCTGCAAACAAACATAAGAATAAAAAATTATTCTGCAGCATTAATAAAAAAAACTTCTCTTGTGTTTGTCATCGTTTCTCAGATGACCTAGTAAACTATAGTACGCAGCCTGTTGAAACCTGTTGTTTCTCTTTGTTTGTGAGAGGCAACGTAAAGGTTGTCTGCAAGGCAGCCAGCATCACAGCACATGTCTACTTCTTGGGACTTTTGATTGATAGCTCAGTAGTTTTTCTCACTGCATGAGAATGCTTACATAAATATAAATATCTCTGATAAACAAGAACACAAGCTGCAATAACCCGGAGTGCCACAAGGAAGAGGTAGCTGGAGAGAAAGGAAAGGTAAAAACTATGTAATGGTGCAATCACACCAAACACAAGGCACATTTTTCAATGAAAAAAATTAATTTGCATGACGCATGAGCTGGAGTTCAAACTGGTCAGACTCAGGTTGAAACAACAGTCATCCAGACAAAGCTCCCTGAGAAGATGGTGTAATTCCCCGAGCTGTGTGCACCTCCCAATGATCTTGTGAACCCTCACAGGACAACGTTAGCTTCTCTGGCGTTTTCACAACAGGTACAATGTAACAGGTGTAACTTCAACCAGGAGAACTCACCTCTTTTCTGGGGAACAGATGATTATTTGTTATGTTTACGCATGTTGCTCCTGCAAGTAACACGATAATAAAAAAACTGATCCTCCTCCCAAACATGTTACTCGCGAAATAGCATGAGAAGACTGATAGCAATGTTAAAAAATGTCCTATTTTTTACTTGTGATCTTTATATAATTTTTTATCACATATTATGATTGTTTAAAGGTCCAGTGAGTAGAATTCAGGATGATCTATCAGCAGAAATCTATCCTCGTTTGCTAAAATCCTTTTACATCAGCTCTTACATAGAGCCCACCATGTTGCCCCACCATGTTTCTACGGCAGCCCTGAATAAACAAACCACTGACTAGAGCAACAGACTTTGTTACTTTACCTGTAGGTTCTCCCACATGCTTGAAAGAGGAGGATGAGGGGAGAATTATTCAGTGGGCTGCAATATGCTCCACTGGTATATGCCATTAAATCCAACACGCTGAACCTTTAATGTGCAATCTGCTTATGTTAAACCATTAAAATTCGTCATCATGTCTCCTGGAACCTTCTTTACACTGGATTTTGTTAATTAGAATCGTGTAGAGCTGAGTATATAGCAGATATGATTTGTAAAGCATGATTTAGCTAACGGCTGTGAACCACAATTAAATCTGCCAGCACACGTGGGTGCAGGGGACTGGTTACAGGTTATGGCTTTTTTTAGTTTGGAGGAATAACATATGACTTCCTCTCTCACACACGTGGCCACCAACTTATCAGGGTGATTCATGAAGTGTGAAAATCACTGTTCAGTCGTTTGGTTTAACCGATGTCACTTTCGTCACATTGACTGAGTGCGGCAGCTCACTGACAGAAACCAAGTCAAGGAAAAAACAACTTTCATTCCGTTCTTTTCTTCTTAATCAATATTACTTTCCCCCAGGTGAGGATTAAGAAAAAGGTTTTCGTGAAAGTCGTACAAATTCAATTTAAAATTGAATTGTTTCTTCTCACGGGCAGGTGCGTTTTGTCACATGTTAACATTTTATCACTGATGCCATCTTGACAGTTTCCCGTGGCAATGCTCAGATGGTAGGTTATTAACACAAGCTGAGAGTGGAGAAAATCCATATTCCACAACTTGTTGTTTGTCAGTTTGACAGTCGTCAGCATTAACAACATAGTCAGCCTGCAGGAAACGTAGCAATTACCTCTAGACTCTCAATTAATGAGCTTTATGAAAACGTTATTATTACTGTTACAGGGTCTTATCAGACCTCGCCAGGCTTCCCCTTCCCTCCTCCTCAACAGACACTAAGTTGAGTGCACAAAATATTTATTAAAGGTTTAAAATTTAATTTCATCCGTTTTCTTACCTAAATTTCTTGTCTGTCTCTGTGTGCGTGTGTATTCAAAAAAAGCCACTTTTGAATTAAAGGAAATCCAGTGGTAAAAGGCTGATTAAAAGTAAGCTTAACCTTTTACAAATAATTTCCTTCAAAAAAATGTTTTATTTATAAATGTAAACACCTGCGAATGTTGGAAAATTAAGAATATACTCTGTGGACAGATGATAATATAATCAAATATAAACTATAACATCTTGCTGGTTTCAGAGGTTGACACACAACTAAGAAAAAACCTCATGAAGCTTCTTTTTGAACTATGAGAAGAATTTTCGTATTCAAGCTGTTTAGAGTTTTTAACAATGACCTATCTGTACATCACATCTGGCAAGTGAGGGCCTGGGCGCCCTGCGAGTACTGCCAACTTGCACACACAGGTATCTAGTTTGTATAGCTACACATTAAGGCTATACTCTAAATACGAAGCCTCTACGTAGGACAAAAAAGGAACAAAAGACCTTAATAACAATGTTCAAATGATCAAACGACCAATCTTCTAGTTAGTGGACGACCATAAGAAAATAAACCCTGCATCAGATTCTCCAGTTTAATATCACATCATATGAGAAAATCATTCACCTATATAACTAACTTTACAAATAACCAACTCTACACAAACTTACGTTACGTACAGACAGGTACAGGCCATCATTATGAACAGCAGACTGTAAAGATAATCTTACAGTTATCCTTATTTAGAAACAAAGATTCCGTGTGACCTGCAGGAGTAGTGACAGCTGATAGAATCGCCAGTGGTTAGGTAACATCTCCTTAGAGCTTTAACCACAAACACATTTATGTGTTAATCTGCCCCCCAGCACCTGCTGCACAAGTCTGTTTCCATCTTTTATCGGCCGTCTTTTATCAGTCTGCCTGTCTGGCATAGTTTCGGAACAGGCAGAAATACAGGCCTATAAAAGTGGTTTCCCCACATCTGCTGCTTCATATTCCTGGCTCAGATTCGTAGGTCTGGAGCCAATGTCAATGTCAGCGTCTGAGGACCGCAGGTCTCCCATCACCCTCCTCCGAACACGAGCTATAGCTCCTCAGCTGAAACGGTGTGAGACTCATGTTGACAGAATTCAGGACCAAGTTTAAGGTCTACCTTTGACAATACGAATCTTAGCCTCAGGCTTTTTTCTGCCTCAACATCCATTTCTGTCTGTCTCTTACATCTTCTCACCCTTTCTCTCTCCTCTCCTTCTTCCATCTCTCTCTGTATCTCTCTCCCTTCTGTCTTACTGAACATGGGGCAGCTGCGAAATTTCAAGGCTTCTTATTTATTTATCATCTCATTATGATTCCCCCTTGCACCTCGGTCCCGCAGAGGATTTTCTGGAGTAGGAGATACCTGAAACAGCCCTTATCTGAAGTCTCCTTTGTCCCCAAGTTCTTTGAAATTGTTTAACAGGATTATTACTAAGGTTACACAATCCATTATACATTCAGTTAAAAGTTGTGGGTGGGGTTTACGTTGAGAATAATCTTTCACTGTGTTTGGAAAAAGACCTCCACTCGAAGCATCCCAGGATAAGATGAAGGTGATTAATAAATAACAATAGCAACAACAATAATGATAATAATTTGACGTTTTTTCCAGCTTAAACAATGAAAACAAGAGACAGCTGCCCAGCTTCTAACACTTCTAACACCAGCAGGTGTTTGTTAAAGACTGGGGGTATATCTCACATTGGCGGACTTGGGATTTTTCTAGACCAGGGGCCAAAATTTACACAGAGGGGCCAATTATATCTCCAACCCCAATAACAAGTCGTGATTCAGTAAGGTGCACGGTTCATTCATTCCTCGCTTACTGTTAGCTCTTCAGATTAGAGTGAATCATTAAATATATCTCTTAGGTGAAGGCTATTCATGTTCAATTGGACACATTTTAATATCTTGGAGTTAGATAATGGCACCATTATACTTTTTGGTCTGTTCATGTTGTGCCAAAAACTAGACAAGACAGGCAAGCTCCTAGTCAGACAAGAAAAGTAAATATCCATCGGTTCTGTGATGCACAGGAGAAATAAAGTCTTTAGGAATTTGTTCAGTGTTAACAAGTCAGGGAATAAGGCACAGGAGAGAAAATGAAGCAATCTGCTGACTGTGGGTGTTTTTATCCCAGGTTCACAGGGTTTGTTGCCTGGTGATGCACATGTAATTGCAACTAAAAATGACATAACTTAATGTGTTTTGGTGTAAAATGAGATTTTACAGATATGAGGTTTCGTACCGAAGCTCAATTAGCTAAACTGACTGATGCCGGGGCGGATTTCACTACAACTGATAACAAGAGGAAAAATGTAAAAGTGTGAGATAAACAGAGATCATATATGTGGGCCTTTTCCAAAGGCTTGTGTGCTGATATTTGAGACAGTGTGTGGGACTCTGCAGTGGGAGCAGCTTCCCCCACCATGTGGTAAATGGTTTGTGACTGGTATTGAGTGATGCAGCCGCTCTAGGATACCCAATGCTAATGTGTTCCGCACACAGTGTTTCATGCTGCATGGCGACAGAGCACAATTCAGAAAATGTCTTTGCTTGTGCACAAGAGTACACTCAGACACAAAGAGGGGGGAAAAAGTATTTGAGCTACAGTTTGTGTGGTTTGACTTTACACCATCTGTGCTGTATGAAATAGCCACAGATTACACTGAGGTGGAGCTACACTGTGTTTTTCCTTTTTTTCAAATATTCATCAAGGCGTACCAATGAATAAAAATGTATTTTAAGATTAAAGGGACTTCAAAGGTTACAGAAAAGTGTTGTCTAATGGCTTTCGAATTCATTGACAACACTAAGTGAAAGCGCCGCTCTAATCTCAGCTTGCTGCATGACATATTAATGGCTTGTTTTGAAGATGATACGCAGACTTCTCTGTGTAGCCCGTCCATCAAAGCCTCCCAGGACTCTGTGTTCTCCCCTCCTTGGGTCTTTTGCTGCTGTTTGACTCTCGTGACCTCACTTACATACCATAGAGCAGCATTATGTGATCCGTTATTTCTGGCAGGTCTCTGACAACTGTTTTCATCTTCGTGCCCTCATATTGATGAGTTAATGTGCTCTTTTAGCTTTTCATTTGGGCCAGCTGCCTGGCAAGGTGAGTCTCCCCCAGGCTTTAATGGCCTGCTGTACGGCGGAGAGTCAATCCTACCGCGGACTGATAGATAAATCACACAGAGAGAAGGATGAAGGTGTATGTAGAGCAGCTGACTGTGAGGGCTGCAGGTTGGCGCTCTGATCCACATCTCCACATTCAGTGCTTGTGATTAGTTTGAGTAAAGAAGAAAAAGCCCGCTCCTCAACCACTTTTTTCAACGTTTCATTCGCCAAAAGAAGGAATTTGACATGTATGTGGAGAGACACAAGATTGAAACTTGAGATGATGGCCACTCCATTTGGCGGAAAATTGCCTCCGACATCCTCATTTCCTCTTCCAATGGCTTCAAGACCCCCCCCCCCCGCCATCATATTTTTGACTAAATTAATCTACCCCTCTGAAATTGTCACTCAGCTCAGAACTGTGAGCGATCCTGTGTAATACAAATATCCTCCTCTGCTGATTAATTTGATGGAAGTGTTGTGAGAGAATTAGAATAGGAACATTTGACGGACCATTCCATCCATCTAATTGTATTTTTTAAAGATGTCGTGCCCGTCATTGTCGCCCCTCCTCTTTTTTTTTTTGCCTCATCTCGCTTGTGTTTGACCAAAATGGAGAACAATCTTACATAGTAGCACTTGACAATTTTATCCTTGGAAAAAAATGTAGTCCTCTGTTTCGAATGACCCTCCTTGATAGTGACACTCTGCTGTGTCTCATCAAATTAATTAACTGTCTGATGGATCATAAATCAGCCTACACATTAATGGGGCCTGTTTTTTTTATGCTGATCCAAGCATTTCTATATAACATTGTAGAAAGTATATGGTACAAACCCTTCTTTGATCAGTACTACATCAGTACAGGCCACTTAAACTACTGGCGTCCCCTGTATGTCAGATCCACACAGCCTCAGAAAAGTGTTAATTCAAATCCACACACACAAAGTTTCAGGAGTCTGCGGGGAGCAGTAGATGACAATAAAACACAAGCCTGAATCATTGGTTTCTCTTTTTCTCTTCCCTTTTAACCCCTACAGTAACCGTTATTGAAATTTGATTCTAAAGATGTGGACATTGTTCAGCTGGAATGAGTTGAGTTTAAGCAGTTCGGTAAGTTAAATAACATCTCTTGTTGTTAAAAATAGATCTTGTTCTTTGGTTCACAGCGCTGACATGCTGTGTTTCCATCTGGTTAAATATACAACAATAGGACCAAACTTCACTAATGTTAAACGTTGCTGTTAATGTATTCATCGTCCTCCAACGGCAACCTCCCAAATAACATGCAAATGAAGAGTGTGAGCACAAATGTACATTTTGTTCTGTTCATCGAGCCCTTCTGTGAGAGCCTCAGGGGTTAGTATCTCAGTTGCTGAATCAACATCTTAATTCAGACTAAACAAAGCCTTCAGCAAAAAAGCAGCTTTATCAAACTGAGCAGAGGAAACGGGGCAGGAGTGAGTGAGTTGTGTGTTCAGCTGGATCAGTTGTTGGTGTCTAGTTACTCGACACCTCAGACAGACTTTAATGTGGGCCAGAGACGGAGCACAAATGTGAGTGATGTCTTACTTAACTGAGTCAGCGGATCCCTTAATGAATAAACTCTGTCTACCAGCCACTGAGCATTTATCCTCTTGGCAGTTTGCACATGAGACAGTTGGTCAATATCAAGTTTGCAATGACAGGACAAGACCCAGTTCAGCCAAGGTGCTGAGATTATTCAGCTGTGATTCAGTCCAGATTCATGATGACAGTAACATTATTTTCGGACGGACTCAATCAAACCTTATTAAATATAAGAGGTGAATTAACTGCACATGTACTGTAAATTAATTTAATCTTGAATCTGATATGTGGCTATTTGACTTGACATGTCAATGTCTCCTGTAACTGGGAAAGATGGACAAGAGCAGTTCTCCGCTTAGCAAAACAGTAGTTCGGGCCCATAGAGATGTATGAGACATTATGCCATGTGTACTTGTAATACCAGTCAGCACCACAAGGGTGTCAGGGGTTACAGAGCAGCGGTGTAGAACCTATGACCATAAAAAAACTAATTGCTAGAATAAAAATACCAGGGTGGTCCCTTCTGGCAGTATGTCTATCGGGTCCATAGACTATAAATATGGACAACACTTCTCCACTTCCTTATCCAGAAATGAAGCCAGAATATCACTACCATCTGTTATGTTTGGAGCTAGAACTACTAAAAATGACAGAAAACATCTTTTGGATAAAATTATCTGACTTGTACTTTGATTTGTTTGATACTTTGGTCCATGTTTCCTCCACTAACATGGAGGAGACATGATCTGTGACCCATTGTGCAGCCAGCCACCAGGTGACTTCACTTTAAGGAAGCGGTCATGTCGTCCATCTTTATATACCGTCACAAAGCAGAGTAATTGCTGACTAGCATCATAGTTACAGTAGTGTCAAGCTAAATGGATGTTGAATGTCGAGCTTATGTTAGTTGAACAAAAAAAGACCAGCTGGTGTTTTTTGTAAACAGTGTATTTGGAGCCTTGATATTACAATAATGATTTCCTAAAAATAAATAGGAAGAACACAATAAATATAATCTTTGTTTTTAAAATAGAATAAACTAAACTCATAAGTTATGAGCACTATGTGGAAATATTAATGTTAACTTCCTGTACTAGATTAGTGATATTGAAGTAGAGAACTTGTGTTTATTACATGCAATTAGGATGATAGGCAATGTAAAGGAAATGCCACGATTTGATATCATGGTTCTTTATTTCCTGCATTCAGAAAAATCTTTCTTATAGATGAAAGAAAATCAGAAGAAAGGGCACGTGGACAGCACATAAAGTCTTCAAGTGTCAGCGGCTGCATCGAGCCCCTGGAGGAGACTACTGATGTCATATAAATCAGACATTTTATCAGATGGGAAGTGCGGAAGTTGTGTGATGAGCTGTTCAAAATGGCCATCCTTTTTCCTTTCAGACATAGTGTAAAGTGAGGCAGAATCACACGTTTGAAAAATCCAGCAATCAAATAACCTTTCCTAGCCCTGCATGCATCTCACAACTATCCCAGGAGGTGACTATAGTTGTATCTGTCTTATTGTATTTATTTTCTTTGTTCAATAAAAAGAGTAATGCCAAGTATGAGACAAGGTAAGAAGTGTCCGAGAAATCGTGAGGGACTAATGGGCACACGCCAACTCCACCTCCAGCGGGAAGTTGTCTTAATCCTGGAGTGTTTTGGGAGCCAAGCCCCCAGTGTTGGCTCACAAAGACAATTCTTTCAGCCTCTATCTCATCAATTTCTCACTGAAGGGTCCCCATCCAATGTTCTCCCCTTTTGTTGGGCTGTGACTTGTGTCATCTCCCAATTTATCGCACTGTGAGCGGGCAGTTTTTATCGTGAAAGGTTTCTCTCTGCCTCTTTCACTCTCCCTCTCCTGCTCCCTCGCTCCCGCTCACGTTCTCTCCTCTCCTCTCTGCTCCTCTCTGCTCTGCTTGGCTCTGTTTGATGCCGCTGAAGTCTAATGGCAGGATCACAGCGTTGACACAATGTGGTCACGATTCGCAAGACTGAATTATCTTCTCCACATTTATAATGTACAGGGGCCTCTTCCTGTCAAGCTCCCTCAACTCTGAGCTCGACAGATCAGGAGTGTGCTGGATCCTGATTGATAAACGTTAAAATATATGTAAACAAACAATTAGTGGGTAAATATGCTTCTTGTGTCTTTTTTGTTTTGCCACAGCAAATGTTTCCAATTTACATAAATTTAATTAAATTTAATTTAAGTTAGGACTTAACTGTTGGTTCTGCAAACACTTAGGACCTCAAACAGCATCAACAAACAGTGAGATAAAGACATGCGCAACCTAGCGACAAATTGACAACAACAAAATGCTTATTAACAACAAAATGGCTTTGAAGTTGCAGTCGTGGATTAGATTCTCCCCCAACTGTGTGTTAATCAGCCACAGCCAAATCCCCCTCCCCACCACCTCCATACCCCCACCTCCGTACCCTGTTTGCACCCACCCAAAAAGATAAAATGACGACCATCTTAAGACCACTCGCGACTGATGAATATTCATAGCTCCATGGTAATGGCCATTTATATAATCAGTAGAGATGGGGTTGGAGATGGATCTGGGTTAATTATCAGGAGCATTTTAATTGCATTCTTCCTCACTACAACGATGTTAGTGTATTAGCAAGACTCCCCCTCTCTTTATATACAGTATCTGTATATGTGAGTAAAAGGGGAGGGGGTTTAGAGATAGAGATGTGGGGGGGGGGGTGTACACTCGGGGAGCCTTGTCTCTTACCCCAACTGATTTAGAGACTGGAACTCTCTGTAATTTTGCTTTTTTGGCTGCTTCCAAGACTTCAAGACGGAGCCAAGCTCCAGCAGGCTGCCGTGCCCCGGAGAGGTCTACGAGATGCCTGCAGAAGTGAAGATAGTGGAAAACATGTTCCTAATCCTTCCTGGGGTCTCACCCTCTTAACCCCTACATTGTTCTGGAGCCTTCAGCATCTCCTGATGAGAACTGGAGTCCCTTATGCTGGGAGGCCAGGTCCACTTGTAATTGTTTATGGTGATGAGCATGTTTATACACATGAGAGGTGGATAATACTTTAATTGATACTAATACCTAATTGTTGCTCTATAAATTGTGGCGTTATGGCCGATCCATGTAGGTTAAGATGGTTTTCTGGAATGCTGGAGCCTTTTCACACACAGCACCAGACCTCAAATTTGTTGTGATTTTATGTGTTGATGTAACAGTTACCAGACTGGTTGACAAGTAGGCGGGAGCCCTCTGCTATCTTGTCAATGAGGCCATTATTGTCATGTGACATAAGAATCTCTGTGCCACAAATAAAACAGTGAAAATATGTTATTTCTATAGGGTCGATAGGTCTTTTACTTTGAAAGCCTCCATCATCGTCCTGATTTTGTCTGGCTGAGACTCTGATACTGACAGTCTGTTATTTTTATGCTTAAATTTAAGTTTTTCTCCATTATACAGTTTGATTAATTATTCACACAGGGGTAATGAGATATAAAACAAAATTAATCTAAATTTTCTCTGAAATTGTTTCATTTTTTTACCATCGATTTGTTCATTATTTATCAGTAAATCATTCATTTCAATCAATTAGTATATTTTACTAAATGAATGAATGAATTTTTCATTTCATTCATTCATTCAGGCATTTACAGGAAGGTCACTTTTATTTTGAAACACACTCGTAACTTAATGCTTAGAAACCGGCGTTGCCCCTGTTTATCTACTGTTAATATGCAGGTCAACCTGAGTCTCATAAGAACCATATGAGGTTAGGCTGGGTGAAGCATCTCTACAACATTTTAAAACAGAAAATAGGAGAGCACATAGCACATCCAATGTGTGGTATGTCCACATTGTATGGAAGCTGGTACTGGAACCTATAAGAGATTCACTTTCTGTTATGGTCTTTGATTGTTGATTTTGCAGATGTGCAGACATTTTTTTGGTGACTGTGTCATACTATATCCACTGTCTAACAATAGGAGCAGAGCAATAACTGGCTAAGCTATATATAAGCTATAACTGCTTTATTGAGAATTTGTTGAGAATTTGTCTGACAAGCAAACAGATAAAGAAATGAAACCAGCTGACACAAATGAAGACACAAAGTCATAATGAATCTGTTACTGTGTTATGTGATATCTAATATGTTTTTCAGCATGATTTAGCTACTTTCCCTTGAAAGTAGTTGTTCAAAGCAGTTCCACAACAGTTTTCTACTATGTCCTCATTTCACAGTTCATGATTTCACCTAGCCTTGTTAAATCTGGGTACATTTTAACTTGAGCAAATCTAGCCAAATATCCCCTGAGATAGCCAAATTTTTATCCATCATGATGATTAGTTAATGCTTAGTGATCGTCCTGTAAAGTCTTGGTCTTCTGATGTTGAAATTGAAAAGTCAAACATGATATTAAATTGAAATAATGATTCCTTGTTTTTAGTTCTCATACTAATAATACTACGCTAAGCTAGTCCCACTGTATTGCAAGAACGTGGATCTAACCTTTTGTCCTGGACATGCAGCCTTGGCTTCATCTTCAGCCTGTTATCATTCAGGAAAATGTTCTCTGTACGAGTGACCGAGAGCTTTTTTGCACCAACTTATGGTACTAGCTTAATAAGCTAGCTACAGATATAACAGATAACAGTTCCTGAAATTACCATGAATCTGCTGCCATTTTCTGTGTAAACTGCATATGTGCCTTGTGAGAACAGCAAGACTAACAGGCAAACGGTGCAAAAAAGGGCAAAGCTTAGCCATTGGTCAAACTATGAACACAAATCTTATGGATACTGCATTTCACTACAGCTGACTGAAGAAAGAAACTGCATCTTCCACTGCAGCCCTCTGGAGCTTTACTGAAGTGTCTCATCAAACAACATTGTCATCCACTGATGACAGAAATGTCAGGCTGTGATAAATAGGACCATTTTAGTTGGATGAGGAGAGGTATAAGCTCCCTCAAACAGGGATCAGGTGGTAAAGAGGATAAGAAAGGCTGGGTTCAGGAAAAGTACCACAACCCGAGGATTCTCCAGACGCTCACATTTATGACAAGGGTGGTTTTCCCCCCGTCTTTCTCCTCAGATTTGCCGGCTCTCCCTCATGGGGCATCAATCACCGAGCCCCTCGTCGCCACAAACCATTCATGTAGCCTGCCCCGTGCCCCAAAAAAGAATGGCCTGTCATTTCTATGGTTAAATTCAATCCCATCCACTTGAACATGCATCGACAGGGACCCGTTGGGACGAGAGCGTCATTCATCACGCCTCAGCTGCTGTTGTTGCCGTGCATAGTGCTTTGCGTGTGTGTGCATGGCAGCAGCCCAGATTTGTCTTGAAGACGCCAGGGAAAGATGATGGGAGCGCAACGTGATCGGCAAAGCAATAGAGCATTTAAGCTTGCATCAGACAGTAGGAGATTATGATTTTCCCCCTCTTCTTCTGTTTCTGTGAGGCAGGAGCAGAGCACAGCTGTAGCCGTCTCGTCTCTTAGCCCCCCTCCCTCGAATCCTTCTCACCCCACTGAGCTTCAATATTGGCAATTTTAGGGTCACAATGGGTCCCAGTGGTAGGTAAAATGGATGAGAGGTCAGGCTGTATGCCTGTGAATCCCCATGCGTGTTTTCATTTCTCTCTAATCGTTTAAGACAGCAAGCAAAGACTTAGATTTTAAGATGAGGCGAACACTAGATCTATTGTGCAGTTTTCCTTTTTTTTCACCCGCAATTCATTTTGATGGAATGTAAGGAGAAGCTGTAAAGTCCTTTTCAACCTTTTCAGTGTGTCATATCTATGCTCTAAGAAAACGGTGCAGTAATACAGGACTGAAGAAAAAACAAATCCTGTGTCTTCAAGTAAGATCCTCGTATCAGATTTCACATCAGCACCACCAACAAACGTGTTTTGTGTCTGAGAATTGAAGATAATTTGCCAAGTTTACACAGATCCGCGATGATAGAACATCTCAGAATGTAACCCAGAGCCAATTATAAAAACAAAATGTGTCAGCAAAGCAAATCTAGCTTACTGTCACACTTCTCCCTTCCATTCATCTGCAGCTTGATTTATGCCTAACGATTCTCAAAACGGTTCAGAAAATTCATAATTCATCATCCTTGTCATGTTTTCAAAACAACCCAAAATGAATGACATTGATAATGATGCTAATCGTCCCTCTCCATTTAGGCCCATTGTTTTGTCCGCTTTGTGCTTTCACCACAAGTCCATCTGAATACTCCCCTCCATCATCATTTTCCTAATGAGTATCTTGTCTGATGTTGGCATTTAAAGTAATGCCAAGAGATTGTGTCCATTCTGATCGCCGCTATTTCTTTGGAAGCCTTTTGTTGTCCAGAGCAATTGCATAGTTGCAGGAAGCGCTGCCCACAATGTGCGACAATCTCCTCGTCTGTTCAGCTCCTTATTTGTTTTGAGCTGGAGTGAGCTATAAACACCACAACACATCTACTGATGAAGAGTCCAATAAACTAATTTCCTTCTTTTTTTTGTTTACAAGCACGAGCCAACACATTCTCAGCTATATTTGAACTCAGTCTGCAAAACAGAGTTGAAAACCTTTCTTTATTTATCCTCCCCTTATTTAACCCGTGACATAAAACATTTAAATTAACCTCTGGGATACTTAAAGCTACTTCTCCAGAAGGTGGTCATGCTGCTGCAGGCTGTGAGCGGCTCTGTCGCCCAGCAGGTGTGTGCTATTCATCAGGGAAGCCTCAGTGTCTTCCCTGTCAGCTGATTCCCTCCTGCTAAAGTGTTTGGTCCCTCAGGGGAAGCCAGGCACAAACAGTTATGCAGCTTTATTGAACTTATATATCTGTTTTATGTATTAGCAGGCGCAAAGCTGTGAAATATTTACATTATTCTAGACACAGGCGAGGAGAGTTCGCAAAGTGCCCGCAATCTAAAAACAATAAAGAGCAGTCTATCTCTTTATCGCTGCCATTTTATGAAATGACTTGAGGCAGGAGATGATTTTATTGCCAGAATGTATAGAGTCCGGAGCTTTCTGCCTCTTCCTCAGAGTCCTTTAACTCGGCTGCTTTAATGAAGTGCATTTTAATACTGTGCCACAATAGAGGCACTGACTTTTTAGGATAAGCAAGCCTGTCACATAATGTTTCGCTAATAAATCATTCACTGCTATGACTATGGGATTTTTTGAAATAGTCTTAGTTTCTTGCAGAACATCAAACTGAAAACTCCACAGCTAAGCAGTGACTCTTCCTTCCCCTTGTTTTATTTTGCCTAATATGTTCATTTTGCAGTAGCCACAAACTTTTAATGAATAAAGTTTAATTTGAATTTCTTATTACATTGCTGTAGCTGATCATCCTTTCACACAAACAGAAGAAGAAAGCAGTGGTGATGGATGTAGTGATCCCAAGCAACAGCTACATCAACAAGAAGGAACACAAGACGCTGGAGAAGTAGGGCTGACAGAGGAGCTGGGGAAGATGTGGAAAGTGAAGGGAACACTGGTGCCAGTGGTAATCGGAGCACTCTGGGCTATAAGCCCCAAACTGGGAGAGTGACTCCGGTAGATTCCAGGAACAACATTTGAGATCTCGGTCCAAAAGAGCAAGTGACTGCGCAAAACAACTATGTGGCAGGGCAGAGTAAATCATTGAGGGTGGTCTCTGAAGACACAGTTTAAGATTAAGTTGCAACCAGAATAACACAATGGCAGCGTTTTACTTTAATGACTCTGTATACATCCTGCGCCTTCATGACTGCGATTGCCGTTTGACCTTATGAAGAGTTTATTCTGGTGTGACCCCTGAACAGCTTGGACAGTCAGAGCCACATATGCCTTCCTCTGAAATAGCAGACCAGACCGCCAAACAGCTGCTCCTCTCCTGACCAGCCTGTCTCCACGCACCCATCATGCAACATGCTGCAGGGGCACAACATTTGCACATGTGTATACATATGTACACTCCTGTACACTTAATTCACACCCTCATGCGCACGCAAAAGCCAGGACACATGCAAATTATAGATCAGATAATTTCACATGAGAGCATCACGCACCCTCTCTGATTCGCTGCACTGACTGTGACTGGATGAGGGTGACTGAAATGAATGAGGTTTACACGTGGATATCCAAAGTGTGGGGAGAATAGACGGCAACACATTTCGGTAGACAAGACAAGTGCGAACCATTTATACAATCCACATTTTTCTCTTTGTTGTGTGCAATCATGTCAACTGAACCATGAGGGAACAGTTCAGTGTGTGAGCAAATCAAGAATCAATGTAATGATATGGCCCATTAAGTTATGAAATGAGGTTCTTCACAAATTGTTTTGCTTCTAGTAGATTTCTCCAAACAGGTTCTTCTGTAATGGGCTGGAAAGACAAACACCTCTATCAGCGAGTCAACTTCAGGCTCAGTGCTGGTTTCTACTTTTGTGCACGTGTGTAAGATAAGCTGCGAAATGAATCCTGCCTGCTAGTAGGTCAATAATTAATCCCTCATGCAGCTCAAGCTAATCAGATATGTAGATCTATAATCACAACATGCTCAAAGCAAGTGTCTGATGTCATTTAGTGTTTTACTATTCTACTATTTTAGTACTGACAACATTGACAAAAAGTCAGAAACGCTGAAGAGTCAATCACATGCAAACTCTACATTACACTTTTAAAGTGGCTATGCTCATTTTCTGATATTAATTTCATCAACAGTGACCACACTTAATGTGGCGTGACGGGTGTAATTATAAACATAATATGGAATGCAACCACCCTATTATGATTGGGTCACATGGGAATCGGTAAGCAATCATGTATGCCGCCTGATATTTTAAACCTTGTCTGAACAGCCCATTTCGGCAAGGTGTTAGCACCTTGTCGCCACTCATCAAATTAAAATTTTGAACCTGAACAACAAGAACAACTCTGCTGAATACTAAATGAGTAGGGAGAAAATGTTTTCCTAATTCTCCCCATCTATAAGGTCAGTATCCTCATAATGCAATATTCAATGTGGGATACATTCAATGTGCAATCAATGTTGATGAGTTCAAAATGCATTAAAAAACATTTAGCTACATATAAATGCTCATTCACATCCCACTGTGTGTTATCTACCAATTAATATCTAACTTTTGAGCAACTGCTTTTAGAAATACATGAATTGATGTGCCTATGGGGATCATCAGGAGATCAGTCCCACTTACGTTTGTGTGTGTTAGTTAGCGATCCTTATAATGTTTTTCTTTATTCTTGTAAAATTATGACTTCTTTCTCATAAAGTTATTGCTTTTTCTCAGATGTCTCAGATGTTGTTTTTGTCATCTTCTTCAACATGGCCCAATACTTTGTCTTACAGAGGAGAACAGGCAGCATCAGACGTGCATAATAACACACTGCACAAGAGAAGCCTCACATCTGCTCCAATCATTAAAAACATTCCTTTTCCGAAGCCCCAAAAATTCCTTCCTTTCAAGTATTTACAACCAGGTCCATTTGCCCCAAACTCAACTGGTCTTTAGTCACCATGACCTGCATGGCTGAGTCTACACAGACATCTTACTGAGCATTTTGGGATGGATGTCCTGTGAATGAAACAGGACTATGGTAATTGGTAAATTGCAGGCTACAGACAGCACCTCAGATCTGAAGCAGCCTCTCAGATGAGAAGTGAAACCACTTCAATGTCTACATCCAGGTACCCACAACTCAACTCTTCTCAGAAAACCCAAGACCTGGATGACTCAGAATCTTCACAAACATCCCAAACAACAAAATCGATACGACAGATTATACATATATATATATCACATTAAATTGTTTCCTATTCGGTAATATCAGTGAGAGAAAATAGGAGACTGAGAATAGATCTGCCTCAGCACTTTCCAAAGACTCAGTGCTGAGTTAAATAAATTTACCAGCTATTTTTAAAGTAAAGATAGTTTGAGAATGATGTGAAGCTTAATAAGCTGCTGGAGGATTTTTCTAAGAATAAGATTCTGCCTTAAGTCAAAACCACACCTGATTATAGTCCTGGCTGTTGTAAAGTAAGGATGTAAAAATACTACACTGTAACATATTACATACTGCACTGTAGAAGCTATACAGGATCAGATTACATACAATTAGATTAGATGTTATTGCCAACCCAACCCATAACCCAATATAAAGATAATTATAATAACCAAATGGTGTCCTGATATACACATGGGATGCAAGTGTGATTGGGATCACATAATTGAGATTGTAGCTGTGATATGTAATATGATATGTTTCTAACATTCTAGCATTAACAGGACCCTAATAGTAAATACTGTATATTAGCTCCCCATAAGTAGTTGTCAGTCAACACTAACCCCATTTGGTCATACATGATTTAAATGTAGATAGATGTTGTGACCCCATTCAGAGTCTATGAAGGAGCTGCCTAATGCAAAGGCCAAACTGAAATAAGAGGGATTCAACAACGGAGGATTTCCTGTTGGCGTCACCAGCTAGTTTCACCATCACCATTGCATTGTTAGCTACTTAGAGTGGCTGCACTCACTGCAGCTCGCCCCCACTCACATGGCTCGCTCGTTACCTTTGTGTGCAATGAATCCTGGAATAGGTCGGCGCAAGAAGGATCCAACGATTGGATCCTTCATTGATTGGGGATAGAAAGACACATTTGTTGACCACGATTTGAAGGAGCCCTTGAAATGGGTCTGTCTACTTCTGCCACTTTGACACAACCAGGCTTCAAATGTAGCCTTTTAAGAATGCAACCCCTGAATTGGGGCACTACAGCTATAACGTCTCTGAAACGTTTCCTTTCATATTGATGTAATTTTTAAGTAATGTGCTTGATTTTATGGATGTTCCTTCAAAGGTTGTTGTAAATCACTGCCCTGAGCTCAAGTTTTATGTGAAAGTCTTCTATGGCTCAAACGGAAAACAACCAGTAATGTAAATTCGGGAGGATAGTGGATAATTCCATTATGGTCCAGTGGTCGTATGCTGAACTTAGTCCATGATTTAAAAATAAATAAAAACTGCCAGTGTTCACAACACCTCCCCTTACATTGATTGGCAATTAAGACCCACTGGCCAGAACATAAGTCCACATTACCAGGAGAATGAGTAAAAACTACATGTCCATTAAGGGTTCACTTAAAGCCACAATTCTCTCCCAGGGCTGTAACTGGGGTCTTAATAATAAAGTTAGCGGCTGTCATAATGTATCCCCTGTGGACCATAGTTCATTAACACAGCTCGGGCCCTACAAGAGTGTGGGGGCTGGGGAGGGGTGTCACTGTATTGATTGCAAATCCAACACCTCATACACACACACAGGGTTGCACACAAACAGGCACGCACCAATACACCCCACACCTGACCCATGTCAGCCTTATACTGAGGCCAGTGTTGATGATTCAGCACTTTTGCTACAGCAGCAGAGTTGAGTTAAATGCAGGACAGGATGAAAGGAGGAGGAGGAGAAAGAGGAGGAGGAGGAGGAGGAGAAGGAGAAGAAGGAGGCAGAGGAGGAAGGTTGGTGCTGGTACCCAGCCAACCCATCAGAGGAGAGAACGTGGGGTGGGCGGCAGGATAAGAGTTGGAGGATGGGGGTCGGTGGTGATGTCATCTGATGCTTGGAGTGATGGATAACCTTACCGAGAAGGCACACACATACACAAACACACATATACACACACACAAACACCCACTCACTGGCATTTGCACACACAAAAATTACAGTAGAGGCAGGCATGTGTACACACACATCGAGCTAGGGTGGTATAGTATGCACACATCTGAATATTCAAGCATTGAAATAACTCTCTCACACACAGACACACACACACATACACAAGGCATCCACCCACGAGCAGGCACAGAGTTTTCTCTTGGCATTAAAGCACTTCTTTGGCCCTGATGTCTTGTCACTTATCTTAAGCACTGGGAAGATGTGTGCTGCTTGGGGAGGGTGGGGAGAGAGAGAGAGAGGGGGGGGGGGGGGGGTGGAGAGATGACACACACGCCAGCTCCGTTCTGCTGACTGCTCAACTTTAGGCGTTGGCGAGTAGAGATTAACAATGACGGAATGTACTAACATCCGTCCAGAGTAAAGCGTGATTCATTTTCACTCCTGTCTTTTTGCCGTCCAGATTTAAAGTCATCTCAAGAAGAGTCACATCTGACAAAGAGCCACTGGGACTTTGATGTCGATACATATTATTAATCGTGTGTTCTGCGGGGTTTTTCTGCTTATCTGCGATTCTATAAAGAACATTGGGAAACTGTCTGTGTAGGTGTCAGTGATGATCACAGTGGGTTTGTGTCTTGCACTTGTAACACGGGGTTGGAGCTACAGAGTAAACCATAATCACAGTATTTGAAAAATAAGTGTGTAAATGTATTTGAGATTATTTACAGAAAAGCATGGTTCTCTAACACATTCAGGCCGCTGATGCTGACTGGATTCTCATCCATAGATATTGTGCAGATGTCACTTTACAGTATCAAGGTTTGTACTTTTGCATCTGTCATCCTCGCTACCTCTCTGCTGCCGGCACCTGTCCCCATTTACTTTCCTCGACAACTGTCTCATTCCCCTCACCTGAATTCATTTTCCCTCACCGGTTCAGATTCAAAGTCGCACAGACGTGTGTGTGTGTGTGTGTGTGTGTGTGTGTGTGTGTGTGTGTGTTTGTTTCCTTTGAGCACTAGTTTGGTGCAGAGGTAGATCCTGTGTCTTCCGCTCAGCCGTTCAACCCTCTTTGTCTTTCGGTCTCTGTCATGCTCTCTCGATCCCTTGTGCGCTTTCATTTCCCTCTCGCTCCTTTGTCAACCTCCTCTTGCAAAGCGAGCAAATGTCTATTTTAAGCGATGTGCCATGCACCAGCCACCCCCACACAGACGCAGCCCTGAGGAGAAGACTGGCACAAGTCAAGCATGTTGAGTGTAAGTATCCGTGTGCGTGTGGGTAGTGAGCTTAGAAGAGCGAACTCCCTTATACCAAACTCTAGCAATTCACAACCTAATACAAAGCATTCAGAAGTCCGTACTAAGTATCAGCAATGTTGGCACAGGTTGCATTATGTTTTACACTGAACACACTTTCATTCAAAAGCTGAGTACTAACATGGTGTAAGCTGAGGAGCAACTGCTGATGATAACGATTAGCCTTTGTGTAATGACGTCTAACCCAAAGGTAGAGGTTAGACATGTAGAATAAAGGGCGACAAAAACATGATGTAAATCTGGTATTTACAGAAATGAGCAATTTACTGTTGCTTCATACAATTTTAAACAATGGCTATTCAAAATGACAATTTGCAAGACAAAATACTTATTTTGGTGGTAAAATAATTAAATCCTTATGTAAATCCTTTTTCGGGCAAACAACAGAGCTGCTTGAAAAAGCACATCCACCTCATAACGTTAAAAGATAAATACAAATAAATGTTCTAAATCAGAATGGCACTCAGAGAGTTCATACCTCCGCTAATGACAAACCGTCTGTCCCCCCATAAAACCATATTTAAATTCAATAGATCCAGATTTTTCATTTGTATCTGCACCAAATTGCCCACATTCATAAAGATCATTGGGAAAAGCTGCAGGGAAATAGAATCTAAAATACTGAATCCACCCATTTATTCGGATCTACACCAAAATTTGTTGGGTTCCAGCAAATCCGTCTTGCAATTTTTGCACAGTCCGACCAACAAACAACTTACATAGTTGTTCGGCTTGGAGATCTTGTTGGATAAATCATTTTTCTGCTACGGTAGTGTTCACCTTCCCTTTGTCATAAGAAGCAGCCTCCATTTCGCTGTCCAGTCTTTTGGCTCCTGCTACATGACAAATGAACAATCTGGATCATTCATCATCAGCCCCTCAAATAATTACACACCGCAATTTATCCCATGTCGAATTCTGAGGAGTTATTGAACGGCCATTGATTTGGACACATTAAGACCATCCTGCTGGCAAAATGTGTTGACGCCCAGTCTCATGTGGGTTAACAGTGAAAGGTTTTACTCTGTTCTTTTGTCTGTCACCATCACAGGGCAGGCGGGACAGTGATGCATCCATTCTGCAGTGACACACTTGTGATGTTACACACGCGTACATCACATTCAGTCTTCAGGTGCATATAAGGAACGCTACAGTATGTAAAAAAAAAAACAGGTGAACAGAGTCAATATTCCACAGCAATTTAAATGTGCAAACATCCTGCTCCATATATTTCTCGTCGGAACAAATGTGTTTTCAGCCTTTTTGTCCCTCGTCTCCCAAACATCTCACCTCCTCCTGCTTCTTTTCTCTCTCCCTCCCTCCCTCCCTCTCTCTCTGTCTGATAGCTGAGTGTGAGATGACTCGCGGGATGAGGCAAAGCGCCGGGCACACACCGCTCTCAGGTAATGAGAAATGATGTTGGTGTCAACGGTGGAATCGTCCAAATCATCCCTGAGCTGAGTTACATAATTCATATATCATTCTTTTACTCCCCCTCCTCTTTTATCCGTTATCACTGCCTTGTCCTCTGGCTCGCTCTCCCTCGCTCACTCTCAGTTCAAACAGATTTGATTTCTATTCCTCTATGTTCCAGTGACATCGCCGCTCCTCCGAGAGGCGTGTTGCTGGGATTGGAACGCGGATCAAGTCACCCATCATGGCAAAGCATGCTGGGAAAGGCCAGGAGGTAGAGAGACAATATAAAAGTATATATGCCTGAGTGTGCCTGCATGCTGGTGAACTGTTTTTCTGTTCTGTTAGGTGTGTAAATCTGTTTTGGGGTTTTTGTCTCTTTTAGTGTGTGGGTGGGTGTCTTTGTTTCTTTCTATAGTCTTCTTTATCTACTCTGTCTCTGACCTCAATGTGACTGTCTTGTTCAAATACTTAAACATTTTGTGAAATATGTTTATTTGCTGTCTTGAGGATAGTTAGAGGAGGAGATTGATGCCGCTCTGTGTTACTGATATGATGCTACAGCAGGTCCCCATTAAACAAAGACAAACCAGACAAACACATTGGCTGGCTGTTTGCAGACACAGCTAAATCCACCTGCACCTCTACAAATCACTAATTTACAAGTTTATTTCACATATATAAGCATTACATATTTTTAGGTTTATATTACACATGTTTCTTCGGTGGACACAGTAAAAGTTCTGGTAGAACAGTAATAAAATATCGAGTTGAATTTAATAAGGTTCACAGGTGCTGATTGGAGGATTTTTCTTTGGATATAAAAAGGCTTGCTTTTTTTCTCTGCTTCCAGTTTTTGTGTTGCTGTAAGCTAGCTGAGGATTGTTGCGATAGTAGACAAATTCTCATGGATTACAATGTTCCGATGTCAACACTATAGTCTAAATAAGTCACCGTCTTCTAAACAGAATTTTCTGATTACTTAAACCTAAATAATCATAATAACATGAAGACACATTGAGTATTCCTACCTTGTATTAATCACACTACAATATCCGATTGGAGTTTTAGCTGCATTTTGCAACATTACCATACAACAGTTACCTACTGCTTGATGACACATCCACTGGGTTCAAGTGTAAATATTCTAAAGAGATTCTGCATGTGAATCTGTTGGTGAGGGATAAGACCTTTGGGCCTGTTGGTGTCAGAGTTTGACAAATCAAGTTTAAGCAGGCTTTGATTGATCACAGGTAAACAGTCTTTGTGGATAGGAAAATATGTGGAAGGCATTGACTGAAATTCACAGGCTCATAGCTTTTTAATGTATCTGCATTCAGAAAGCTGTCACTTGAGGTTAACCAAAATTTAGTCTGGAACTAAATCACCAAGAAAAAGTGTTAATTTTTTGTGTTTTGTGTGGAGAAACTGTTATAAAGGAAACTTGTCAGACACTGAACGCAATTAATAGTCTTGGCCCGGACATCCACTGTCTACAGAGGAAGCCCAAAATATTAGTTTTGCTCCCTAGTGCCTAATTCATCATAAGATATACGGGCTCCAAGATTAGAGTGTAAACAAGTAGTAGCACGAAATGTTGGCATGAGTCAGATCATTCTCCGGAAATTGTAAACGAAAATATGAATGAAATAAGCATGAACAACATAATCATCAATAGTTAGAATATTGCTTTCCATGTAAATGTTGGTTCTGACATTTTACAGTACAGACATGGAAATAGTAATGATATTTTTCTGTGAAATGTCAGCCATTCCTTTAAATGAAGAGTTTATACCTGCATTGCCTCTAAGAGAAGCGTAACTCATGTCTGTCTTTTCTCTGTGAGGACGTAATTTAACAACGACGGTGCTTCACCAACGCGACGCTCATATTACATCTATTATAACTATTGACTACAGATGGTTCAGACGGGGACAAGAGTGTTAAGAAAGCCAGTCCCTCTCCAAAAACTCTTCAGGGGCTCCTGTAAACAGTGTATTGATGCGACACATTGAACTCAACCACCCACGAGCACTATTTGTGGTCAGCTGCAGGGAACGGAAATGGAGCTCACCAGATTGTTTTTTTTTCGGAATCTGAATGGGGAAACTTTCCGGGGCCGGGGCTGAGTCTGTATTGGCCAGATTGAGGTGAGATAGAGTGCAGAATATGAGCAGAGAGATGAAGTTGACCCCAGCCTTTTCATTTCTGCCCCTCCTCGGCTCCCCACCCCTCGCTCCGTGCTCAGCCTACCAGGCACTTCCTCGCCACGGTGGAGGAAAATATACGGTTAGCTGTGGACACCGAGTCACTTCTGCTTCTGTCTCTCTTTATTTTCACCCATTTGTCTTCACTGTGATTCATTGTTCCCTTGTACTCACTGTCTGGAGTACAGTGTTTGCTCTTCTTGTCTTGTTGCACACATGGCCGAAAATTCTGTACATGACTCAGGACACACACATGCACGCCCATTCATGGACATTTTTCACTTTCACCTATGTTGTGCAATAGTAGGAGTAGAATTGACGTTGGCTAATTATTAATAATCATGAAATATGATTATTAAAATAACAATTATTTCTTAAAAATAATCAAAAATGATAAAGCTATTAATTAAGAAATGTAACACATTTAATTAGAAATGATACGGTTATCCATTAATAATAGTTAAAATAATTAATGAAAACAATAAAATTATCAATTAAGAATAATACAAATCTGTAATCATTGCTTATTGTCGCGGAGCACCACCCTGGTTACAGGGACCAACGATACAATCTATAAATATCAGTCTCATAATGATAAATGTCAAATCAATAATCTCAATATTTAATATTAATAATTATTTAATTAACAGTGAAGGCTACTAAGTTCGAGCACAGGCAATCATAATCCAGCTGCAATCACATACATATGCACAAATAATCACAGACTACAGATACTTTAATTACAAAAGCATTTATTAAAAAGGGGAAATAAAGTTAATGTTATTCAATGATTCATCATTTTAACAAACTCCCATATTTCAAAGATAACAACAGCAGCAGCACTTATCACAATTCAGAAAATACATGTAAAACCGGCGGTCTACCTATGTATGTCTGTCTATGTGTATGTGTGTGTGTCTGTGTCAAAGTGTCTCTCTGTGTGTGTGTGTATGTCTATGTGTATGCATGTGAAATAAAGTTAGTGTTATTTAATGATTCATCATTTTAACAAACTCCCATATTTCAAAGATAACAACAGCAGCCGCTTATCACAATTTAGAAAAACACATGTATTCATCTATGTGTATCTGTGTGTGTATCTGTCTGTGTCTATCAATGTGTGTCTGTGTGGGTGTGTCTGTGTGTGTGTGTGTGTGAGAGAGCGAGAGAGAGAGAGAAAAAGAAGGGGGGGCGTGGCGATGACGCAGTCACTTGGTGACGTCACATCTAAGATGGCGGCCGATCATGATTCGTGGAATCAAGGCCTAAAAACTCTCAAAATGGCGGATTGACTACAAAACAAGATGGCGGAGCCGTTATGAATTTAGAGCCAGAATGGGAGAAGAGGGAGAGAGGAGGTGTGGCAATAATAGATTCAAAATGGTGGTTAACTTGCGTTATCCAAAATGGAGTCTATGTTAATGACACCATGTGGCCGGAGCTCACACTGGTGGTCGTCACATGAATTACACAAAGGGATTTTCAGACAAAGAGAATTCTTTGTCTCTGCTTTGGCGTTCGGCCGCATGGCTTCCAGATGTGTCCGGCCTCTCTGAATATAGATTTAACTATGTTACATGAACTGTATTCTAAATACAGATCGGATGTGTATATAGGTCGGTTTAGAAGGAGAGAGAGAGAGAGAGAATACAAGGAGGGAGCAAAGCTCTTAAAAGCACCGTCAGAGACAAATTACATTTACTTTACCACTCAGCACCCAAGTGGCGTTGTGTGCTGAGGTTTGACCGGTAAAGTCTCTTTAAAGTTGTTCAAACGGTCACAATGAGCTGGAGACGCTGCTCACGGCGCTTAAAAACTGTGGCACAAGGCCGTAACCGGAAACCGGAAGTGGCGAGTCGCCGCTAAACATTAGAGACTCGGCGGTCTCATACAAAACAAATACGTTCAATTATTAAAACAATACGCTACGTATTATATTAACATCTGCCCAGACAATAAAGCCTCTTACTGTACCACCCTCGCGGTGTGCGTGCGCGTCGGGCCAGTGAATCACGTGGTCTCTCAAGCGGTCTTCGGCCGCTGGACCGGACAAACAGCGGATTTGCTCGTGCTGCTTCGATGGGATGAACGTCGTCCTTCTTCTTCAGGGATGTGGAGCTCGTGCTCCTCAGCGGAATGAATCTCGCGCTTCTGCAGGGGACGGCTGTGGAAGCCGTTTGTAGATCGTTGGGAAAAAGAAACTAAAGTCCGTGGGGAAAATGGAACTGAGTCTGAGATTGTTCCGTGTGCAATTTCCTGTTTGGTCTTTTCAAGTTAAAAGAGCAAAAGTCCTTTTGAAAATAAAAACGTCGACTGAGATAAAAGACAATGAAAGAAATGAAAGAAAATAACTCTGGTTGCCCCCTTTTACATCTAAATCAGCTGGGAGGCCCCGAAGGGGGCCTGGTGTTGTCTTCAGAGCAGGGTAAAAATGGCAGCGATTATTGGGGTCTCAGTGGTTTTCTTCTACCTGAGAGGTCCTCCTCCTTGAGGAGTTGGTCATAGGATGATGCTGGCTTTAAGCCAATTGAGTGTCAGAAATGGATCTGAGTGGGCGGGGCTTGGAACTGAGCGGGGGTTTCTGGGAAAACCCCAGGACATTTCTCCACCACCAGGGGGAGATTCTTGAGCCTGCAGGAGGATGTTTCCCGCCCAAAGTTTAACAACCCTTTGTTCCTCTTGGCTTCAGTGTCTGGGGGCCCCCCGCTGGGCTCTGGCCCAACAGTCCCCCTTTTGGTCTGGAGAGTGGGCTGTGACCCCGGTCTCCAGGGCAAACTATGGTCGAGAGTCCAGTGATAATCCATGAGAGGTAATCCTTGAGTGGAGTTGAAGCAGTGAAAGTTAGTTCATTATGAGGCAGAGAGGCATAAATGTCTTCGAGGCATGAGTCTAAACAGAGAGAGGTAATTGTCTGGGCAGACAGGCTAAATAACATATATTCTAAAACACGGCACACACTTTCAATTTCACATAATGCTTATCGGCAGTTAGTTAAAATACCAATGAATTTCGGTGAAGAGTGAAATGAAAGAAAAGTGGAAACACGAACAGAAGAAAATGTTTGAGTAGGTGCTGGTGTTTTGAGGTAAACATGTGTGTTATCCTGTCAAACCAAAACATTTAGAACGGCGAGTCACGTTCTGTTGTTCGCTAATCTGTGAATTTATGATAAATCCTATTTCTAGGTTTTCAGATCTACAGATATTGGAATTTCACTGCCAAGACTGAATTGCCAAGTGTACCCGTGAGGGCTGCACAACCGTAGTGGTAACGACTTCAAAATCCTCAACGAGGTCTAAGGAGGTTCACTACCTGAACTACGTTATACAATTTACTGACAGAGGGTCTAAAGCATGCAGCTATTGATGGAGTGAGTGGTTTGAGCGGTTTTTTTTGTTTTAAAGTTGGGATTTCTTCCCCCCCTTTTCAGATGTGGAGGTAAGAGGGGGTTTCTGGCAGCGCCTTGGTCCTTCCCCGTCATTGAAGTCATCTTTGGGAGTGGAGAAGGAGGGCGTCTGCTCCTAGTTTCGCCAACGGGGTTCAGTGTCTGGTCTCTCAGTGGAGCCTGGAGGAACACGTGGCACAATGTCTCTCATTGCTTCATCCACACATCTCCGTATTTACTCCTCTGTCCCAGGATGCATCCCATGTGTTGGATTTCGGTCACCACATCTATACTCCTGGTACTGATAGGGTGTCCGTCTGTTCCAGCCCCTACTCCTCTGTTGAGAGGGATTCAGGTGCTGAGGTCGAAACTGTTTGTGGGGCTGGTTGAAATCCTCACCCCCTTGGTTTTGTGGGGCGCCCTGTTGGAAGGGTCGCTGTTCCTGGTTCTCTTTGCTGGGGTTCATCTTGGCGTGGGGAAAGTTGTCATCTTCCAGCGCCGGGTCCACATTTAGTTGGATTTGAACTGCCAGAACCACGGTGTCGTCTTCGTTGAACCCTCGGTTGTCTGGGTCGAAGCGATAAATGTCTTTTTTAAGGGGCTCTAGCTGCCGGGTGCAGATTTCCTCTCTTTGAGGGGGTGCTGAGTCATCAGGGTCTTCTGAATTGTGTGTGCCACAGTATTCATCTTTGTGGCCACCATCTCTTGCACCGGGAGTGGAGGACCATCCAGGACGCGACCGTGAGTCATGGTGCGCCCCTGCCTGAGTGGCAGACTGGGAAATCTCCTTCAGCCCTCCAGGACGGATTCCTTCCGTCGTTGTGGTGTGGATCAGCATGGCTCCGTGCAGGATGTGTTCCTTCTGGCTGGAGTGGATGCTGTGTGTCCGCTGGAAAGGCATTTGGAGTGCCTCATAGCGGTCCCAGGTCACTGCACGTCTAGGGGTTGAGTCCGGCCCCCCCTTTGGTGTTGAGGGGGTTGGAGCGGTCGACTGCTGGGTGTGTCTGGCTCTCCAGAGCAAAGCTTCCTCTGCAAGAGGGTTGCGTAGCTGTGCTCGCAGCTTTTCTCCCAGTGTCTCTGTTCCGCTGGCTTCACCGGGAATGACGTCAGCTCCTGGCCCTGTCATCAGGGATATCAGCTCGAGGGGGGGGAGCTCTGTTTGACTGTGCCCCCCTTTCTGCTGACCTTCGACCTTCCGTGCAGAGCTTCGTGCTCCTGCACCGCCTGGTCCTGTTCTGTGCGGGTCTCGATGATATGCCGCAGGTGGGAGTTTTTCTCCTGCTCCGCTCGACATGCTGCTTGCATGGCCTGGAGCTCCTTCGCATGTTCTTGGGCCTGCAGCTCGGCTCTCTGCTGGTAGAGGAGTGTCAGTTGACCCAGAGCATGGGGTATTTTTGGATGCGGGCCAGTGGGGTTGATCAGGTGAATGGACAGTTCTTTAATCTTACGATCGCAGGTACTTAAATCATACTCACTCAACTCACTCACTTCATCACTAGAAAAATTGATCAGACTGGCGACTGTCTCTGACAGGTCGTCTGGTCTTGAGGGAGCCCTGCCCCAGTGTGGTCCATGCTACTCATCTTCTGAGTGCGCAAACACCTGGTGGGCTGCTCAAGCTTGCTTAGATAAAAGCGGACAAAAACTTAATTATAGCATTTCTATAAAAATTGCTCAGACTGGCGACTGTCTCTGACAGGTCGTCTGGCCTTGAGGGAGCCCTTGCCCCAGGATGGTCCAGGCTACTCATCTTCTGAGTGCGAAAAGAACCTGGTGGGCCGCTCAAGCTTGCTTAGGTTAAAAGCGGATAAAAATTTAATAAACACTACACAAGATGCACAGGTGAGCTTCACTCTGTGTCTATATAGTAGCGCTATGTAGGATAGCTCGATGGCTCAATCCTTTAGACCTAGTTGGTTAACAACTAGTCTACTCGTAACTAGTCTCTCAAATCTAGTTAGTCTCCTTGAAATTCAAAGCATGCAGAAATTCTCCAATAAAAATATTACTAACCTACTGAAACGTAGTCAGCAACCAACCATAGCTATACACAACGCCTGCTTAGCAAAGGGAATTAAGAATAAAGAAAATTCAAAAAGAGAAATAAATTTCCAAAATTATTTTTCTCTTAAGAAAATTAATTATAATTATTGTGCATTGATATGACACAACCACTAATATGCAATAAGCAGCCAACCACGGATACACAAGGCAATAGTATACCTGTTTGGCACAGGTGCAAAGGGATTACAAATAAAAAAATTCAAAGAGAAATAAATTTCCAAAATTATTTTTCTCTTTAAGAAATTAATCATAAATATTGTGCATCGCGAATACACAACCACCGATTGCACTCTGCAGCCAACCACAGATACGCAAGGCACGAGTATACCTGTGTTGCAAAGGTGCAGGGGAATTTAGAAATTAAAAGAAAATTATTTGCAGAGAAATAACTTTCAAAATTATTTCTGGATCATTGTACACAGTATTATGATACAGCTGGAGTTAGATAGCCTCACGCAGGGGCACCATTTATGTTGCATGCGTGAAGCGTTCCGCCCTCACACGGGGATCCATTTATGTTGTGAGGGATAAAAAAAAAGTTTTGGAAGGGAAAAAAAAAATTTAATTAATATCTTTTTCTTCAAAAATTAATTTCTGGGGGAAAATGAATCTGGATTATTGTACAGTATTATGATACAGCTGGAGTTAGAATGCCTCACACGGGGGCACCATTTATGTTGTGCAATAGTAGGAGTAGAATTGACGTTGGCTAATTATTAATAATCATGAAATATGATTATTAAAATAACAATTATTTCTTAAAAATAATCAAAAATGATAAAGCTATTAATTAAGAAATGTTACACATTTAATTAGAAATGATACGGTTATCCATTAATAATAGTTAAAATAATTAATGAAAACAATAAAATTATCAATTAAGAATAATACAAATCTGTAATCATTGCTTATTGTCGCGGGGCACCACCCTGGTTACAGGGACCAACGATACAATCTATAAATATCAGTCTCATAATGATAAATGTCAAATCAATAATCTCAATATTTAATATTAATAATTATTTAATTAACAGTGAAGGCTACTAAGTTCGAGCACAGGCAATCATAATCCAGCTGCAATCACATACATATGCACAAATAATCACAGACTACAGATACTTTAATTACAAAAGCATTTATTAAAAAGGGGAAATAAAGTTAATGTTATTCAATGATTCATCATTTTAACAAACTCCCATATTTCAAAGATAACAACAGCAGCAGCACTTATCACAATTCAGAAAATACATGTAAAACCGGCGGTCTACCTATGTATGTCTGTCTATGTGTATGTGTGTGTGTCTGTGTCAAAGTGTCTCTCTGTGTGTGTGTGTATGTCTATGTGTATGCATGTGAAATAAAGTTAGTGTTATTTAATGATTCATCATTTTAACAAACTCCCATATTTCAAAGATAACAACAGCAGCCGCTTATCACAATTTAGAAAAACACATGTATTCATCTATGTGTATCTGTGTGTGTATCTGTCTGTGTCTATCAATGTGTGTCTGTGTGGGTGTGTCTGTGTGTGTGTGTGTGTGAGAGAGCGAGAGAGAGAGAGAAAAAGAAGGGGGGGCGTGGCGATGACGCAGTCACTTGGTGACGTCACATCTAAGATGGCGGCCGATCATGATTCGTGGAATCAAGGCCTAAAAACTCTCAAAATGGCGGATTGACTACAAAACAAGATGGCGGAGCCGTTATGAATTTAGAGCCAGAATGGGAGAAGAGGGAGAGAGGAGGTGTGGCAATAATAGATTCAAAATGGTGGTTAACTTGCGTTATCCAAAATGGAGTCTATGTTAATGACACCATGTGGCCGGAGCTCACACTGGTGGTCGTCACATGAATTACACAAAGGGATTTTCAGACAAAGAGAATTCTTTGTCTCTGCTTTGGCGTTCGGCCGCATGGCTTCCAGATGTGTCCGGCCTCTCTGAATATAGATTTAACTATGTTACATGAACTGTATTCTAAATACAGATCGGATGTGTATATAGGTCGGTTTAGAAGGAGAGAGAGAGAGAGAGAATACAAGGAGGGAGCAAAGCTCTTAAAAGCACCGTCAGAGACAAATTACATTTACTTTACCACTCAGCACCCAAGTGGCGTTGTGTGCTGAGGTTTGACCGGTAAAGTCTCTTTAAAGTTGTTCAAACGGTCACAATGAGCTGGAGACGCTGCTCACGGCGCTTAAAAACTGTGGCACAAGGCCGTAACCGGAAACCGGAAGTGGCGAGTCGCCGCTAAACATTAGAGACTCGGCGGTCTCATACAAAACAAATACGTTCAATTATTAAAACAATACGCTACGTATTATATTAACATCTGCCCAGACAATAAAGCCTCTTACTGTACCACCCTCGCGGTGTGCGTGCGCGTCGGGCCAGTGAATCACGTGGTCTCTCAAGCGGTCTTCGGCCGCTGGACCGGACAAACAGCGGATTTGCTCGTGCTGCTTCGATGGGATGAACGTCGTCCTTCTTCTTCAGGGATGTGGAGCTCGTGCTCCTCAGCGGAATGAATCTCGCGCTTCTGCAGGGGACGGCTGTGGAAGCCGTTTGTAGATCGTTGGGAAAAAGAAACTAAAGTCCGTGGGGAAAATGGAACTGAGTCTGAGATTGTTCCGTGTGCAATTTCCTGTTTGGTCTTTTCAAGTTAAAAGAGCAAAAGTCCTTTTGAAAATAAAAACGTTGACTGAGATAAAAGACAATGAAAGAAATGAAAGAAAATAACTCTGGTTGCCCCCTTTTACATCTAAATCAGCTGGGAGGCCCCGAAGGGGGCCTGGTGTTGTCTTCAGAGCAGGGTAAAAATGGCAGCGATTATTGGGGTCTCAGTGGTTTTCTTCTACCTGAGAGGTCCTCCTCCTTGAGGAGTTGGTCATAGGATGATGCTGGCTTTAAGCCAATTGAGTGTCAGAAATGGATCTGAGTGGGCGGGGCTTGGAACTGAGCGGGGGTTTCTGGGAAAACCCCAGGACATTTCTCCACCACCAGGGGGAGATTCTTGAGCCTGCAGGAGGATGTTTCCCGCCCAAAGTTTAACAACCCTTTGTTCCTCTTGGCTTCAGTGTCTGGGGGCCCCCCGCTGGGCTCTGGCCCAACACCTACGAGACCCTTATCCTGCTGTCTCCACCCTCCCTCCCTCTTCTTCTCCCCAGCAGCGGTTGGAGAATATTGAGTTTATTGGCATGTCTCCTTTCATCACCCCACCGTTTGTGAGGTGGATCAAGAAGAGTGTACGGACCTAGGAGAGTGTGTTGAGGCGTAAAGGACCCTCTCAGCCTTAAGCCAAGCCCTGTCCATACAACGGAGAGTCCAGACGGTGTGATTCAGCCCTCCTGAAGCCTGGCCAACTCTTACTCACACACACACACACACACACACACACACACACACACACACACACACACACACACACACACACACACACACACACACACACCACATGCACTAACTTACAGAGGCACTCAAAGAGAAAGTCACAGACATCCTCTTTCCTCTCTTCTTAAGTCGCCACACTAAGGCCGCACTCCAGGGAGAAGAGGTGCAGAGGGGAACTCTGTGGTTCTCAGTCCTCAGGGCAAGGTCACCTTTGCCTGGCTACACTCGTGTTGAAGAGATACACGGGCTGAAGATGGTACAGGTTAGCAGCGACTTCTAACAAACTTCCCACAAAACAGATTCAACTCCCTCCAGGGCAAACACATAAATTGATATGTGTGTACGGGGCAACTGGCATGTTTTTAAGACTTGCATGCATGATTTAGTGGGAGAGAGGGCTGAGTGATGGAGAGGGTCATAAGCATGAATCTATAAGCCACGGGGAGTTTGACTTAGATATTTGTGCATTTGTATGATTGCATGAACCACGAGCTCAATATGATTCTGTGGGTGTGTCGCTGGAACTCTCACTGAGAAATTATCTTTTTTGGAGTGCAAATGAATGTTGTTTTGCACTAGTTTGCTGCCGTAAATGATTTTCAGTGTTTTTTAAAGAAACCTTTAGGCAGAAAAACTCATTTTAATAATATTTCTTTAGAACTGTGAAACTCCTAAAATGAAACATTCAACGATCATCAATAACATCACTTGGAATTGGTGTAATCAGGTTGAGGCGGTAATCTACCTCCGCTGTGATACATTTGAAAAGGCAATTCTTTCATCAAGTGAATTTGATTATTTATGAATTTCATCAGGTGATTTTCATACAGTACACAGGTTCTGTATTTTACATTACAACCCCGACTCGCTCATGACAGTATGTCCTGTTACAGAATGTCCACATTAGCAGTGGCCTCATTGTGTCCAGGTAGGTTAATGTTGTGTCCTCGCTGCAGTAGGAGGCTCCTCTAATGACCAAGAGACGGTCTTTACATCAGATCATATCGGCCATATCACATTATGAAGGGGGGACAAGGTGAAACAAAAGTGTGTTTTTTTGTCGATTACGTTTTAATAGGAGATTACGTTTTAATAGGCATTTGTCTGGTTGTCAGTTAAACAAGATTAAGTGAAAACTACTGGATCGATTTCCATGTATCTTGGTAGGATGTAGTATGGGTCAGGAAACAAACCCCTTTAAGCGCAGATCAAGGATTAATTTGTCCTACTTTCTTTAGAATTGACGTTTTCAACATTTTAATGTGACTGAGATCTGCGTGTGTAATTTGGTGCAGATCAAAAAAATCTGTGTACAGATAATTTAACTTTGGACTGTTGGGTGTTGCTGGAGGTATCTACGTCATTCTAGAGCCAATGAGTTGTCTCCAAGACTAAATAAAGTAAACCAGTGAACTCGTGTCTATTTCAAGCAAAGTTAATGATTGCTAGACATCGGTAACGAGTTTGTGATCCATCTTTTTAACCTTTGCATTTATGGGGTTTCTTCTTGCATATTGAGAGTCTTGAATGGAATATTATGATGTTAATAATCACAGGATACATTTCTTAAATTTGTTCTGCCTCTATTCCCTTTTTTTTCCTTATTTGTTTTCATTTTCATTATTTTCATTACTTTCATTGTTTTTTTCTACACTGATTATGCACAGTTCATTGTTGGGCAACGAGGACGAAGCAAAAATGTTTTAAGGAAAACTTGGAACCAACGTATTTTGTAGTGTGTTCATATTCAACAACTCAATGGAGAAATGTGATACAAAAAGTGTGTGTTTTCGTGTGAGTGAGGCATTATCTATAATATTAACGCTGCTTGTAACAGGAGTGGACCGAACACAGTGTATTTGAAGCCACACGGAAGACTGAGAGAAAATAAGAGGACTGAGGAAATAGAGAAAGCAAGCTGGAGTGAGAGAGAGAGAGAGAGAGAGGGAGGGGGAGTGTGACAAGCGCCATAACGTCCTCTGAGATGCATTTGGACAGAGTGAGCATCTGTCAAAACAAGGCAGCCTCAACGGCCGCCTCACTAATGGCTATGGACGTGAGCGACAGAAGGGGAGGAGAGATGGGGAGGTGGCACTTGCACGTTCAAAGAGACACACAGGTTTGCTGCAGGCGTGCACACACATACGCACGCACACAAATCACACATGCACACACGAGCACAACAGCTGCAACGCTCTTCTTTTTTTTACTCTCAGCAGATCCAACCAATCATCTCATACTGAATTTCTACAAAGCTACACTGTAATAGATATTGAACTACTTTCATGTTTAGGTGTGTGCGTGTGTGTGTGTGTGTGCACGAAATATGTCAGTGTCTGTGTGCAAGCGCAGTGTGTGCATGTTTACCTTCAGTGTTTCTTGTTGTCAAACACCGTCCACCATCTCTCATTGTGATGAATTGGTTCCTGTGTCAATCATTCATCTGAATTGTTTTTTTTCATTCTTCATTTTTTTTTCAAGGCAATTTGGGCAGTTGTCTCTCTCTCTCTCTCTCTCTCTCTCTCTCTCTCTCTCTCTCTCTCTCTCTCTCTCTCTCTCTCTCTCTCTCTCTCTCTCTCTCTCTCTCTCTCTCTCTCTCTCTCCACATGGCAGTTATAACAAGTACATTGCCCACACAGACAATATCATGATTTTGACAACGTCCCAAATTAACCCTAAATCAAACACACTTCTTCCTTTTACAACTGCTATGGCACTGCGTTGGATGAGAAATGTATGAGATTGAATACCAGGGAATAAAAAATAATATTACACTAATATTTCTATTCCACCCCCAACCCCCCATGTCGGCAGAGGGGGGAAAAAAAACTACAACGTTACCCAGATCTTAAACGCCTGAGGCTGGAACAACTGTGCACACAGCAGGAACCTATGAAGAAAGATAGGCTACCATTAGTAATGCAAACTAAATTACCCTTACACTGAAAAATATTAATGTAATCTCCCAACCTTTGTCATTTACTTTCAAGAAACGCCTGCTGTTACCAGGGCTTCTGCATCTCAAACGTGCACTTTTAGGAAAAACTGTGCCCTTTCAGCCAAAAATGCAGCTTTTGTGAAATTGTGTCTTTTACAGTCTATAGTGTAAATAGCATTAATAAAAACACTTCATCACACAGTTATAAGTCTATTCATGGAATATGCAGTATACAGTATAAAAAATATAAAAAACAAAGAGACCTGAACTTAACTTCTAAAAAGGATTGTATCTTGGAGGTTTAGACTATTTGCATTAAAAGTCAAATAAGGTTTTTCTCCTATTTAAACAGAGCACAAAATGGCAGCTTCTTAAAGTATAACGTATCTGTGCTGAGCTCCACCCACTCTATAGTTTGCAAAATGCTAAAAAGTGACTGATGAATATCATAAATATTATGTTCCATCTGTGTCGATAGATCCCCCTCAATCCTACACACTGGACCTTTAACACGCAGTTAGTGGTTTGGATTTTCTCATCGAACTCACAGCAAAGAGCAAAGTGCATTTTCCAATCTGCTGCTGGGATGCAAAAAAAGAAATAATTTACTGTCAAGTTGGATGTATTGGAAAGTCAGAAACTTAGCATTTGGAAGAACTTCTGCAGCTGCTGCTAAACCACCAAACTGTATTCGATCATTTAATTTGGAGGACTTGTTGCTGTACACACAAAAATAGAAAGTGAAATTGATCTTTCAACACAGTTTCAGTGTCTATCTGTGGAGTTTGCCCAACAACAACATTTGCTCCACTTCCTGTCCGTGTCTCGAAGTAAAAGCACTCCAGAGTTTCTGTTGACTTAATCCAGTCATTTGTTGTAACAAGGTTTTTATCGTTATTGCCAGGCTTCATACTGTAGAGTCCTGACATTTAGTTACGTATATAGCCTTACTTTCATTCATGGAAATACAGTGATCCTTCCACAAAGCTCACGAAGAAACTCCGCTACTGACGCCTGTGACATGCAGCACGCATCGCTCACGCAGCCAGTGTGGCCCAGGGCCTCACGACACATCCCAAACCAATTGGCTGTCAGGTCACCCCTGCAATAAACCTTGTTAAGAGTGTACAGTATAAATGATTATTATAAATGAATACAACTTTTTTTTCCATTTGACAATTTTTCGATTGTTGCATCTTTGACACTGGATTTAAACAACCCCCCAACACAAAAGTCAGTCAGCAACTACACCAGGTACAGCTGCTGCTCGCGCATGAAGTACACTGACCTGCTAACTCTTAGGGAAACTGATTTGACTGACTGACAACCCCTGTTTCAACATCCTCTACCTTCAACACACAAGCTTTAGCTCTCTCTCCCTCTGTGTGTGTGTGTGTGTGTGTGTGTGTGTGTGTGTCTCTGTGTCTGTGTGTCTGTGTGCCTTTGTCACACACATGCATACACACAAAGAGCATTGCATGGTGTGTTTTCTTTGGGATTTTGACAAACAACAACAGTGACCTTTAAGGGAGGCGAGGCAGCATGGCTGTGATCACAGGGAATGGAAACGGAGCCAGAGTGAAATGTCAACCGTCCCTGTGGTCTTAGCACTGACGCAAAACTGCCAGAAAAGAGAGGAGGTGAGTGAGTGTGTGTGTGTGTGTGTGTGTGTGTGTGTGTGTGTGTGTGTGTGTGTGTGTGTGTGTGTGTGTGTGTGTGTGTGTGTGTGTGTGTGTATGTGTGTGGGTATTTGTGTCTATCAGTGTGTAAACATGCATCTGCCTGCATGAGTTTGTGTGTGGCTGGCGAGTGTTTTATCTGCATAGTTCCTGTTAAGTTTGAGGTAGTGTGAGAAGTTTGCCTTCAAGGCTTTCAGCCAGAAAGCTTCTCTTGCATAAAGGCACTCTGGTCAGACGGACTTAGTGCCAGAAAAGCTCTCTGGCTGAAAGCCTGTTGGACGTCAGGTGAAGGAGTATGAAGAGCACGACATAGCAGACAAAGGAGGATGTGGTTGCTGAGTTCCAATCCTGTTTCAATTTCTGCCTCTGTTTGCCTGTTTTTTGTGTTTGTTTTCCATTTTACGAAAGTAAAGTTTAAGCAACAAAACTACTCGGCTCAGTTGACTGATTTTGCCACCCCGAGGTTCTCCTGGTTGCTGGATGGACTTGAAACAATGCATCATCCATCCATTATCTATACCACCTGTCCTTTGAGGGTCACTGGGGGGCAGGAGCCAATCAGACATTGGGCTAGACCGGGGATAACCCTGTACAGGTCGCCAGCGTATTGCGGAGCCAACATACAGAGACAAACAACTGCCAGTCACTCTCACATTCACGCTTACATTCAATTCAGAGGTTCTAATTAACCTAACCTCATCTGCATGTCTTTGGACTGTGGGAGGAAGCCAGAGAAAACCCACACAGACACAGAAAGGAACAGTGCTAACCATTTCACCAGGAACAATACAGAAAGGCTAATTTATAAAGTAAAAAATTCAATTAATTGTTTGGGCAAAACTGTAATGTGCAAAAAAAGATTTTCAAACTTGAATACAGTCAACACTGCCTCTGATCATTTTCATTCATCTATATTTATCTTTATCGAAATGTGGTGGCAGATCTGTACACAGAAGAACCTGTAGTAGAGTACACAGAGGTATTTGTAACATTGCTGTGTTAATCAATCCCATCACTCCCTCTTCGCTCAATTGGATAGACCTACAACCAATCAGAGCAACGTAGTATGTGACGTATGCTAAGCAACGCATTGTGAGTTATTTACTAACGCCGGGTTCACACCGGACGCTTCAGCGCAGCGCCAAGCCTTAAATAACAGCTGGCTCCCATCCACTCCCATGTTAAAACTTTGTGCCGGTCACACCGGAGGCTGAAGCACCGCGAGGCAGCCTTGGCGCATCGTATAATCGTATTGCATCTCTGGACTTGGGCTGTGTTTTATTTGATATTTATGCCTTTTTTCTTGTATGTATCTTACGTGCGGTTTCACACTAAACATTAAGCAGACTCTGAGAGCCTCTGAGAATCATATCAGTAATCCTGTTGAAGAAGAAATCTCTGCACCACACATTGTTTTGCTTCATCACTTATGCTTCATCACTTGTGCCGAGTGTCAGGGAGTTTCATTTAACCTCTGTCCTTGATTCACACAGCAGTGTCACACGAGACTCCTGTAGATCAGTTAGCAGGCGTGGTACAGTCTAGAATTACAGTCGTTAATGTGTGAAAAGTTATAATATTGAAGCCCATAACAATGACCCTATGATGATGCCAGTAATCCTTGTTATGAACATGAATAAGCTACTGCGCATATATTGTGGACGACATGTCTCCTCTTTCTACTAGTATCCAGAAATTAAGCTGAAGTATCCTGGATACGAACGCCGCCATCTTCCATGTTTGGAGCCTGTGTCTGCACAGTGGTGAGATCTCACAGATACACATTCTGTGGCAATTTCAAGCTGGTCTCAGCTGTCAATCACGAGGTTTCACCCTGTTTTTTATAGCATAACTCTTGACCATACATCAGCGTCACTTTTTCGAACACAGTCATGTCCTCCATCTTTATATTCTGTTTATTCTACTTTGTCATAAAACTACTGAGTTTAGGACAATATAGATCACTAAAAAAAGATTTATTCCAATTCAAACCCTGCAGGAGAACCACCACTGTGCGGAATTTGGGGATTTTGAAATATACTGGCAAGTGGAATTTACAGTTTCTACCATGTGACGCTAGTGATTGTTAAAAGGTGTAAATCACACACACAGAGGTTGATGCTGATTAGAGGAAATACATCAACTTTTCAATCAGCTATTCAGTTGATTTTATGACGCTTTCGAACAAACAACCTCTTGGTTTTGATTGGGTGAGCACTTATTCAAATGTTAAAGATTTCTGACCAGGCAATTTATTGATATTCTGTCAACACTGTCAATAACTCATTTTGACAAAAAAAACCTCTTTAACTGTCTATCGAATTGACACTGTGTCACTCATAGTGCAAGTCCAATTATCTTTCCTATTGTGCTCACACTCCTCAAACTTGTTATGTTTTCTACCAAGTGTGAGGGAAGGGGAAATTATTTAAATGATGTTCTCAGGTTTTTCCTACTCATGTTAGAAAGTCGTATTCACTGTGCAGGTTTCTTCTGTCATACAATCGCCATTGTGAGCAGAAAACCGCAGCTACAAAATATTTTTTCGTTTGAAGATATCAAAGAGAAATAGATTGTTTTCCCCCCTAAGAATGAATTCAAAAGCAGAAAGATACAAGATTTTCAATTCTTCTAAAAAATAACCCTGCAATCAATATGAAAGCCTCCTGTGTGTTTTGCAAGAGGGAAGCAAGTGAAATAGAGCAATGTCTGACTTTTTCATGCAATGTTTGTGGAACAGAGACAAGGATTTGCAATAAGCAGTATTCTGGTCGTAAGCTCATATTTTAAAAGCTTTTTTTTTAAAGTGGATGATGTTGACATTTAGGTTGAGGCCTTTTAACAACCATGGTGCCCTCTAACCCACCAGGCAGAAACAAAATTGCTTGATGTCATTTTTCTTTAATGCAAACGAAATGCAAAGAGGTGCATCATAAGGGTGCGTGGAGACCCCCATAGGAGGCTCTTATCCAGATTCCACTTCTTGCACACCTGGGACAGCGAGGCTGCTGCAGATTGGTCGGGCAGAGGGAGGCACAGCGTGTGTGTGGATCTGTCACAGTTTGAAGTCTGGAGCCGGTCTGTCGCAGCAGTATGGATACTGTAGGAATGTGCCAGCTGATCGAAAGGCAAGTGGGAGGGCGACACCATGGGAGCTATGCACACTTTGAAACACAGGGAAGTGGAGCCTACATACAAAGAGAGAGGGGAACAATCATATGATCTGCTCTCCACTGTGGGAGGCAAACATTTAATCAAAGTAAATTAGATTTCAGAGTTTGCTTGTGCATGCAGCAGCTACGGACCAGTAATCAGATTGTATCACTATGGATCACACATTGTACTGTATCATATTGCATGGTGGTGTATTACAATGTATCATATCATGTAACTGCATCGCATCGCATTGCAACATCTTGAATCTTGATGTTTTTTTTTTTATTCATTTCATCCAACTGTTTTTCCTATTCTGCTGTGCTGTGTTGGATAAGAGAGATGATATTAGGGGATTGTGTGTAAGTGATGAGAATAATAACACAGCATTTGACATATTCATTATATTAAACAACTTCTACTGTATTTAAAACAAAAACAAAGTGCTGTGAGGGATAAGAAGTTGAGCTTTCTTCCATCCTTGTTAATGCTTGCCAGTTAGTGAAATTCACATAAACCACAACTGAAAATGTGTTTCCAGACGTATTTACATTCAGGAGTGTGAAATATGTTGTAGATCTGCTGTGTGCATTTACACAGATATACTATACAGTTATATCACTGTTATTCAAGGCTGTATTCACCTGGTGTGTTCAATGAGTGAAAACGTTTTTGCATTTGAAAGGACTTTCACATGTTCACGTCTTTTCTACTGAATAAATGTAAAGTGTGCAGTGGACTCCAGGATGGCTGAGCCAGAAGTGAAAGATGGACAAAGACATAAGAAAGTGAGAAGGAAATGTGAAGAGTGTTAGGGTGCGTGTGTGTGTGTATGTGCGTGCCTGCGTGTGTGGGACATTTTGGCTGGTCTCAACTTTAAATGGCTGTTTGAGGATTAAGACTCGAGTTTAAGGTCAGAATTAGATCGAGGATTATGCTTAGGGAAAGGCATCTCGTCGTGATGGCTAAAGTTATGGTAGGAGTATTTTTTGTGTGAATATGTTGGTGTGTTGTGCCTTGTTTTACAAAATTCATGTGGTCTGACAACCAGAGGCCCGGGGTCTGACAGTTTTGTGAGGACCATAATTCTGGTCCCCAGAAGTTTAAATGGCTGTTCGAAGTGTTTGTCTTGGTTTTAAGGGTACAGGGTAGAATAAGCTTAAGGTTAGGGCCTAGGGTTTGATGGTTAAGGTTAGAGTAAGAGCTATGGAAATCAATACTTATTACGGACAGGTCCCCGCAAATATTTTAAGAAGTAGATGTGTATGTATGTGTGTATTCGGGCTAGAAAATCAATCCTAGAGTCAAAAAGCATTAAGGCAGGTTAAGACTTAGTTTTAAGATTAGGTGTAGAATTAGTTTAAGCTAGGCCATGCTGAGGGTTAGGGCATCAGTGTCGATAGTTGAGGTTAGAGTAAGGGGCTACAGAATGCCTAGTTTCGAAGACAGGTCCCCACAAATGCACTTAGACAAGGGTGTGAGTGTGTGTTTGTGTGTGAGTGTATGAATGAGTGAGCTCCTGGGCTGTATTGGTATTTTGAGACGTGATTGACAGGGAAGAAGTCTATTAGGTGAGATTGTTAACAGAGTGGAGCCTGTTATCTGCTCCAGGCAGCCGTGAAAGGGGGACGGCTGATTCACAAGGAAGCTATTGAGAATTTCAAAGGTGCTGCCTGACTGATTTGGGCCCAGGCCCACGTCACACTGAGCCAGCAAAGCCACGCTTGTTCTCCAATCCATGCTGATCAATGCGCTTTCACATTCTCCCTCCTTCACTCTGTCTTGTTTCTCCGCTGCTCGTTTTCTCAATACGTCTCTCCGCTCTGACTTTTCTTTAAGTGGTTTAAGCCCCTTTTTGTTTCTACTCTGCTAACTTTGCATTTTCTCCAGCCTGTGACACAAATTGTCTCTTCTCTTTTGGACTGCATAGTTCTATTCACGCCTACAACTTTGCTTATCCCAAAACCAACTTCATCTGCACAATTAACCAAACAGAGCCGACTAATAAAGCCAAACTTCTGCACAGGTGAGCCTGAAAGCAAGCACAGTTAGTTGAGCTGCTCACATTGTAATTCCCAATCTTGTTTCAGAGGCATGAATATTTTATATCCTTTTTGTTTATGTCGTTCGTGAGCATTATTTGAACAGCCCTCTCCACCCATGAATTTCTTTGAATAGCAGATAACAGTTACCAGAGTGAAAACTCTATTCTCTGAGGCTGAATGGGATCGAAGAGTTTTGACTGCAGGGGAGACGAACTCTTAGACCAAGTAGAAATATTAAAATAACAGACAGGAAATCTGTGTGTGTGTGTGTGTGTGTGTGTGTGTGTGTGTGAGTGTGTGTGTGAGTGTGTGTAGTTTTGTTTGTTGCATGCTTGTGTGCACAGTGAACTATGCTTGACCTTGGTTTTGATTTGCCAAACATTGCCAAGGGGATGCAATGAATTCATGTCCATGTGTACATGTGTGCGTGTAAACGCTTGTGTGAATACGAGTGTGACAGCGCGCAAGGTTATCCATTGGCTAAGGCAAACGAAATATGACAGTCAGCCCTGCAACCTGTCCGTAGCAGCTCAACACATGCAACACACAGTCACAGACACACACACCTCGATGCACACGCATACAAGCACCAAGCACTTTAACACACAAGCTGTGCAACACCAAGGCCGGTGTGTATCTTCCGAGCCGTGGGCAGGACCCCAGAGGCTGTCTGCTGGGCTCGTTGGGCCCGGCTTTAAGAGATGTGATTAACCAGTTCAGAGAGAGGTGAGGGGGAGAAGTAAGGGCCACAGGGAACTGGTCCAATAGGAGCATTACCCAAAAGAGCCTCTACTTTGCTGATCCAGAGGAGGGTTTTAACAGTTGCAGACCTGGTGTATGGGTGTCAGTGTACGTGTTACATAAAACGCAGACAGTAACCCACATCCACGAAAATCCAGTTCCAGAAGGGATTTGCTTTGCCTCTCAACGAGTCAGGCTTTTATAAACAGTTTCTAAAAGCAAAGACACTGTCAGGACCCCGTGACAAACCTGCAGTGGGTGGATTTGCAGCCTAATTAAAAAGAAAACGGAGCGAGAGAACAGTGTGCTTAAGCAGAGGCACCTGAGTCTAAACGAATCAGCAAAGTAAATACTGAATAGCATCGTGTTCTTGTGTGTTTTTATAATCAACATATCAACACCAGTGTGAATGGTGTACTGTACTACATATGCAAATCACTCAGTGTCTGTGTCTTTCCTCTAAATAAAGAATCATATGAAATCAATCGAGTTATTGAAGAGATAGATCATTTGAGTTTTCTGTGGCCGGTCTAATCCACTCTGAATAACAGAGATTTACATAAATCTGTGAAAGTTACTACTAATATCAACGTTTAAGGCTGTTTTGATAAAACCATGTAAAACATTAATGATAAATGACAAACAGGAATGTTATTCACTATGAAATAAAACTACAAGGTTGGACAATAATCAATGCTGCATACCGTCTCTCACCTGTGAGATAAATAACTCAGACTTTGAAAGAGCTTTGTATTTGGTTCTGCCATTTATTCCTCACTCACTGCAAATATGAAGCCCAGAACAAAATCATATCTGACAGTAGCCGGGGACGACATGATGCAGAAGAAATGTGTTTGGCAGTGATTACAAATAAAATACTTTGTCTTTAGTCCAGTCAAACCTTTGGATTTCAAACGTAATCAGTGCAGCAACATCTGTGCTGTGTTGCATCTCACTAACACAGTATCACAGCTCCGCTTCCAAAACCATGACAGGATCATTTAGCTTGCAAAGCTAGAGGCAGTGGGAGCTTCGAGAAAAACCTGAGTTAATCGAGGTTACAGCGTTTGAATGTCAATATTTTCATTTATTTTGTGGATGAAAACCCTGACAAAAAATGATGATGTACATTCCGCCCTTATGGAGACCCATTTCTGAGCTGACTGTCCTACTTTTGATTACAGAGTTAACACAGAGGTGAGCACAACACCCAAACATCGGTTTCCATCTGTCTCCACAGCAACTTCCTCCATACGATGTCCCCAAGTGGTGCAAGCTATTCAATATTTAGAAATCTTTGTTTGGCACTTGGTATCAAGCAGCTGTGGTTAAACAGATACAGATCATGTGTTGATAGCAGGTTTAAATCAAATCAATCTCCACAAGGCTCAGGACACAATTCCAGCATTATCTGTATGTGGCAGTGGTGGAATCTCTTGGTTTTCATGTCATGTTGTTGCGCCATGTCAGCAAGAATAGACAGTGAAACTACTTGCAGTCATACAGGCATCTTTACATGAAAAGCGACACCTATCACTATAGATTCAATGTCTGGACTCTGAGTGATTATATTAATGACATGTCAATATATCAGTATATTGATATTAAAACATGCTAGTTCAACACTCAATGATGCACCAATTGTGAAATTATCAGCACAGAAGTGTCGAAAATACAGCATTTGTAATATTCAAATTAATGTTCCAACCCTCTGTCCTGTATGTGTGTGTGTGTGTGTGTGTGTGTGTGTGTGTGTGTGTGTGTGTGTGTGTGTGTGTGTGTGTGTGTGTGTGCGCACTCTGGAGCAGTCCCTTGAGAGAGGAGAAAAATGGTAAAATAGAAAATCAGTATATGGCAGTCATTGTTGAAATTGTAAATCTGTGTTCAGGAAACACTGCAGTGACACAACAGAATGGCCACTGCCATCGGTGAATGTCATCTTATTTTCCAATAGATGAAAGGCAATCATAAGCCAATACTGATGTTTGACTAATAATCAGTATATATACACACATATATATATATATATATATATATATGTGTGTATATATATATATATATATATTGTTTGGTTTTTTTATTTCAACTTCTACAGCCAAGGGCCATTATACTTGTTCTATCGCCTCTAACTTTGATAATGTTTGAGGTAAAAGTTTTTAATTGATCTATTATCATTATTATTGTCACTTAAAATAAAATACAAATAAATACATACATCAGAAATTAATTCATACTAAAAACAACTTGAACTGCAGCTGCATCAATTCAGAGAGTTATTTGTGACCCATATGCACACAACACAGAAAGTGTATGCTTAACATCAACGTAGCCAAGTATCAGTCCTCTACACTCCAGTGTCCATACAGTCAGTGGTAGTTTAGTAGTAGTGAACAGCACAGTGTTGTTTAATATGTGTCAATATTTATCAGTCTCTCAGTTGACCTGGCACGTACTGAGTCTTCTTTTGAAATGAGAAAATCATCCATACTCTATATCTCAATTGAGCATGTTGTTTGTTACAGCCTCATTATTTCCACTTCTGGACTTGGCCCAGACTCGACCGATTACAATAATGAGTAATATTTTCCTAGAGCTCCATTCAGACTCCAGTGATTGGTAGACACTACGAGCAAGTAACTGGTAAATGGACAGCAGAAAGTAAAAAGCACTTTACAAAGTAATTTATAATGCCTTACATTCACAGACACACACTCACTCACACACCAGGGAAGGGTGAGCTAACACGCAAAGTTCTTATACCTGCGGTTCAATCTTTTGCTGAACAACATTTAAAATTTCTGGTCAAGCTTCAGGTCAGACAAAGAATTATTTAAATTTTTAGCTCTAGGTAGCAGAAACGTACCTATATCTGAATACATTATTCAGTAAAGCACAAATAATGCAATGATAAAAAAAAAAAGATTCATCTCTCACATCCAAGAGAAGGACGAGTCAGAGCCTCGTGGCACGAATATTTCTTCCTGAACCCTGTAACCTCAATATTAATTTTGAAAACCTGTGTTAATGTCCTACTATTAAAATAAACCCAGCCAAAAGTTGTCTCATTTACATTTACTGCACATTACTGAAAAGTGCTTGCTGTATTCTGTAGACGCCCCCACTGAGTCAGCACACAGCAGGCAGCTGGCAGAGAGCTGACCGGCTATCACTCACATGGAGGAGGAAGGGGGGGGGGGGGGGGGGGGCAGAGCTGGCGAGACAAACACTTTGTGTGGCAGCTGAATTTCGGTCAAACCCCTGGAACCTATACATCTGAATGAAGCATACAACCTGGGGGGTGACTCATCAAACAGGAACAAATATTTCATGTAATACTGGTCATGCAATTACTGTTGTAAAGTAGTAACTCACATTTCCCTGTAGCGAACTGCTGCAAAATGCATTTTAGTTCATTATTCCTTTTACGCGATGGATATTTCCCTATTTAATATGTTGTTAATACTTTATTTTCAAATGCAGAACTGAATATTTTGATCTATAAAACATTTAGTTCTGGGAGTTAGAACACAAATAATCCTGATATTCTTTGGAGTCCCAGAAATATGATTCCCCCCAAAATAAGATGAAGTAGTCTAAAGAATAATCATTGATATGCCATGTTTCCCCACTAACTATAAGTCGTGTATACAAAATGTTTAAATAAATTACACTATGCATGCAGCCAAAAAGAAAGAACATAACAAACACCTACCTAACCTTAACTGTGATGTTTATGTATTTAATACTCTTAAAGGCCTGAAGTTCAGATTATTAAATAAATGTTGGACTTTTTAATGACCCTGCAGAACCCCTGTCAATAGTTTGCATGATTACACTGTTTTCATCAGTCTACACTTATTTGCTTGTGAGCAACAATATAATTAATCGTATTTATTTCTCACCGACTCAGTGGGATATAAAATGGAAGCTAATGACTGCTGAAGGTCAGGTAGCACAACCTTTGTCTTCTAGTGCCCTGCATCACTCGAATAATCAACACGTTATCAAAACACCCTCTGAAAGCAGGCCGACAAATTACATGGGGAATAAGAAAGCCAAGTGATTGGACATTGTTTCACAATGGCTGTCCCCATGCAGCCACCAAACTTCCTCTCTCATACTGGTCATTCATTCAGTGGCGTGATTTCCACAGTAATCATTTTCTAGCTCCATTGAAACCATAGAAGAAAGAGTTTTTGATTGTTCCCCTCAAACCTCACTCAGCAGCCGGCCAGGTGATTTGTTTCTCTGTGGGATCCACAAACAAGTACAAAGAAAATTACCATTCATTCACCAGGACAAAAAAAGGAGAGAAAAAGGAAATAAACTGTATTCCTTTTGACAAACTTATTTAGCAACTTAAGTCTTACTTTTGAATTGTGGGCCCCAGTCCAGGGATCTGAAACATTTTAGTGACAAATTAGTCTCTGTGAAATCTGTATAACACATCAGAACCCGTTTACTGAGGTCCTCAGTAAGTCAAAGAACTCTCATTCGCAATCGGACATGTTGAAAAACGTGATGTAAATTTGATTATTTTTGGATATGATGAGTTAGAATGTAATTACCCAGTTTATCTTTGATCTATATAAGTAGTAACGTGTTTTTTAAGTGATTTGAACAATGTCAATGGTGCATTTCTGGTGCTTTTCTCTTTATTTTTACATAAATTACCTCCCAGTAATTAGTTAGTTCACATGGCAGAAGCTGTGACTGTGTTCACAACCTGTCAGATTGTATGATTGCTCATTTGCTTGCCCTGCTAGGCTCAGTGGAAAATATGTGTCAGTGCACGTCAAGATCTCAGCAGTTACACCAATCAGTTTGTTATAGTAACTAAAAATACTAAGTAGGACACATTGTCGGGAAAACCAAGGCTTGTGTTGAGGCGAAGAGGCGACAGTGGCTGAGGTGTAGAGTGGTCGTCCGCGAACCAGAATGACTGTTTAATCCTCAGTCTTCCCCATCTGCATTCCAGAGTGTTCTTGAGCAAGATACTGAACCCCTAAATGACCCCTTATGTTGAATGCACTAATTGTAGGTCGCTTTGGATAAAAGCATCCACCAAATGACATGTAATGCAATGTCATACAAATTTGATGGGTTTTAATTTATTTTTGGCATGTCACCATCAAAGGTTAACATGAAAGAATACATTATCTGCTATATTGGAGAAAAATTACAAGTATATTTAGATTTTTTTCAATTAAAGCTCTTAAAAAATCTTAAATGTAGGTTTAAAATTGAATTGAAAGACTATGAATACGGCAGCCCTTTTCACTTGCTGCTGAGCAACTGCAGGGACCTGTTGGTTTGTAATACAGAGTAAAGAATATGAGTTCACTGTTGTCACAAGCAGTCTTTTATTTTCCTATTTGACCTCGGTGAACAAAGTTGAAGACTAAGTTGAGCAAACACTCAGTAAAACGAGGATTCTGTAACTGGGACAACAGATAAGATAAAAAGGAAAACCAGACAGTCGCATCTGTGACTTAGAAGTCCTGTGCTCCTGTGCTGATTCTTACTTTATGAGTGCTGATTTCCTCAGAGGCACAGGATAGATGAAAACATCAAGGTGTGAAATAAATAACACATGATGGGAAGTGTGTAAATACTGCATTCTCTCGACCTCCCCACACACACGCCCTCCCACACACACACACACAAGCGTGGCATGTCCCCGGGATGAAAGCAGTAACTGGCATCTGAGATAAGCAAATGCCTTTGAGGGGCGTCCCTCACATCCACGCCGATGCATTATTGATCATGACTCCCCATAGTGTGGGGATTTTACCTCAGCTAGCATATGCCCCCAGGTGAACACCACCAGATGAGCCACTGGTTACGTTTCATTTCTGTACGTCACTCCCTGCATCCTCTTTGCTTTCCCTTTTTTCTAATTGATCTTAAACTTGATGAATGAGGGGGTTTAATGGATGAGACCCTGTGGAGGTTTTAAACTTTAACTTTTGCCTGTAAATCCTTGATAAATTTAGAATAAAGTGGGTGTAGTTTGGCTCCATAGCCCAGATGTGCAGTAACAATGGTGGTGCAGGATTAAAGACCCACATATATTTTTGATGTGGGGACAATCCCAGCGGGGAAGAATAGCAAACATCATAAGGTATGTTTGATACAAGTAACTTCTTCAAACAACTGTCGAGTTTCTTTGTAAGTTAATAATTTTTTTTTCTGTCTTTAAAACAAAGCCTTAAAGGAATAGTTTGACATTCTGGGAAAAGCCCTTATTCACTTCCCTGCCAAGGATTTGATAAGAAAAGTGAAAATCTCCTATTTGTCTATTGAATATGACGCTAAGCAATAAGTGAATTTCGTAAAATATGTTGAATTATGCCTTTAATTTAGCAACATATAGCTCTTAACTAATAAATAAATGAAATAAAGCGACAAATAAATAAATCTGATGGCTCTGCGTTAGTTTTTTTTTAAGTCACTTGTCCTTTTGCCATTTAACTGCTGCGTTTGAATGGCGGTTAATTATCCTCAGTTCTCGTTCTCTTTCACTCCCACACACACACACACACACACACACACACACACAAATACACTATCACTTTCTTCTATTCTCAGCTCGCAGGTTGAGACTATATTGCCTTGGTCTCCCGGTGCTAGAACACCGGAATTCGCCTGTTCTCGTTAGCTTGGTTAAGTAGTCCTGGCTATGCTTTAATTAGTTTGAAAAGATTAATGATGTGTAGAGGAAGGAGAAAGTTTCAGATTAACTCCTTTTAGTCCTCAGTATCTGAGTAAAAGGTATTAAGCTGGTGTAAAATTGGTGTATATAAACAGGTTTACGTAAACCTAGACCTAACCTCAAACCCGTAGCTATCTTAACACCTATCCCTCTATCCCTAACACATACCCCTACCCTTCTAACTCAAATTCCTACCCCTCTAACCCTAATCCCCACTGCTCTAACCCTAACCCCCTACTCTCTAAAACTTAATATTTGGTGTTGGTCTTTCGATTTATGTGTTTTGCTCTCCATTTTTCTATTAGGTGGGAGGTCTGTGGAGAGAGGGAGGGGATGTTTCACGGCTCCTTTCCCCCGCCCCTTCTGTTGGGGTTGGGGCCTGTTGAGATACTTGAACCTGGGTGTGCTATAGAGTGAATGGCGTCTTCGCCACTAAACTATCCATCCACTCACATTCTGCCCAGCAAGCTCAACAAAGACTTTATGAGTCAGCAGGCTTGTCCACAAATGCACAGAAATGACCTTGCCTAGCCCAAACCCAAACCCAAACCATACGCCTCTAACCCTAATCCCCTAACCCTCTAACCATGACCATAACAGGGCTAGTAAGTGAAGTAAGTTAAAGTAAGGTAAAAATGATTGTTAAATATTTCTTTTGGGTCTACCAAACCATTCATTATCATAAATAGAAATAAAAATGAAGAGAAAATGTACAGAAAAAGCTGTATCCCGCTAAATCCATTCTCCTTCCATGGGGTCTGTACACCAGATCCTCATCTCTCACTTTCTGCTTACCACCTCAAAACTGGACTCCTCTTCTCCACTGGTCTTATCCTCTCCTATAGCCCTGCTCCTTTTCCAGCACTCTTATCTGGGCCAGAGCCCCCAACCCCCAACCCTCCAGCTTGTCGCTATCTCTACCAGTCGGGGTAATCCACTCCTCCCTATGTGTCTGATGCCTGCTCCACTCAGCGGTGCCCAGGATTATCTCCCCACAGCCCCCACAGCCCAGTGCCACAGCTGCAGGGGAACCCGCCACTCTCACAGCCACCGGCTGGTTGGTGAGCCAGATCCCTCCAAGAAAGTCAAAGCTGACATTGCGGTTTTTGTTCTTACTGTCTGGTGATGGGAGAGGAAGAAAGTGGATGTATACCCACGTACACATGCATGAAGATGATGCCATGGCATCTAATCTATGAGGGTCGGTTTGACTGATGAGGGATGACACTGATGTTTCACATCAAATCTATAAACACTGTTTCTGCACATGTGGACTCAACCTCATTGTGCTGAGGCCAAGGTGTTAAAATGTTTGGTTGAAATATCCTAATTTGTTAACGACTATGTGAAGACTACCCCGTCAGAACATCAACTAATATTTACAATACTATACCATTTGACAAAATGTGATACGATTCAATAGAATATGATATGATACAATAGAACTACAATACGATAACATATGATATAATACACTATGATACTATCACAATATGATACAATTAGATACAATACAATTAAATATGATACAATACAATATGAAATGATATGATACATAGCGATACAACACATTTTATTGATAGGGAAATTTTGATGGACTACTATTTAACACAATTCACTCTGTTTTACATACAGTATGTAGACATATGACAAGTCAACCACATTCGAGTATTTTGAGTAATAACCAATGGTAAAAAATGTAACATGAGGTCCTTAACTCTCTGTACCATGGGTTTTTAACTGTACATCATATAATGGTAAATGGTCATTTTTCTCTGTTGGAAAATTGGCTAAATTACAATCCACGTTTAATGATTTGGTCAGTGGGGATCCCTGCAGTTTGTTAATTTTAAATAGGTACATTATGTTTAATAAATGCAGTGTGAGCTCCATTACAAAAATGTTATGCAGTATATCTGATTATCATACACTTATTAACACTGAATATTCATGATTTCCCCCCTGCTTGAATATGATATCATCTACTTTAGTTTCAGTTTATCAGTCAGACTTAATGCCACAGAGAGGCATTATGTTTGTCACCAAGGTAATGCAGCTTTCACATTGCAAAATTTCCCCTATACTGTGCAATCGCATTTTTATACAATGTAATTTTATGTAACCGTAAACGATGGCACCATAAATTCAGCCTGAATGGTTGAGCTTGTGAATTATAGTAGTAATTATTATGAAAGTGTATAATGTTATGTGCTTTACCATAGGTGAAGTGAGGGGAAAAGAGGAGGAGGGGAAAGATTTCCTGTGTTGGTGTAGCATTAGCCTATAGGCTGCAGTAAATTCACAGTCCATTGTGGGCTATATCTGATTTCTAATCCATATATTCCACTTGCTGCATTCTTATTCAACTCTTTCTCCCCAAGACACTTTCCCATCCAATTTTCTCTCTTTCTCTCTCTCTCCCGTTCGCTCGCCTTCCTCCCTCCCCCCCGCCCACCCCTCGCTGTTCAGTTTAGATTCGGGGATGGAAAGCTTCATAAACAATTTTCTCCCCTTGCCGTTGAGCCACTTTTACCCAGCCACTGTGTGAACGCCATGCCAATTTCCTGAATCCATACTTCACAGCCCCCCCCCCCTCACTCTACCCCACCCCACCCCTCACACTTTCTTCCTCTCTCACTTCTCCCTCCCTCACTCCCTCTGTCCATCGAAACAATGTCCATGTCAAGACAATTATACCCACCCTCTGCCACACACACTAACTCGCTGTGTTTACCACCGAAGGGCTGGTGGCAGCAAAGCAATTTCCTCCTGATGTGAATGCTGTATCTGCCCCCCAACCCCCCACACACCTCCTCGCTCCCTCTCTCTGGTTCACAGTCTCTCATGGCTCCTCGCCCCGCAGACATCTGATCTCATAAGCGATATATCTGCTGTTATAGACACTGGCACCTCCTCGCATCCGGCCACCAGCTCTGCCAGTGCTGGTTATTTCTGCTGGGAGGTGGCGGCAACGTGACAGGCACAGCAGCAGCTCCAGCCGAGGGGGCCCACCAGCTCCGGGCTCCAGGCTCAGTGTGCGTTGAGATTATCACCAAAACCCGCGGGCTGTACGAGCTCCACTATGCTCCTGCCGCCGCCGTTCTCCTCCTCTCTCAACGTGTGGCCATCTTGGTTTCACAAGTCACATACACCCCCCCCCCCCCCCCCGCACTCCGGGCCTAGTTACAGAAAAGAACAGCCTCGGTCACAACTTTATGACACCGTCCATCATGGCTGTGTGTTGTGTATCCTCTCCGGGCAGACAGTGCCTGGTAGCTGCTGTGTGTGCTTGGAATAGGTGGATACGGGACATGATTTAGCCCGGTAGAGATGAGAGAATATTAAAAAGTAAAGAGGTTAGAAACTACGGCCTCCCTGCAGTGCACGCCGGTGCTTGATAGCACCATGCAAACACATCCACAGAGAGCAAGTGTAGCCATAAGGCATATACACTCACAGATGCAGAGGCACATGGAGTATGTGAATTTCTTTGTTTGTCCTTAAGGACAAAAGAGGTGTGTGTGTATACACGTTTGTGTGTGTCTTGGGTCATTGGGGTTGCAGCTAATAAGGTAGAAGAGGTGAGGCTTAAATAAACCTAACAAAGGGGAATATAGATCTGGTCCCTTTATTCCATTTTACTTTGAATGTTCCTAATGAGGGCATCTTGGAAAAACAGAACAATGGCCTCCTTATTAATGGTAAGGAATATGCGTGTTATATTAAGCTACCTCTCCAAGCATGCAGTTATAAAATTGGCATCATGTTTACTTTATAATTGGCATTGGGTTTAGGATTTTAATGTGGGTTTATTGCTTTCATGATTTTGAATTCAACATTGAGGATAAGAGAAGAAAAACAGGGAGCGACAATCCAATCCCAGAGACTGTGTCCACGTTAGCTGTGTGTTTGCACGCCGAAGCTTGTGGTCTGCAAATGAGTTTGATCTCGGCTGACAGCTCCCGAGAATTCCTCATGCTTGGGTCACATGCATTTTCCTCAGGGCTATCCCAGGCGGCAGCAGGAAGTATTTGTGATTCATGCTCTAATCCCCCCCTTCACAGATGTCATATTGAGAATCAAATTGGACTCATGCATATACCGCTGCAGCTTTTGACGATGCATTCTCGGTGGTAACTTTACCTCTCACGCAAACCCAGGTTTCATCTCAGGGATATAATGAAAGTGAAACATTTTTACTGAAATATTCTTTCTAACGGCAAAATGTCCTGAAACCATTCCCTTTTTTAATGTTCCTTCCTTGTGTTGCCGTACGATTCTATCTGAAATGTCCCTCATTTCTCTGTATAGCCTATTCTAATCATACAGTTTATTGTGTATATAGATATTTCATGTACCATAAATGATCAAAGATTAGTTGGTGGCTGACATAAGCTCAACATATAATGGTCTTGTCCAGTTCAATCAGGAGGACTGGCTCCTCAGATATGTTGCACACCTTGACTTCTGAAGAAGAAATGGTTCTGCCTCTCTTTGCACGTCGGTTTAAAGTTCAAGGTTGGACTCCGTCACTGATAGTATTTTGCTGCGCTCACACCGAATCCAAAGCGTTGAGATTATTTAAAAAGTCAACGCGAATACCACCTATCTGATGCAACATGATAGACGTGATGCCGTGAAATTCGCATCATTTGATTTATTCGCTTTACATTCTCACGTCAGAACATTTGAACTTCAGTGTAAGATTTGAGTCACACCATGTTGCAAAAGCCAATCAGCATGTACCTCCGTGTCTTGTGGACCCACACATGACGGCACTGGCTTCTCCAGCATTTCCACAACAGGTACAACTCAGTATTTGTGGTCACTTCAGCTAGTCGTCCTCCTCTCCTCCTTTTTGTAGTAACTTGCGAGGCACACAAGTAAACCCATATAATCCTGCGGCCATTCGATTGCAGCTTTAGTGTTATCCCATCATAAAAGCTTGTAACTGTACTCTCCTTCTCTTTAAAACACATGGAGCCAATCATGTATCAGTGCACTTTCTTTCTTCTTTTTTTTTCAAGTCAGCTGCTTCTGTGCCTTGGTGTCTCTCTGCGGGAAGGACCAAACTACTTACCTCTATCTTAAACTGTCGGTGAGGAAGTGATTTGGCAGCGAAGGTCAGGTTGTGCTGCACCTTCAGCCATTCACAATCACCGTTATATGGTCTCACTTCAACTGCAGGATCAAATGTTATTCCTACATCTTCACTGACTGTCACCAATTAGACCTGGAGCGTTCCCCTGTAATCACATGGAAATATGACTTTGCAAGAAGATTCCGTTGGCTGTTTAAACACAAAATGTAAATCATGAGTTTGCTCAGCTTCACTTTTAATGACCCTGTGTACTTAGATGCAATGAAGATGGTAATGACTTGCTATCGGCTGCCTCCTCAGCTGGGTTCCAGCCATTCACCTGCAACATGCTGGCAATAAATACAGATCACGATAAAGAAAAAAGTTGTTTCATTTTATCTTTCCTAACAGCTTTGCTCAGCAACAATACATCAGACAAAGCACTCCATGCACTTATTGCTTCCAAAAAATATCTCTGAGATTGAGCTGTAATTGTTTCTCTAACAATCCGATCAGTCGTCCAGCTTCTTAAATCAAACTGGAAACCGTGTTCATGCTCACTTACAAAGAGTGCAGCTACTTTAATCATCTTGGTAACTTACACTCATCATGAATATTGCTGGTGACGGCTTCACTGGCCCTTCATCAGCCACTTGGCAACGTGGGACCTTCATCAAGCAGCTGGTGGCTCCGGCAACACAACTGCCAGCAGCACATGTTGTGTGACTGTGTCCATCTCAGTTTGCTGTCTGAAGTTGTATGAGTCTCTCCATTTTAACTTGTCTGCTAAGAAATAGTTTCTTAGAGGGTAATTGACGTCAGTTGAACAGAACTGAGTAATTATGATGCGTGGTTTGTATTATTAGCATATTTCAAACTCAAACGCGATGTCCTGTTCTGTCTTTGCTGCTACAGAATTAAGGCAGAGAATTCCTTAAAATGATTAAGGAAGTATTACCTACAATTAAGGAAGTATTACCTACAATGTGTGAACTTGTCCAAACTCATTTTAAGGTAATTCACATCAAGCCGAACACAAGTTGTCTTCTCTTGCTCTTGGATTCAAAGATACATTTTTATCATGAAAACCATAAAGCCCTGTTCATCACTAAATCAAGCAAACGAAAAACAGACTGCTCTGTCTCTCTTTGCCACCTGGGAGACAAACACCAATCATAGTGCCATCATCTGCTCCTTTATCTCACTGTCTCAGGCTCCTGACTAATAACCACTCACCACCATCAGCATCAAGAATCCTTTTAGAAACTGGAGCCGTGACGATAAAGACAACAGGGCTTTTTCGCTGACTGATTATGGGCTTCTCATCCATTATTGCACTTTAGCCCCTAAACAGTCTATACCAAACCCTGATTTACATGTGTGTTTAAATCACTCAAACTTTAAATTTGTAAGCAGTCTCCACTTGGAGGACTGTCTTGACAGTAGAAAATGGGATAATGGGGCAATAAAATCAGACTATGTTGAATTTTATTGCTGCAAATAAACTCAAACCCATACATTCCCTTTGAACTCACTATGCCTAATTTAAAAAATCTACTGCTTTCAAAGAAGGTGATTTTTCAATGTGGCTATATCCTTATGTTGGAATCCCGATGTTGCTATAAATACAACTTAGGTGAGTCAGTAAGTTTCCCTTTTCTGTAATAGGTAGCTACAAGTCTTCTATACTTTTTTACTGTGGGGCTTTTTCCTATATTACACGAAGCCCATTACGAAATTAACAAATTACAAGTGCACCAATGTTCTTATTAATGAACGAAAACCTCTGATTAAAATACTAATTCGAGTAAAAAGTGTGAGCTTTATTCTTGCTTTCATACATTTTAACAGACATAGATGTCCAATAAGAACTGTCATCAAACTCTTTTTACGGCTGCTTGGTCTGTGGCCTCACTCGCTGAATGAGAACTTTCAGAAACTAATTACAGAGAAACCATCTTCATCACATTGCTGTTATGAGGGGAGAGGGGACGGGCCCGCTGACTCCCAGGGCTCCTGCAGAGCGCAAGGCTCTGATACACTTAGCCGCAACCCTGCTTTAATTGTGCAGAAAATGTGATTTGTGCCCCTGCTTCACTTTCTAGGGAAAGTGGTGCTCGCAGTCGGGGGTGTTCCAGTCGCATGAATAGCTCTGCTATTCAACCACCCAGGGACCCTTGCATGTGTGTGTTTGGGTCTGTGCGTGCATGTGCCAGTTTCCTGTTAGTGTGTGATCGTCTAAGTGAGTGCTTAAAGTCATTTACACATATTCTGTTTGTCCTTCATCAGTAAACAAGATTTCCACAATGTGATTATCCATTAAATGCTGAAAAATGGGCTGCAAAGAAAAAAAAAAAAATCAGTATAAATATACATCAAGAACAAAAAATAACACATGCAATGTAAAATTCTTCACATGCAAATGCATTTTTCCAATAAGAAAGATGTTCAATACCATGATCTAAGCATGTGCGCCATATGTTTTAAGGAGTAACCAAAGAATGCCACATATTGTTTCTATTTTTCAGCTGAAGACAAGAAACCATGAGAGAACAAAAAGTAAATGTAGACTTCAAATATAACAAAATATGTTCACATATATGCACATACTGTGGAACAAGAGAGTTTGGGGAAAAGAGACTGAAAAAAAGGGGGAGATGAAGAGACCGAAAAGAGTAATATGGGCTTTGAAAATTCTTGAGGGAGACAGAAAGAGAATTGTAAAGTGCGAGGACGAGAGGGGGAGAATGAGGGAGAGACATATTGGCAGACGATGAGAAAAACAGAGAGGCAGGGGTGGGGTGAGGAAGAGGAGTATAAGAGTGAAAGAGACTGATAGGGGGAGAGGAAGAAATCCTTAACATACACCCCTCACCTGGATATGGTGCTTGTGAGCTTCGCTAAAAAACTGCTGATGTGACACAAAGAGCGAGAGCTAGCTTTCCAGCGCAGAGAAAAGTGCTTACTGGCTGTTCTTGTAAAGAAAAAGGCTTGAGGTACACGCCTCACATATCCTCTTTGTTTGGAGACTTTGCAGTGGCCAGCACTTTCTATCTACCCCCTATCTGTTCTCCATTTTTTTTTTTTTCATTTTCTTATTCATTCCGTTTGTTCTTCTTCTCCTCAACACTTTCCTGGGACACAGTTGAACCGCCTGGCAGGCTACTTTTGGATCGATTTGTTCCAGAATAATCTCTGGCAGTATGGCTTTGGCTAAAGTTGCTCTTCGTATTAACAGTGGTTCAGTGTGGGGATGTGGCTGCGGAGGGGAACTGAAGAAAAGTTGTTGTTTGTGCCCCACTTAAGGATACTAGTAGCATGTGTTTGATTTACAGTCCATTCAAAACACTTTCACATGTATGTTCTCTTAGTTTTGATCAGAGGGACGGACTCCAATTTTGTAATGTAAAGCCAATAAATTAAACCAAGTGAAAAGTAGAAGTCACCTAGAGTGCAGACCTCCGCAAAAGCACAGCAGTCTGCACCACATCTGAGATGTTTATTTGGACGTAGTTCTGAAACTATCGACGATACACAGAAACAATTTAATCCTGTCTGAGTGTTTTGTTTCAGCTACACTGTGGTGGTAGTTACAGAAATGTAGCCCTATTTGTCACCGTACAGTGGCTATCCGCACCAAATTGCAAACCCTCATAAAAATGTGTGCCTTCGAATTTTGGGGACTTTGTTTCATATCTTGCAATGTTAAAGAGGGTTATTTAAAAATGTCTAGATCTGCACCAAAGTGTAATGGGTTCTTCTCTGACCCACAACACATCCTTCCATCAAATTTTGTGAAAACAATCACACAAACAGACAAAGTTAACAACTCCAAGGGGGATGCTATCACAACTTTTGAAATAATCTACACTTTTCCTACCTCTGACTCATTAATATTCATCTGATGATAGGTCTTGAGTTATGGAAATACAATTTTTTCCCCCTGATATTTGGTTATGAACTTTAGTTTAGAAAGAAAATGTTGACCAGGTAGATTAAAAGTCGCTGGCTCACCAAAACGGTGCCCTCAAAAGGGGCACTAGAGGAAAGGTCAGGTTATGTAGCAATCATCCTCTGGGGTCCAAGAATACTGTACTAATTTCATGGCAAACCATTCAAGAGTTGTTGAGATATATATCCTACTTGAGGATACTCTGACTAAAAACAGTATTGTTAGCAGTAGCACCTTGATAATGAAGTGTAAGGCTGTAAATACAAATAAATGCCTTGATCCAGTCACTTCTGTTCTTCAGTCTGTCCCAAACAATGTTAACTCTACAGATTCTCATCAATTCAAAAGGTTTTGTTGCTCTCTGTGTTGATTTTGGTGCGCGGCTTTGTAATAGCTAGTGTGTGCGGCGAAAAGTACAAGGGATTTATCCCATCTCAAGGTTTGTCTTTCCATTCCTAAACCCCTGTGGTTTTGTAATCAGTCTTTCTAAACCATCTTAAGCTCTTAATTCACTTGTATCACTCAAATGGCTAGCTCTTTCTCTCCACCAGCGGCACTTTGTAGCTTCTAATCCTCTAAACTGCAGGAGATTTCCTGACCAGCACCAACCCCAGCACACATTAAGAGACATAACCAAAATATATGTTCACGAGGACAGGATAACAGCTCTCACTGGAGGGGACATGAAACTGGCTTTGGGTCTTGTGGTCAGCAAATCTCCTGCAGGGATTCAGAGAGTATGTAATCCCATTCTTGTTGAGACAACCCGTTTTTTTTCTCTACGGAGATAATGGCTGATGTTTGGCCATTAGTGCTGGTACACTATGGTTGTGGTTACAGGAGATCCATTCTTTCAGCCGCTGACCTTGGAGAAGTTTGACAACCAGTACAAGTAAAAAAAGGATTGTGTGTTTTATTAGGGGCTTAAAAAACAAGAGCACTTGAGAGTTCGAATGGCAAAAGTTTGTGATCTACCTTAACAAGGTTTCTGTGTAGCCAAGGGAAAATCGATGAGCTTTATGTCCACGTCAGCTGTTACATGTAAAGACAGTGGCGTGTGCTACACTCACATCCAGTGAATGAAAAAACTCACATATTTAGAGGTCATTATTTTTGTGTAATGGCTGCTTCAGTTAATTCAAGACTCAAAAAAGTTCATCTTCATTTACATGCTACATTTACACCACAATCTACTTATTGTTTTCCTCTTAGCACAGTAGCCCCCTCAAAAGAATAAAACTCCTCCAGGACATTGAGTTTAGGATTTTTCCGCCACAGTAGCTTAAGATAGAAATATCACAAAATCCACTCTTTTTTCTAGACTAAACTACTGAATGGATTTTTATAGAATTTAGTACAGACATTCATGGTCCCCAGAGGATGTACTCTGATAATTTGAAGAATATGATTCAGTGCTATGGGGTTCGCTAGCTTTTTTCTACGTGTCTTTCCCTACATGTCTGTGTTTTAAATGCATAGATTTACATGGAAGTGAACGAAAACAGGAGAAAGATCCTCTTAATTTTCCTGTCTCATCAACCTCTGTCTGTCCGGGTTGCCATTTAATGTGGTATGGAAATTTCTGCTCCCCTTGGAAGAATTGCAATAATCTACCATGACATATACTCAGATGCTAATATTATTGTTATCCCATATACATAGTCAGCTCTTTTCTAATCATCACCATATGAACAGCCCTTATGTTTATTTGAATTTATTGCTCAATATCTGACTCTTTTTCTTTGTCTTCGACGAGTAAATGGCCAATGATGTCTCACCTCTGCGGGACCTGCTCCCCCTCTCACAAATAGCATCCTCCTTTAATCTATCGGAGAGGGAGGGGGAAAAAGAGAAAATGTTTCAATGCCTGTGTCTGACGGGCAAAATAAATTGCACTTACAAGATCCAAATTACATTGTTTAACCTCAAAATGATTGGCCCAGGCCTCTCTCCTAGGGTCTGATCAGTCGGGTGATGTATGGCTTTAGTTTACTCCAGCGCTGCAGATCCCACAGTACCCTGCAAGCCCCCAGGGCAAAGCTGGAAAAGGGTGGGATGTGCACACCGCAATGAAGCCAGAGGACATTTAATGTTTTATAAGCCCCTTTTCTTGCACTCCACTTTAATTTGGAAATATGAAGCGGCACGTGTTGAAAGAGGGGATTATTAGCTGGTGCTAATCTCCCTCGCCCCCACCCCCCATCCCACCCCTTGTTTACCGCAGCCCTCCTCCCCGGCCCCTCGTCCTCAATCCTAAACAGAATGAAAGAAGAAAGGAAATGACAGTGAGGGGGTAGAAGAGGGAAAAAGAAAACTGAAATTGCTCTTCTTGTTTGTTGTGCTGTGTTGTGTTGCGAGCATGTAATAAGCCTCAAAATGTCACTGGTTCAAACAGTCACCCTCCGGCAGTGTGGGATTTGGGGGATTTGTGTGGTGGCACATGTGTGCGTTGATTAGATGTGTGCATAATTTTGTAGGATTAGGAAAGAATCAAATCATGTGGGAGATTGCTTGACAGATCTCCTCAGTTTTATTGTTGAGTGTAATCTAAACAGATAAATACCGCTAACTCAATCATCACATGATGGATGTCTTTGAGATTGAACAATGGGTAAAGTGGAGAGGAAACGGCTACAATATCACACAATTGTCAAGTTAGAGGCTGCATCCTACAGCTGTCATCTGGCTTTCCATCTTCATGGGGGCATGAAATCTTATATTCAGCTTTGTGTGTTTCACTTTAATTCTGTCCATCGCTCTAAAACAAGGCCCCTCCCTGTCTCCAGGCCCAGTGGTGGCATCTTTCTGCATTGTAGGAGGTACCATCTGGACGAGGGAAATATTAATGGCAAACCCAGATCCCAGCATGTCTCGCTGTTCTAATCAGATCGCTTTCAGTTTGACACTGCTCCGGGGATGGGGAGGGGCGTGGTGTGTGTGTGTGTATGTGTGTATGCTTTGTTGTGTCCTGCATGCTGGATACTTCAACCTAAATACACACAGAGGTTAGGGTTCGAATTAGGTTTTGATTAGTGTAAGGCGTTTAGTTGTCTTAGTTCGGGGTAAGGCGCTAAGGAGTGTTTTATGTTCCCCTGGGTTTGTGTGTGTGTGCGTGTGTGTGTGTGTGTGTGTGTGTGTGTTTGTGTGAGGGGGTAAGAGAGAGAGAGGGAGTTTGTGTGAAGGGGTAGGTGGGCCGCACGATTGATGCTTTGTGTAGTGACTGAATGCAAATGAAGGATTTGTCAAACTGCAATATTTTGGTCCCAATAGATTACCATACGGCACCGGGGTAATTATGCACACAGTTGATTGAATGGAGTCAAAACAGGAGGAATGTGTAAACTTATGACTGCTGCCGCATTTGATTTCCATAAAAATGGAGGAGGTGACACACGCACAGACACATGCAAATACGCACAAACACGGACACACACAAGCATGAGTAAATGAACACCTACTGTATGCACACACAAACACAGGTTGATGTCTGCATAAAAAACTGAATGAGATGTCGAGGCACACATTAACATGCAAATATGTATGGACGACTTTTCAATTAACAAACATCCACGTGAGCGTGCACACACACTTGTGCACAGAGAGAAAGCAGCGTCTTAAAAGCACAGGTGTTACACAGATTATGGTCGTAATTAAAATATCTGTTGACAACAGCCATTAGCAGTCATGTGCATGAGCACTAACACTTATGGTTTAAACATTTTTGCCTATTCACCTGCTTTTTTAATTTATTTGTTTTTACAAAAAAAATACGGATTTTCTATTTAAGAGGATTTTTCTCAGAACCAAAAGTTGTTTTCTGCTGGAAGAAGGTGCTGACAAGGACAAAATGGAAAGAACGTGGAGAAAATGCAAATAAGTTACTGATTATTGCTATGAAGTGAAGAAAAAAATAAATGTTTCACGATAAGTTTTCAGCATTGATCTTCTCACACTGTCATTTTCAGATCTTATTGTAAATAAACTGATATCAAGCCCTATATGTGGTACAGATTATTACAAATAAGCATATGCACATGTGCACCAGCCCCTCACACACATGTGCTGAAGCAAACTGGGAGGTTGTTCAGAGGAGAAGCTGGTGGGTGTACTAGAGGTCATACACTACAGTAGATAGGCGTCTGATTTATTCAGCCAACCCCCAGTTAGGGCTCAATCATTCCCTGTGGGAGACCAACAGCCCATTCCGTGGCTCTCTTTATTGTCTTCACACACATTTTGATTGTTTCCTTTTATCATTATTCCGGCAGAATTAAACACAGCATGAAATAAATGCTACTGGCAGTTCTATTATGTAGTATTGTCACATTGCAGCACGCACTTACTACTTTAGCAGTCATCATAAAGACTTGTGTTGTATTTTAATTCTGTCACTATGCATTTTTCCTCCTCTGTGTTATTTCTCTATGACTGAATTTGTCAATATAAAGTGATTCATACTTTCATTCCAAGCAAATATGTATTATTCGGAAATAAAAATGCAGAAGTCATAAGAGAAAATAGCAGGGAAGACTGTCAGGCTCATTTTGAATTATGGAAATTTCACTGACATTTGTTCTGTTTCAAATGTTTGTTTTTTTCAAAAAGCCTCCCGTTACATCTTGGCCTTTTACAGCATGTGCAATAATTTCAGGCTTCACTGAAGTACAATGTAAGTATTGATCATGTGAAGGTATGCGGTGTGCAGAGAGGTTTAGGTCATGTCATGTTTCCTTTATTCAAACTTTGAGATAATTCACAAGTTCTATAAAGCATTAAATTCTTATTTAAATGTCAAATCACAGGTGATATTTTCCTCCAGAATAGCACTCCTTTATACCCATCTTTATTCCTCCACAGTTGATTCCCTTTACACACTTTCAACAAACTCGATTTTTATCCTGAGCCATTTCAATGAGGGAGATGTTGAAAATTGACTTGGGTCAGTGTGAGGACAAAACATTTTTCATGTAATTTTACACATTTCTCTTCCCCTGAAGACACAAATTGTTAAAATATAAATAAGAAGTGAATAGAAAGGGATGAGCCTAGGATTTCAAACCAAAGAAAAATTGTCCATCTTAGGAAACAGCACAGAGATCAGGTGCACAAAAAAAGCTCCCCTATTCCCCTCGGCCTCTGAGGAGCAGTTGATGTTGTCAGACGATGTCTCTGTCTCTCTGTGTCCTTGCTCTACAAAGGTTATTCTGTAGAATCAGATAGGAGGGTGGCAGTAAAGAATCACTTCTGTGGCTGCTGCATCGCCCACGTATGGTCAATGCCACCTGTCCCCAGAGGATTGTGTGTATGTGTGTAATGTGTGTGGGTCTATGTGCATGTGTTTGGCTGTGCGTGCGTGCATGTGCGTGTAAATGGAGCAGGTGGCGTTCCTTGTATAGGAAATGTCTATACCAATCAACAGACACCCCCTCAACCTTGGGATCCAGGGTCCCGCCCAAGCCTCAGTCACATTGTTTACAAAGTGAGAGAGACACACAGACAGAAGCTGTTATCCAGCCTTATTTACTCCCCCACTCGGCAACACTCTCACTCCTCACACCTTTGTCTAAGAAAAGCAGGACGCCCTCAAAGAGAAAACCGGCTCAGTCAAATACCCTTGGTCATTGTTATTAAACTTTATTCACTCAGCAAGTTAATTGAGAATACATTTTATCACAATAAGAGCTGGGTTTGTTCCCTTGGGGTAAATACAGGCTGCACTAACTTTCTTATTGGTGAAGCTTTTTGGGGGGGGCTGCTTGCACACAGGGCAACCTGCAGTCACTACTCAGGCCTGAAAACAAGAAAGAATATGAATTTTTGATTTGCACTTAAAAAACTATAACCATGTTATCGTCTTAGAGAGACACTAGAATTGAGCATCAGTGAGAAATGAGGTTGTATGCAACAAAGGACCAGGAAGAGCAGTGATAAAGTAATAGAGATCTGCCACTGACATGCAGCAGCTGACGACATCACCTTCTTTAATCAGATGCAGTAAGTTGATGGCTACTTGGCATTACAAAAGACTAAAGACTTAGTGATATTGAGTTTATCAGACGAGGCAAATGATGAGCATAATTGGTCGAGGCAAACTATTGGCTATTGTTATAACCCATGGGATTTCTGCCAGCGAGAGGGACAGCTCTAAACTCAGTCCACTGGACAGTGTAGTCAGGACAGGTTGAGCAGTGTCACAGTGAACATGAACTCAAGGAGGAAGAGTACGATTGTACAGTCATACCTTGACCACATGACAAATCCATGACTTGTGATCAGGGCTGTCAGTGTAAAGCATACTAAATGCAAAGGTGAAGAATAGACAGAAGATTTGTCCTTTGAGATTACAATTAAAGTTGACATTTTACAAAAATAGCAAAATTCAGGATTGGGTATTGTTAATAGTAACAATAGCTCCAATAGAGACATGCAGGTAACATTCAAATAGGTCAAAAAACATAATGGTGATGTGACAGTTTCCCGTTTAAACCTTGTCCGTGAACTTATCGCACAATATCTTTATTAGAAACATAGTAACCCCTGCTTCTCTCTGTCTAACGTCACTCGAGGTAACAGCAATGTTAAAAATATATGAGACAATGAAAAAGTCAGTTTAGAGTAATATATCTACCCATCGTTCCACTATTTAACGATACCACTGATCCTTTTGAGGGTGATGGTGGCGATCCCAGCTGACATGGAGTGAGAAGTGGGGTCCACCCTAGGCAGGTTGCCATCGCCAACATACAGAGACAAACAACCTCTCACACCTACTGACCTATTCTTCTAATTATCCAAACATCATGTCCTTGGACAGAGGAAGCCGAAGTCCTCTTAGAAAAACCACCGAGACCCTGGCTGAACCGGGATTCAAACCATGAACCTTCTTGCTGTGAGGCAACAGTGCCGATCACTTTACCACCATTCTGCAGAAAGTTATACAATTATAGTGGTAATAATGATAATAATCAAACGTTAAATAGAAATAGAATCAAAGAATAAGTTGAAAACATTTAAAAGTTGAAAAAGAATCCATCAATATGTCCCCCTCCTCCTCTTCCTCACAGAGTCGTCTCTGTATCCAATCTGACCTCTGGTGCAGGTGTGTTATTGGTTACTGCACCCACTGGGACCATTACACTATGTCACGTTTTCAAGACATTTCCTGAAGTCACTCGAGCGTTCCTCATAAACAGATGGGTTTCCATTAACATCAAACATTATTTTTTCACAGGCCCGTATGAGGCTCTTTCTTCAGAACCACATGGAGGAGAAGGCAGGGTCCTCATTCTTCCATGTCACGGCTCCACATTTATTGCCAGCAGTTAGGGCCGTTTTAATGAATTGTGGTCTGAGCCTCTTGTCCCCTGGCGATACTGATTGGTCCCCAAGCAAAACGAGTCTGGTTAAGCAAGGCACTGTATATCAGGCCCCATGATCTAGTTGATTGTGTCTCTGATGGAGTCCCAGCAGTGGTCGAGTTTTATGTAATTGCAGAACACGAGAAGCAGTGTTTGTGTTTTACATCCAGGACTCAATTCAGAAGCAATATTGTTCATCCTGTTCAGCCTCTCAAGGTAGGAGTACATTATATGAAAGATGTTAAACTGCAGCATCTTATGGAAGAGACCAAGATTCTCTACATATTGATTTCTATTCGCAATCAGCACAAAATATGTGAAACCTTTTTCCCGCTTAGCTTTCACTGCTTGACCTTCCACTGAGTTATCAATTCAGCAATCTGTTCTAAATGGAAGATAAGAAACCTCTGGTTTGCTGATTATCTTTAAGAACATGTTCACTGTAGCACAGTTCTAATGAATTAGAGGCAAATGTCTCACATAGATACCTAAAGTAAGTTTGTTGGAGGGAAAATAAGAAAAATGTGACCCCAAACACAAAAGGGACAAAGCATGAGCTGTATCACATCACAGGATTACACAGAAACTGGAAGGATTATATACATTTTGGTGCGGATCCAGATCAGGGGGCGGATCCAAGAATTTATTTTCACTTTCCTTAATGAGTGTGTTGGATAAATAATGTATCGTGATTTAAAAAATTCAGGGAATTTAGAGGACTGATATTTGTGAATATTCGAAATTTGGTGGAGGTTCACTATAGATCCAATTAATAATATGGAACTATAGTTAATTTAAATGTGATAACATAAGGGGACTGTTGGGCCTTGGACCAGGAATACACTCTACTGAGTATCACTATAGTTTTTAAAGTTAAATGTAATGTCTTAATGAAGGGGATACCTCCCAGGAGACCACTACTCTATCTGCTTCCAGGCAGAAGGATCATTACTTTATTGAATCAACTGTCACATTTATAATAACTTCTACATATGTCTCTTTTGTTTTTTAAATTTTAACAATATAGTTTTTACAAATCAGTTCCCGTGCTTTTTACCCCAATTGTTTTGCTGGACTTCTGATTCTCTCACTCACATTGTACATGTTCTACCAGTGGCTCAGACGTTGTTCCTGTCAACAACTTGTTGCAAAGTGGAGAAACATCACCCAGCACCTCTGCAGGCAGGAAGTCAGTGGTATTATTGAACTGGTTCAGAGGGAGAGAGATCAGGCTTCCTGAGACAATTTTTAGGTCAAAAGTTTAATCACTGCTCTGAGGCAGAGAAATCAGCAGCATTCTGCATTATAGCTATTTCAGAAACATACTTAAAAATCAGCTAATCCCAAACTGCCCTATATTGAAACTAAATTGTCTGTTATTTTAAGTGTCTGAGCTGGTAGAGGAGAGTCAATTAAAGACCACAGAAGCAGAACTGCTGAATTCACGATGACTACCAGATTATGTAAAATAACCTGCCTTCAAAATGTACCGAGACATCGTTGACCCAAATTTCGGCTTAAACTGGACTAAACCGCGAGAAGTGTCTGAAATCAGAAGTGTTTAATGTGCTTTACTGCTACAAGGTAATATCCATGCAGGTTCGGAACTAATTTTTAATTTCAGCAACAAACGAAGCTTTAATGTGAAGTTGTATGAGACACCGTTTTTGATTGCTTTTATATTAACTTGTTGGGATATAGCAAAAATATGTTGGGTGAGTTCAAAGTCACATTAGACACACAAATCATGATGGTTTTAACTCAACATTAAAAGCATTGAAAGGATATGGTTGTGATTGATTAGATACTTTTTACATATATCTTTTTTTGAAAGGATGCAATAGATTGCAGCACCACATTTTATAAATATGATGCAATTATTTGTCACAATAACTTAATCTATTAAATATATTCGAGAAAGCTCTCTCAGTCTGTGAAAAGCATATCTACAAAACCATTCATCTTTTCGGCTTCATACTTTTTCATGTGTAGTGTCAGGGGCCCAAGGAATTGCAGTGTCCAATTTTGGTGCGGTTTGGACAAGTGATCCAATCTGGCAGGGACTCATCGACATAAGTGACATTATGAATTACCACGGTGCTTTCACAACACTGTCCACATCCACAACAACGACAACTGGTTGTCCCGGATTCTGCTTGCTGAGTCAAGCCTCTCTGGATTTTAAATAAACAGATGAGCAGCTCTCTGTGCAGCTGTGGTGGAGCAGCTTCAGGGTTCTGCAGACTGAGTCCAGCAGCAGGTCTTTACTTGCCTCAGCGCAATTACTGCAGGATATGGTTCCAGTTTCAGAGAGAAAACTGCAACCATCATCACCACTGACCATGCAAACAGCCCATTCCTAACAGGCAGGTTTACAAGAGGCTCAAATCTACTAGATCCAATTTCAAGGATTTTTAAATCTGTTTAAATTTTGGGTTGATTATCCCTGCAGGTGTTTGTGGCATTTGAATCTCTTTGGCTTGGCCCCCCTTTGAGGTGCTTATCGGATGCTTTCAGATGTTTATCTGTCACCTTCACACATGTGTCTTCTCAAATCTCTCGGTTTCGCTCAGTCCTCAGTACTCAGCAGGAGAAATGTACCTAAGTGATGCTGAGCTCTTAATTCGTTGGTGAGCAAAACATCAAAAAAAGTTAGCGAATAAAGTTCTACCATGAAAAGGGTAAAGAAAAGAGACGCCCTCTGTCTGGGATTTCAATTATAATCTTTCTTCCTCCACCTTTGTTTCTTTAATAGAGGTCCTAGATTAATTTCTGAAAGGTTTTATCCCATTTTTCTCGCCGCTCCCTCATTTTCATTAAATGTCCCTGTTGGAGCTCTGCACACTGTGTATCACATTAGCCGGTTAGCCAGAAGAGAGCAGCTACGTTGGCTGCAGTTTTATTACAAGCCGTGTCTTTGAGATGCAATGTAAATCAGCGGGTCGGGGGGTCAGCAGAACGCATTAATTCAACGCTGTGGATGAAATGATGAGAGGAGCCTTGCCTCCAAGGCTATGTTTCATTGCCCCGTCCTAATCACATGCAATAATATCTAACACTGAACAAGGACCTTTTAAAACACTATATGGTTAACATGAAATGAATCCCAGCTGTAGAATCTGACATTATAGATAGGTTTCACAGGCACACCGGAACAAAAGATGAGCTTTTGGAGAACTGGTATTAAACACTATTTGCCTTTTCAAACCAGTTGCAACATAAACACATTTGAATGAAACAGTGTCATGCCTGTCACTTTGAAATTTCCTTAAACCAATTTGGTGGACAAACATGAAAAACATGAAAAATTATGAGGAAATATTATTGGTGTTTGTTGCTTTTTCACAACCTCTTCCAGTTTTTTTCTGTGTGAACAAAGGAGACGCTGTGCCGGTAAATGACCTCACATGGGACAAAATAAGGGGCTTTAACTCCTGTTAGCTGATTTCTCGCAGTCAAAGCAAAATATATTTTTCCACTTCAGTTGAAAGTGAAAAAATACAGTTGTCTTTAGGCTTTAGACTGTCAGAAAATAATTAATTTAAATTGAAAGATATATGATCATGTATTCTAACCCACATTTTGGATCGTGGATCTCTGCCCTAAACATGTTTTTATTAACGACGTAATTCCAATTTGATGAAAGGATGAAATGAAGGTGTCTATCTTTGTTACTCTCCTCCTACTGTATTGCAATTTTTCTTCTTTTTTATGCATGGACCGAACAGCATTGATGCTTCTTTGGGGCAAATATTTTACAGTTGTAACATCTCCTCATTTTTCATTTAAGCATCATTTACTCCAACAAACTACCACTAAAAACTACACGTGCTTAGTGCTGCAGAGAATCAACAACTCAAAAATAAAGAATTTGATGTGATGCAAACTCTCTGCCGGCGGTATAATGTTACCAAAGTTATAGACTGGAGAGAAAACTCAAAACAAAACTATAAACTGTGCACCACTAATTCCCCAATGAGATCCTGTGACTTTAGAATCAGCCGTATAATTGATGGAGTACCAGGCGCAATCGCATGAAGAGAGAAAAATACTCTTTGAACTGTTTATATTGTACTTTGACTCATATGTTTTAAAACTGTGTGCGCTGAATGGAAATCCAAAGTGAATCACAAGAATTTGAAAAACGAGTAACTTGAATCTGCTTTTAATAACACAGTATTTATCAGGGTTTACGTGACACGGCGATGCTTCCAATCACAGCGGAGCACCACGCCCCAGCTCCGTAAGAAAGGATCCGTTTACTGACTCATCTGTCTTTAGGTAATGGAGGGTCAGTCTACACGCGCAGGTTTATAGCTGCATATTCCATGTGAAGGTGAGTAAAAACTAAAGCATTGTGTGACAGATAGCAGAAGAATTATGGATGTGTAGATGTATCATCCCAGCAAGACTTCTACTAATGTTTTCTTACAGCTGAAATATGAGTACGAGGAAGAGGATTTAAGAGGCTGTCGAATAGGCAGTCACAACAATGAATCTCAGATTTACACTCTGAGTTATTGTAGAAGCTGAAAGAATGCTATTTTCGATGATATGGAAATAACAATTTTGATAAGATAAGAAGATTACAATTTTCACAAAAGCCAATTTACTCCGATAAAATCCTCATAATTCCTAGAAATGCCATATAAACAGTTGGTTCCAGCTGCTCCAGCTGTTGGCATCTATATAGGTTAAGTATTCTGGCGAGCAGTTTTTCTTTTTTTATCTCCAATTTTCCTTCACAGCAATATTTCCCAGTCTTCCCTTTTCTTCTTCTCTCCGTCAGAATATTGCGTACTGCGGAGCCGGAGACAGAACAAACTTAGAATGGAACACAGATGCATTTAATATGCATGAGGATGACGACTGTGACGCGGGCACGAAAAGAGTCGGTGCAGAGAAAACAAATGATGGAAACTGTGAAGTGTGTTCAGTCATCAAGCACGGTGGATGGCCTGTACCTGTGCGTGCATGCGTGTGTGTGTGTGTGTAGAGAGAGAGAGAGAGCACGGAAAGGAGTGTTGACCATGCAGCCTAATCACCCGCTGCTACAGTGAGTTCAAAACCCTCTCAGCAGACACCTCCTTTGGGCTGCCTCCACCAGCGCCAGCTCTCCTCTGAGTGCACACTTTAATTAATAATCAAGCTAATTGGATTGAGGTCCCCCACTGTGCAGCCGATGTGTGTGTGGATCTCTGTGTGTGTGTGTGTGTGTGTGGATACAGTATCTACAACATGAACACATTTGGCTGCCTTAGACAGTGTGTGTAAGTGTGTTTCTGCGATTGTGTGTGCCAGAGAGGGAATAGCAGCTATATCGTTTAGGTTCTGCTCTCCCCGTGCAAGCTAAAGATGATAGTAAAACTTGATGGTGCTCAAAAGGCAGCTCCCATTTTATAGAAATGTCTTCCTCATAGGTTATAAAGCATGTACCTTTCACTACCCTCCATTCCAAAGGTACAAAAAAGTGATAAAATAGCACATCTACTGCATTTATTGCATAAACACCCAAGGGAAAAAAGGGTTAGGGTTAGGGTGCTTTGCCGGTGAAGTTGGTTTGTTTTTCAAGTACTGATATTCCATTCTTTTGACCAGACTGTAAAAACATTTAAGAAACTCTCCTGAACCAATTTTTGAACCAATTTATTAGTCGTACATATTTAATGTGAAATTGAATGATATTTTTGTTTCAGTAGCTGTATGTTTCAATGTATTTTTATTATCCCCACAAAGGAGGTTATGTTTTCAGCCCTGACCATTCGTGTGGTGGCTGGTTTGTCTTGTATCTGTTTGTTTGTAAGCAAGATTACACAAAAAACGGATTACCACAAAACCTGGTGGAAGGATAAATGTAGGTGCAGACCGCAATCAGCGGGGTCTTTTACAAAGTTTTTTAACATTGTGAGATAGGGTGTAGAAATTTACAGTGATTTCCCAAGAAATAACTTATGGATCTTGATGAAAAGAAAAGTAGACGTATTAAGGGGACTGATTTCTTTAGGTCTGTGCAATTTGCTTCAGCTTGATTCAATTTATTCAGAGCCATTCTAGTATTATTTATTTATTTATCTTGTTTCAAAATGCCCTGTGACCCCTTGGGTCATTTTTTTCCTCTCTGCCCGTGAGGACATACTGGTGTGTTTGTGTTGTTTCTCTATGTTTTTCTAATAAGAGAGAACTACTGAGAATTTCACATTTCATGCATTTCACCTCTCTTTAAATCCTGTTCTATCGCCTCTCCTCTTCTTCTCTCTCCCTCGCTCTTGCCTGTTCGCCCACCAGGTCATCCCATCCAATACCCCCCTCTTCTCCACGTTTCACCTCATCACCCTTACCACCCACCCCACCTCTCTTTCTCCCTCTCTCTCCCTCTCTCATTCTCCGCGTGGACGTTTGGCAGGGAAGGCGGTGGGCGCTGCAGGCCAGTTCTCTATATTAGATGTCAGGCCTCAGACAGAGACTCCGGCCTGTGGGTAAACACTTTGACAGCTTCTACAGAGGATATTTTGTCTGTGAAATGGAGTCTGCATTACTCCAGGTGAAAAGAGACAAGAGAAGAGACAGAGAGGCACAGGAGCAGGGGGTCTCACTCTTTCACAATAGCTCCATTTCTCCCATGTATGGGAGTGCATTTGTTTGAGAGCCAGTTGAGGACAAATGGTAAAAATACAAGGAGATGATTTCTTTTCCATTTAACTATATCATGTTTTGTTCTAACAGCATAATGTTTCCACCAATTAGACTACAGCAAGTTTCATGTTGCACTTATGGATAATTGGTGAATTTACAGAAACGCTAAACAATTTATTGTATTTAGGAATTCAGCTATTCAAATGACTTAATGTAGATTTAAGACACAATAACTGAGAATCTGTGTGAACATTCGATATAATTACATTCTGCAACAACCAAACACTGTCGGTATATAAGATGTTATATGTACACACAATAGCATGAAATAACAGCAGCAAACATCCCAACCCCATAGATTTGTGAATATAGGGACTTTATGCTTCACTGTTTATGATGGTTTATGATGGTATTAAAAATCATGAGCACAGGACGCGTTGGTGTGTGTATGTGTATATGTGTGCAACACAGGGGGGAGGGCATACAGAAAGATTTCCTGGATGCATGAGCTTCAGTATGGCAAATTAAATTTGAATGCAAATGCAGCGGTATTTCTTGACAGTCGGTGATAAAAACCCTATTATGTTTAATGATATGCTTTGTGAATGTGCATGAGTGGAGAGTGGTCTGCAACTCAGGGGGCCATCTTCAAAAGTCAGCCTACTCTCTCTGCGGTAGCTTTGAAAAGAGGATGTGCACATACAGTTTGTGTGTATGCACACTTCTGTATGTGCATGTTTTTGGGTCGATGAAGATCTTAACGCAGCGGGTTCTTCTCATAACAGAGCCTCACCAGAAGGCTAAAGATTTCCTCAAAAAAACTGTTATATTTAGCCATACTCATCCAGACCTCTGAAGAATTACACAAAGGACTTCACTTTCTGAATAGCTCAGCTAAAGCTGTGTCCTCCCCACACTTTCATGTTATTTTTGTTTGTTTTTTCTGCAATGGCGCTCTCTGAGTTTTCCCGGAGAATGATGATTCACATATTTCATGCTTTCAACAACGTGGCTAGAAACATTTCCTTGAATTCATTTATAGAGTAAGACATCTTATTTGTCATACCTAGAGGCGTGAGAGGAGATGAACAGTGAATATGTTATTTAGCACTACTTATAATGTAGCTTTCCCACTGGAATACTGAAAAGGGTTGGGTGTGTATTTTTCTCTCTACCTACATTTGTAGTAAAACCTATTTGTGGGTGTGTGTGCCCATGTGTGCACCTAAAATATGAGCTGGTTGTCTTAATGAGGGAGCGAGTGTTTAGTGACCTGTCCATTCACAGACTATTGATTTGGTTTGATGTCTCTGTAAACAGCCAAGCACTTTGTGGAGATGCATAGCAGGCAGGATCATAAAAACAGACGCATCAGTCATCGCACAAATATACCCTCCTATGTCACATGGCTGAACACAGCCACCGAATCAATTCCTTAAAAACAGTCCAGTGATTTCCAAAGTCCAGCCAGACCTGTAGTTAAAAAGTCTTAGTCTCCAAAAGATTCATGTTCTCTCTGGGTTTAAAAACTCTTTGAAGCTGCCACGGTTTGGTCATTAAGGTTTTTGTTGTAAGTTGTTCCAGGCGGCAGGAGCAGTATAACCGAAAATAAATATGTATGTACTGTACATCCACTTCGGTTTGAGCCTTACTGACGGAGTACAAGCCTCTTGAAGCCTTAAACAAAGGGCAGAAATTTGCTGTCTAAAGTAATGTTGCAGGCATTTTATGTGAAATATCTGTAAGGACTGCTGGGCTTCATTAAGATCTGCTAAATAAAAAGACAAAGAACTTCAAAGTAGAAGTGACTGAAAACAGCATTTATGCTACAGTCTGAATTGTGCATCGTGGTTCTGTGAGGCTGTGCAATGTGAGGTTGTGCTTTGAGCTTAACACTAGCATGGCACCTGCTTACAATAATAACTTACTGCTGCTTTAAAGATCACCAATCCCGCCACGTTTCCCTAGAGTGTTAGTATGCTAACATGTTCGTTAAGGCTAATGGGAATGCCATTAGCTTGACAGGTATTTCAGAAGAAAGTCTTCATGAAGGGGAATATTGGAGGCTTCATCAAATGTGGGACCTTTTATTCAAAAAGGTAAAAAGACCAAGGGGATAACATGAATCAGTAGACTTCATCCTATGGGGACCATGAATGCCCGTTCAAAATTTTGCTGAAATATTTGTCAAGTGGTGGCCCAACAGAAAAAGTTACAAGATACCAGATCACTGTTTTGATTTATCCCCTTGGCATCATGAATGCTTGTACCAAATGTAATTGGAAACGGTTCCAAGGCTTGATGAGATATTTCAGTCTGACCCAAAGAGGTGGATTGACCAAACCCTCCAACCCGACGATGCCATCCACAGAGTGAGAGAGAATTTTTGCTTCTTCAGATATTTTCCCTTCATGTTTGGGTTTTTAGCTCTCTACATTGTGTGAGGCCGAGTCTCAACACATGTCGCACTCACATGTGTCTAGCATAACTGTTGACATAGCTGACACATCTGCTCATTCCCCGTCAGCAGTGGCCATAGCAACCATAAGCCCTCTGAAGGAAAGATGGACGGGGGACCGGTGGAAGAGCAAACAGCCATAACCAACAGTCCTTGTGTCAGTGTCTCTTAGCCAATTGTTGACACATGTTCTGTCTTATGAGTGCACAACATTTATTTAAGGTAATGTTCAGGTGTTTGTATAATCACACATGTAGTCACAGGAGCTTGACTCTCAGCACGTAGAGAAAAAAAATAGCTGATACAAACACAACACCTGAGCTGGGAAATGTCTAAGAAAACATACATTGGAGCCACACTGTCAGACAAATATGGTCTTATGAACTAAGAATGACAACAGCTGGGCAGTTGCGTACAAATGTTTCAGGACAGAAAACCGAGCCATTTGTCAATCCATGGACGTTGTTCTCTGACAACTGATGGTCAGTACCATGCCTTATTTCTTACACAGGTATAACATGAATTTAAAAAAAAAGACACAGGGGTACAACACTACATAACTCATTTAAATACACCCCAGAAGAGCGAGACTATTTGTACTTTCTCTCCATTTTATTGGCCAGATAGATGCAGCTTTCAGCCAACTAATGACGTTACTACATCATTCAGTCATGAGTCAATCAGTGATTGTCACTCAGCGATAGACTGAGTTTGTTACTGAGCACGGGCCATGACGGTGGTATGTTTAACTTGATGAAAATTAAGTTTGGTTGATCTGGACCTCGAGCAGGTGCCAGGTGAGTCTATTTGGGTTTTATTATACAGTGCCTATTCAGCATTACACTGGTTAACTTGTTAAAGTTTATCATGTTCTGGATGCATCAAGCATCAATCAAGTAAAGACATCCGAGGATCTCCTGAAAACTTCCATCAGCTCAGACATTTCCCATCGGAACAGAACATTGCCCCCAGGTTGGTTAAACAGTAACTTAGAGCAACCAAATGGATGGAAACTGATAGAAATAATGCTGTCAAAACGATATGGCTAAGTTTGCATTAAGAGGAAACAGCAATCACAGTACATTACTCAAGAGTTAAGAAAAGAAGATAAGAAGATGAGGGTGTTTGAACTAATAATCTCAATCGGCTGAATTTGAAATGAAGGAATGTGTTTATTCAAAAGATAAGCAGTATAGATAATGGCTGGATGGATCTAAAAATGAAACTTCTGTCATTTGCGCTAAATAGATAGAATTATTAGGGAATGGGATGCAGTTTCTAAATATGCTTTGCATTGTCATAATTTGTTGTATTGTGTTTTCAAAAGCTGTACTTTATTTATTCATTTTGAGGGTCGGCGGTCCTTGCCATAGTTTGGATGAACTGGACAGTTCTTTGAGTCTTGGCTGACAAAGTGTATGAGAAAGCTTCATTGAGGTGTGTGTTGTGCTGCTTGCACAGTAGCAGCTTTAACCCGTGGTGGGGCTCAGGGGTTGGCTCCAACCAGGTGGAATGAGAACAAACAAGCTGTCTGAAGTAATCACGTCTCCAAGACTCTGGACATGTGAAGGCACCAACATATCTGTCCATCAACGCTGCAGAGCCACTGGCCAGCGTCTGGGGCCCCCCAGGGCCACATCACAGACTGACAGAAAGGTTTGTACTGATGACGGCTGTTGTCTTTATGTTCCACAAGAGAGGAAATTAGGATTTTTTATTTCTTTATCCGGCCTGAATCAACTATGGACTATGCTGTAAAATAACTGTCTTCAGAGTTACACAGACAAGGAAATGAACAATGTAGATAGAGTAGCTGGACTTTAGAACATTTCATCTTATAAAACTCACATTTAAAACTGTCAATGATCAGAGTTTCTGGACAACAAGGTGTTCAAGTGGAAGCCCTCCAGTTAAACACACTAAATTGTGAAACAAATTCTAAAATTCATGAATTATCCGGTAAATACTTGTCCCTGGCCTTTTTTAAGATACTTATCATTATTTTATGTTATTAATGCATTCTTTTACGTCCAAACAAGCAAAACGGGAGGGAGGACTGCAGAGAAAATTTTAATCGAGTTCATAAACATGCTTCTCAGCTAAATCAGTAGGGAGTGTCCCTCTCTCAAATCCTGTTTACCAGTGAAAAACAGTGGACTTTCTAGTTTTAATCCTCTCCTTTTGAATGACAGGATTCTTTTTTGTAGCAAGAAAACATTTGAGATAAGTCTCACTATCTCTTCTTCCATCACTCCAACTGCAGGTTATTGAATATCCCAGTGGAGGGGAAAAACTAATTATGAAACGTGTCTGGCTAAGAGAGTTATCTGCGAGATAGCCCGCAGTGCAGCCATGTTTTAGCCCTTTGTTTTTTTGTTGTGCAAACTAATTAGTTTTTTCTCTCTTTTTTTGAAAGAGAAATGTTCAGCTGCTCCCGAAACTAGTAATGACCTTCCATTGGAATTATGACACCGGCAGATGTAAAGCTTTTGATTAAGCCCATTTACATGGAGCCCGCACTGGTTTAGATGTTCGGCTCTGATGCTCAGGATTTCAAGTCCCATTCTGATTTGCCGCAGGTGCAGTGCTTTTTTTCAAATTGCTTTCATTATGAACATTAAATCTCTCCCTAAACTTTGATGAAACCTTGAGATGATTTATTTACTTCAGTTTACATTTTTCAGAGCCCTTTCTTGCAAACTTTGTTAAGAAGCTATCAATAGCAAGTTTCTTTGCCAGTTATTAAAGCGAACTACTTCAAACATAAGCCCTCTATTTAAAACTGAAATTGAGTTGGCGGGAGTTGTGTCTTAGTTCAGTATTTCGGTCCTAAACTTTGGGATAAAACAATACAATTAGCCGCTCCAGTGGATGACTGAACAAATCCCCGAAATGTGTTCTCTGTTATTAATACAAGGCCAAAAGTCATGTTGACCATTTCCACACCCACCACAGATTACTTATTGCATGCTTAGGTAACTTAAACTACACTATACTAATTAAGGATGTGCGCTCCCTTCCCAGGAAGTTGGATTTGCTCTAATATATCTGCCTTCACTGGTTAAACACATGCAGGCAAAAATAATTAAAGACCATTATCACTATTTCCATGACAAACAAAGGGAGGAGGAGAGGTCATTTGTCGTGTTATCTTTTTCAGGTTTCTAGAAAAATAAAACAATAAGAGCAGATTGATACTGATGCTCCTCCTGTAACGTACAATGTAGTGGGCAAATACAAAAGCAAATATATAAACTTCAGACCACTGAATGTTCTTTAAGTAATAGTTTGCTCAGATATGTTTGAAATACCAACTAAAGGAATATTACGACATTTAATACACTAATTTACTCATTTCCTTGGTGACCTAAGATGCGCTTTACCATCACAAATGTATTATGATATGTGATCAATGTCAGTTGACATATAGTATGTTGTTTGTGTCTAAGTTGTAGTGTGTTGATAGGCTTTGTCCACAACCTGAAGCTCTGAGCTGGAAGGGAATTGGAGATATAAAGCTTGATGTGAGACATATTTTAAAGTGTTTGAATTCAGGATGCTCAAAAAGAAACGTCTTTATAATAATTCTTCGCCTGAAGAGATTCCATAATGACTTCTCCCTATTTTAAATTTAAAGCCTTATTGAATGACACAAGGAAACAATTCTCACCCTCTTTGAAACCTTAGCAGGCTGTTTTTGCTCTCTTTTTGCCTTATCTGCTCAAGGTTAGATATATATATTTTTTTATCCATTTTTTAAATAAAAAAAAAAAAAATATATATATATATATATGTTGTTAATAATAAATTGTGATTTATCTGAGGTAACATATCAGCCTGTATTAAGAGAACATTTCTCTGGTTTTCATGGGAAAGAGTGGATTAGCCCCACATAGCCCCAACATAGATCAATTTGAACTTTCTTGCCTAGACTCTACATTTCACATTTAGTCCAAAAGAAAAAATGTCTTGTGTCAGGGACCTTTAAGGTTTTCTTGTCTTTCACTGAACTATCAAATCTAATCTGTTCTTCCCAGTAGCCAACTTTTTCATTTCTTCTAGATCAACCACTTGGTATCAAAAGAAATGTAGCACCTCTCCAGTCGCCTCCTGTCTCTAAAATCATCTTGAATCTGGATCTCATTCAAAGACACCTCACTATAGGCATTCATAATTTAATATAAGCTCTTAATCCTGTCTCTGTGATTCTTAAAGGAACATGGGTGGATGACTAGGGAACGCGACTGTCTGATGACAAATAGACACACGGTTTAAAACTGGTTCATTGCTCCTCTGCTTGTGCAACATCCTCCTCTAAGCTCTAAAGCAGTCAAAATGTACCCACATATACATGACGCCTGCTACAGATGTAAACTACCACCTGCCAATCCACATGCTGTCAGCGTGCCTCAGGTAAACGGACCACTGGACTGGAATATTTTAAACCTTGCACAGTATATTTCACTTTCCCTTATTTCCCAAGCCCCAGACAGCTACATTGGGAATTACATGCTTTCCATAGCAACACTGAGGCAATGCATTCACGACGCTGTTAGCCAGGCACCTTATTCTTCTCAAACAGAAAAACGCTTCTCCTCCCAGCTATAGCAGATGGATCACAGAGGTCCTGCACTGCATTAAACTTGACAAGATTAGGTTCTCTTTAAAAGGCTCTCTAAAAACTTTTAGTGAGACCCGAGGCCTGTTTTCAGACTACATATAGACACCCTGTCTATGTAGCCTGACTATATGATGAGCAATAGCTTAGCCTTTCCAAACCCTCCTACTTCTGTAGATTTTAAAATGTTTGTTGTTTATTTATTATCTCCACCAAGTAGATTCTGTTTCCATGTGACTTTGTTTGTTTGTTTGATTGTTTGTCAGCAGAATTACACAGAGATTACTGGATGGATTACTATGAAACTATGGATGACATCAGGGAAGAAGACTTGGAATTTTACTGTGGATCTGGATCAAGGGGCGGATACATGAATGAATGAACACATAATTTTTTTTTTTTCAATTAAGTTGATTTTGACAAGGACTTGTGTATTTTGTTGAAAAAACATCAAGCATGAACATTTTGCCCAAATTTCTTTTTTTGTTCCATTGTCTCCCACTTTTCCTGCCAAAGCAGTTTTTTAAAACAATTGATCAAACTATTTCTGACTTCTTATGGTGTGGAAAGGCTCCTAGGATCCGCAAATCCACACTTCAGAGATGTAAATTCAATGGCGGATTGGCACTTCCGAATTTCCAACTGTATTATTGGGCGACACATATTCAAAAAATGTCATTTTGGTTCAAGTCAGTGAATCTGTCATGGTGTCACCTGGAGGCACAGTCATGTGTTTCATCCTCCTTACCTGCTCTACTTACTTCTTCTATTCCATCCAACCTCTCTGGCTTCACAAATAATCAAGTGGTTCACTCCACACTTAAAATTTGGTATCAGTTTAGGAAACACTTCAAATTTAAATCAACATCTACTTTAGCTCCTTTACTGAACAATCATTTATTTCGACCTCCGCTCACAGATTCAACCTTTCTCACATGGCATAATAAAGGCCTGAAATGTTTTGAAGATCTTTACAAGGATGGTATTTTTCGCAGCTTTACAGATCTCTCAGGAGAATTTCATCTCCCACCTTCTCATCTCTTTCGATACTTTCAAATTAGACACTGCGCTAAAGCATTGTTTCCAGTTTTTCCCTCCTCGCCGCCGACCCTACAGTGGGAGGTGCTCTTAAACCACGATCCACTTCAAAAATCACTCATCTCTAAAGTTTATAATGAACTTCTGTCCTTTGATTGCTCTCCAGTTACTAAAATTAGGGCTGCCTGGGAAGATGAACTAGATCTGAATTTGGAGGATGACTGGTGGGACACTGCTCTTAAGAAAATTCACACAAGTTCATCCTGCGCTCGTCTCACACTTATACAGTTTAAAGTAGTGTTTAGAGTCCACTTTTCTAAAGCGCGACTGTCGAAAATCTATCCCAGTATCACTGACAAATGCGACAAATGTCATGCCTCATCCTGCAATTTAACCCATATGTTCTACTCTTGTCCGCTACTCTCTTGCTTCTGGCTGAATTATTTTGACACCATGTCAAAAATACTCTCAGTGACTATAAAAGTCTCCCCCCATGTTGCCATATTCGGGCTCCCAGAGAACCATAACCGGTTTACCTCTACACAATTAGACATTTTAGCTTTTACTTCCTTACTGGCAAGACGCCATCTTCTTTTCCACTGGAAGTCGACTAAAGCTCCCTCTAGTACTCAGTGGCTCAACGACACCATGTCTCTTCTAAAGCTGGAAAAGATCAGATATTCAGTAAAAGGCAGCTCTAACAAATTTTATAGTAAGTGGCTTCCCTTTCTTACATTCTTCCACTCTCTCCAGTCCCTGCCCCCTGATTGACGGAACCCCCCCTCTCTCTCTCTTTTCTCTCTTTCTTCTTCCTCTTTATTCATTCATTTATTTATTTATTTTATTTATATATATATATTTTTTTATTTATGTATATTTTATTTTTTCTTTCCTTTTAATTTGTTTATACTGTGCAGCTTTAATACTTAATTGTTACTTAATATAATTTCCAGTTATCTATCTATCATTATTGTTGTTGTTTTCATTGAGTTGTGTAATGTGTTGTTTGCTGGACCACGTTCATGTGGTCCATAAAATAAGAAAAACTTCCTAGGAGGAAGACTGTATATACTACTCTTGATCAGGATGCGCAATGTTTTTGTGGTATCAATGTCTTTGTGTATTGCTGATTGTCGTGCTGAGATTTTATGATACCCAATGTAAATTTGACATTGATTTCTGTCCTACTGTGCCTTACCTCCTAATAAAAATATTAAAAAAAAAAAAAGAAAAAACATCAAGCATGACATTGACGAGTGTGTGCATTTTATTCAAATCCAAATAAAAAAACAGATCCGAGTAATTTTCAACGTTGTTTCATCGGAGGACTGTTGGGCGTTGGAGGAGGTAACTCCTCAGTGCCATTCTAGCTATTATCTTTTTCTTTATGTACTTATATTTATGTAGTTATATTGTCATTGTTTTGTTTAGCTATCTATTTATTTAATATAAATGGGTTTAAAGTCTGGAGGATGCGTGGACAGAGTGTGTGTGTGTGAGTGTGTGTGGGGGGGTAACCTGGAGTTGAGAAAAACATTTACAAACTATGTAAGCATGATAATATATTTGTTTTGGCATTCAATTTTTTGGTGGTAATGTGGTAACAAGAAGTCCCACCAGAGACCATGCTGCTGATCTATCTGTGGCTGACATTAAAACTTTTTTTAAGGCTTTTTGCTGCAGCTCCTGTCACAAGTTCATCATTACGCTGATTCCTCAACACTTGGCAAGGAAACAAAGCAGCCTCCTGCTGGTGTGGATCAATCCCCTGACGCCAGGAGAACCACTGAGAGTACATCCACAGCACTAACACAACCCACGGAGAGAATCCAAGAGGGTAAAGCTATTCCGAGTGGTAGACTGTAGCGCTAATGAAGTTCTGTGAATCAGCGTGGCTGAGCTTTCATGACTAATCGATGGGACAGAATACTGGTTTCCAGAACCAAAGGGATCCTGTAGAGCAGACTAAAGGCAGATCTTTTATTAGGATAGGAACAGATAATCCATCCATCTTACAACACAATCACTGGCAGACAGACAGCAGCCGTTAGCCTCTGTTTGACGAGCTTCTGTGGGTTCGTCCGCAGAGGATTTCTTTGATCAGACTTTGTGAAGATTTGATTCCTGGGGGTTTCTCACTGTATTCCAAGGTAATTTCAAATCTGCTACCTCACTGCACACTAGAAAAATATTATCCTGCTAGGGTTCAACTGCAGCTTGACTTTCGAGATCACATTACTTAACGACTGTTACGTTCGTCTGAATTACACCACAGTTTTTTTTGTACATCTCTCACGATGCAATCATGGTATTTTACCATGACTTTATTTATTAATTCAGTTGTAAACTGAATCTTGATTATTAGAATCCCAGAATATGAACCGATTGAAGAGGGTATTGGACATTACAAATAGGAAGAAAAGATTAAACAATTCTTAGAGTTTAAAATTTGGAAGAGATAGCAAAAGGCCAAGTTCAGCTGTTGTTTTGGGCTCCTTAAACAAGAAGCCTAATCAAAGCTTGAATTGCAGTCGGAGTTCAGTGGAACTGAGATTTCCTGAATAGGTCATGAGCTCCCCTCAAAATCTACTTTAAGATGTTTGGGGGAGCTGTGAAACGTCGTGCTTTTTTCATCGGTTACAGAATTCGATTTCTTTTGCCATCTAACTGTTCTTGGGTTCAAGATCAAAGGAAGAATAGTGACGCCAAGGATCCGTGATTGCATATTTATTATTGCCAACAGATAAAGTCAGCCACTGTGTGCCCTAAACACTGGGCTTCAGTAGTTATACAGACTTATCTGGGATAGTGTCACAAGAGACCACATTGCACTGATCAGTAGAACCAATGAAGCTGCTTTAATGGATGAAAAAGCAGGTAGAGCAGGTTGTTCACTAACCACAACTTTGGTGGTTCCATCCCAAAGACACTGAAAAGAAAAGAGGCGTTGTATGAATGTGTGTGTGGTTGGGTGAATACAACTTTTAGTGGGAGTGCATCGAGTTGTCAATAAGAGTAGAGCAACTCTTTTAACGCAGTCCATTTACCATTACAAAACAGTGACTGATTTCTCATACTACGTCTTCACACCTTCGCTGCACACCATCGTTTCTGCTATGTGTCTTAATGCGTTGCACTACACCCGAGATACATTGTGCAGGAGTTAGTTCCGTGTGCACTTTGGGATGAAGCTTGTCAGTTGCTATCACATTTGGCTGAAGAGGTACTGCTATTAGTGCCCTGTTCTCTGCTGGGTCAGTGCCTCTACAGTGGTCCCCCCCCCCCCCCCCCCCCCCCTGCACTTACAAAGATTGCTGCATTTCTCTGGTCTGCTGTGGGAGAATATGAAGACCCGGACCCTCTCAGAGGACAAGACCCTGCATGAGATGGAGGTGACAAAACGTAATTAAACATGTGCTGTGCCATCTGTAGGGCCTGGGCAAGAGCTCATATGTAGTGACCGGAATGATATGATGGCGTGCATACAATACTGGGGCTGCATGGCTGATGACTCGACTTGTTATCAAGTTAACTAGCGGATAATTCTGATCGATGTCACCGTGTGCCAGTTTTTCACTGTAACTACCGCTACTCAGAACCCATACGGTCTCCATAGAGTAATCGGTTTCAGTGCAGTAGGTAAGTTAAACGGGATTCGGCACATCTGTGCTGTTCTGCTCTGTAAATCGCTGGCTAGAGAGCCCAGAGACTCTTCATGTTGTCAATGAAGCTTGCACAAGTGAAGGGCAACAGAGAGAGTTTGTGTCGCAAATCTCATCCTCTCCTGACACCTGTCATCACTCACTTTTTTCCCCAGAATAAGAGCAGTTCATTTGGTGGACCCAGGAAGAAAATAGTATTGAATAAGCCCCTTGGTCAAATATTTCTTTTGGGGAACTTCAGGCAGTGTGATAAATTAGATGGCCCCATAGATCGATAGCACCTCCTTTTTTCATAGCTCAAGATGGGATTTGTCAAATTCGGGGCGAGAGAAAGAAGTCCATTAAGTTCATCACACCGGCCCGCTGTAATTTGGAGGTAAGAAGAAATATAAAGATTGTGTGTATGCCCATGTGTGGCGACTGGGCGTGTGTGAGTGCGTGTGCAAGGTCGGGTTTTGTGTTAATTCTTTCAACTCCAATCTTACTTCAGCTCAACAAATGGAGTTTTAATTGAAAACCATCTCTGATCCTCAGATGTTTGTTCAATATAAAGCTAGAATTTTACTTCTCTTCCTGCACATCGAATTGAACGACCCTGAGCTATGAAATCTCACTGCAAGTTAATTGCCCTCGCCAGGGAGGTTATGTTTGCTGTGTTGTTTGTTTGTCTGCGAAAAAGTCAAAACTACAGAACCAATTTACATATAATCTTGAGGTGGGATGGAGCATGACCTAAGGAAGAACTCATTCAGTGTTTTTTTTTCACTTGCTAGAGCATGGCAAAATAGGGCGCTATAGCCTTGGTCAAGGTATTCACTCTCTATCTGTCAATATAAAAGGCTTATAATTAGAAAAAAATTAGAATGTACCACCAACAGTACAGATGAGAACAGGAGAGTTGGTGAAAATCTTTGGGTAAGTGAATTATATCAACCCTGTATGTACATGTTTTTCTGTCGTCCATTGAAAAAAAACATTGATTATAGCACCAGAAATATTTTTCATTTCATTTACATTTTCAGCCGCTTAAAAATAATCAGGATTTTCTTTCATCAAATAGTGAAGCTTGATTTGAATTGACAGTAGAACATTCATATGTCTTAGTCATGCACAGACAGATTAAGGGATAATATGAATATTTGTGTTTGCCATGCCAACTTCCCAGTGCAATTCTAATAATATATATATGATATACAAGAGGAGTACAAATTAGAAATAAGTGAAAAGTTTTAATGAAATACGTTATTTGCATGAAACACAGAGTGATTGCCTATAACAAGAAATAATTTCATCCACAGAGTACAAAAGTTCAGAGGAGCCCTGTATGCTGGTGCTGCAGCTTGGTATTGTTTTAAAGTGCGTGTTCTCATCATGTATTCATGAACTCAGCTCAGTTAATGCTGGAAAAATTGAAGGGGAAACAACATAACAGGGAGGAACAATTAAGGAGAAGAATCTTTGCAGGATAGGATTCAATATGAAATTAAATGAATGCTTCTTGATTATGCAACATATACAAACTTGGCCCTTGATTACATAATGTATACAGTAATGTTCTGGATAACCGTCTGAAGAGTACTGCTTTTCAGTCCTCACACCGCTCTCGTATTGCTCCATATGGGAAAAACACAAACTCAACAAAAAGCGGCATCATTTGCTTTTATATAGGCTCCCTTCTAAGAGTCCAACTGCTGGCATGCTAATGGCTGAGAGTCTTAATTAAAATGTCAAGGTGGCGTGATGTCCCATTAAGGCTCCCCTCCCCTCCCCGTGTCTTTTCTGCTTCTGATCCTCCCCAGGGACCTATTAAGCCCAGGCCAAAATGATTGAAGTTCAAAGAGGTGAGACCGAAGGTTGGTCGCTCACCGCTTCGCGCTTCGTCGTCATCCCAGCATCCTCCAACCCTGACCTTTAGCGAGACAGCCGTCCCCGCTAATGTGCTTGCATATCTAATGAGAGAGGGCTTTAGACTCAGACCTCCCTGTCAGGCATGTCGGCGATAATGCCACCAAACTGCTACACACCCTCCTCCCCCAACCTGCCTCCATCCACCTCCGCCCTGACTTAAAAAAAAAGAAAAAAGGGGCTGGATAATTTGTCGACTTCTTCTGTCCCTCATTGTTGGATCATCCTTTGAGTCTTTTTGATTTCTCTTTCCTACTTTGTCTCTCCCTACTTCTCGAGCTGCCTTTCTCTTTTCTTTGCCCGTTTTGTCTCTCGCTGTCGTCTTCCTTCCAGGGAAAGGTTATTGGAAAGGACAGGGCAGCGCCTACTTTTCATAACCGGCTCCCCTGCCTGTCAAAGAGTGGCAGGGCAATTCTAATGAGCCTCTCTCATACAGATGTAATGGAGCTTCAGCCACAGTGTGAGAGAGTGTCAATAATATTTATGTTAGTAAAATGAGCAAAAAGACAAAGTGGACATTATCGAGCACTGTGGTCAGGAGAGTCTAAACTCAACTTACTGTCCAGTTAGAGCCGAGTAGCAGGAGAGCAGACTGGCTTGTGCAGTGCTTCCTGTTAGAGAACATAATGTAATGTGTTTGAATTTCAGCTCCACCACAGATTTTTTTCTGTCCTCTCTGACGCAAGCAACATAAATGACCCACCAGATTAAACACTGCAAGGATCCAGCTAATGAACTTGTGTCTGTGTGTGTGGGAAACCTCTTTTCCCTGGAGAACTCCAGCAAGACAGGCCAGAGTGGTTGTGGTAATGATGTGTGTGAGTGTGTGTGCGCGCAATTGTGGGCAAACACTTCTTTCAGAGGGCGCTGATTGCATCTCTTACAGCCTACCTCCAACCCATCTGCACCACAATGACCAGACAACATGTCCGCACAAACACTTCCTCTCTTGCTCCACGTGCCTGGACACCTTTGGACCCTCCACTTGCCCGCCCCAACCTTTCCTCTTGACCTTCCCAGGCACAGTTTCCCCCACCCGGCAGCGCCCTCCACCCCCACTTCTTAATGGCTGTGGGTGGGATGGGGTCAAGGCAATCACTGGGCCATGAATATTTGTACCCACTCACTTCATCAGTATGAGATTACCAACAGGGAATGCAATGAGCAGTGCCCCTAATGACGGATCTACACTTGTGCCAAATGGACATGTTAGTTTTTATTTTTTTCTTCTAATATGTTATCAATGAGGTCCCCTGATACTGCAGCTCATGTATCATACGGTACACAGGGCTGGAGCGCACATCTTCAAGTAGCGACGAGAGCAGGCGGGCCGTTTTCAAACTGTGCAGAACTTCCATCATCTTCAGGTTGTTCCAGTCCCGCATTAGACGACGCATCAAGCAGCGGGGTTACTCTCATTAGCGATCGAGCTACGAGAGCTTCCACGAGCTGAGTGGGCCATGTAACACTGACGCGGTAAAATAACTGTGCAGTGTGTCAATAAAAATAATACAGCTCTGACAATGTTATTAGGGAATCGTATCAGTGTTTTATGGTCTTTGAGAAATGATCTCCGCTGAAATAAGCCAGCAGACATTTTGTCACCGAACACAAGCGCTTGTAAACTCGACAGAATTTGTGGGTTTCGCAGTGTTGTGGATGATAAATATCTCGTCAACAAAGACGCTAGAGAAATATTGCTACAAGAATCCCCGGATTGGGTCGGAGCCTTGATTTATATGTTCTGTCCGATTTATATTTTTTAAGTTCCAACAGTCTGTAGGCAAACGGACTGTCCTCCATCTGACTCACGTGCTCTGCACATGCAGCACATACATACACATTGTGTGCGCACAAAAGCAGAAGGAAACGCACATTCATGCACAGTCCTACAACTAACACACACACACACACACAAACACACGGAACTGCTCGGCCCCTCGGTCTGCTGCGCTCCAGCGACCCTATCTTATTAAAGCCTGTCAGCATAGCTAGCACTATCATAAGCTTTTTATTATTGACTCGGAAAATATGATAATTTGGAAATCACAGTCCGCTTCCTAAAGACTCCACCGTCACTTTCAATTTTAGCGGCTCTCCCTTCTTTTAATGGGAATGATGAGATAGGGGGAACTTCACAAGCTTTATGAGTTCGACACTTTCTCCCTTCTCCCCCATTATATTGAATTATTTATTTATTTGTTGTTTTTTTAATTAGTACATTATAATTGAGGTCTGTCACCTATTGCACCTTCAAAGAAAGCTAAAACAGGTTTAATTAAAAACGGTATCTGCTTTCATAGGTGAAATTGAATTATGTTTGAAGTGGGAAAGATTGCTGGGTGACAGTGTGTTTTCTGTATTAAATCTGCTTCTTTACCTTTTACTTCACTTTTTATGGCTGCCTGAAAATAATCCCAGAGAGAATCCGTTCCTGATAGAGCAGTGTCACTACCTTTTCTGGTGTTATACATGTTAAATAAGTGCGTATATGCAACAGTCATTTCCGCCATCTGAATGAAATTGAGCATCATTGATCTGACACTGAACAAACCATATACTGCTTTGTGTAAATTAAAACAGGCTTTGGAAAGAAGCGGTTGGTTTACAGATGAGTAAGTTTACAGTTGAAAGTACATGAAGATGCCTAACTCTCATCCACCCACAGTTTTTTTTTTACCTCTTCTCCTATCGGCCCTTGTCTCCCTCCGCCCTCTCCGGGCCCTCAGCATTCTGGGATTACCCTCCTATCTATTCTTTGCATTCCCAGAGGCTCACTGTGTGATCCATAATTCAACAGAGCCCCCTATTTCTGGCCAAACTAGAATTTGAACTATCCCATAATCTCTATCTGACACTTGGAGGCTTAATCGGAGTAAACACTGTTGCTTCAATATTTTATTGACCCTCGGTCTTGATAAGACATAATTGGCATTTCTAATCTGTGGCGAAGAAATCTCGGGGAACAGGTCCACGGGTCTGCGGCTGAGCGGGGCGCCACATGGGTGGTCACTCCGAGGAGAGGCTGCAGAGGAGGAAGGGGAGATGGAGCAGTACACACCAGAGTAATCCTTCTCTCAGAAAACATTTGTGTATACGGCAGCACTGCTTCCTCCTGGATGGTCCAACAGGAAGTTGGCCCTGAGCTGTGGTCGAGAACACTCAGGCTGTGGGATTGTGGCCATATAATCTTCTCCGTTTGAAGAGGTTTAACCTGGAGAAGCTGCACCAAGGAAAACGCTGTTGGAGGGCAAGAAACACTCTATGAAAGGCATTTAAAACAGTGGGGCGGTGGTGACCCTATTAAATACAACTCAGTCAAGACTTAAGAGTAACTTCGGTAACAGTTCACCTGAAGAATTCTGACTTGTACCTGTTTTCAATCATCCCTAAAAAAACACTTTGACAAAATGGCTTTTACTTGATGGTTATTGTGCTATTTCTTATGGTTCTTTCAGCCATTTGTTTTGCCATTGCTTTTGTATGATACATTACTTTATTGCTGTCTAATTACCTATTTTGTGATATACCTATGCTATGTTTTATTTTAAATGACATTGTATCCATTTACTAATTTTGATGTTTTGTGTTCTGTTTTTCTTTGTCTCCTCTCTGATGCACTTTGTAACGGCTGATTTGAAAGGTACTACATACACGATGGTTATCATTTTTATTATTATAATAAGGAACATTCTAAAAGTGCTTTGATATTAACATTAATGTGCATTTTGTGATCATAATATATGAATCGTTTGTTTTATGCTTCCGCAATTTCATCTTGCAGAAATAGATCAACAAAATAGAATCACATGAGTAAATTGTTTCAATAAACACATTTGGTGACTTGTGGTTGCCCTTGCTTTCATTGTGTGGGCTGCGGGACTAAGATATTACAACTATCACCTTAAATACTGCCACGCTCTCTGAGCCAGTGATGCGATTTCGAAGGTGGCTCTCCAGCACTTCACCCTCCTCTCTCCCCCACTTCCTTTTGATCTCGCCTGTTACTGTCATCTCACAATCCCAGTTTTTGTGGGGGTGGCTCTTTGGCCTCTCGCCCATCTTCCGGGCTTTTCTGGGCAGGCTCACCACAGCCGCAATTCCTGAAACTTCTCCAGAATTGGCATAAAACTTTTAACTGTGGATAAAGAATGAGCAGAGTGATATTCTGTTAACAATCCGCACACCTGCATACAATTTCACACCGACTTAAACAACAAAATGGGTTAGTGGGAGGGGGGAGCTTCCAACAGATATGTATCCATGCACATTTTGCATTGAAAACAAATTCCATTAGGGCCAAAGGAATTTCTCCCAGGGGCAGATCTTGTGAAAGTGAGAAAGATGGAAAATTGGCTGAGAGCTAATGGATCAGAATTACCCCCGTCACAAACTTTGGACGAGAGCTGACAAAATTGCTTTTTTTCGCTAGCCCCTTTTCCCTCCCATCCGTCCCTTCCCCTCCTCTCGTACACCACGCATCTCAATATGAAACGCAGACAGAGAAATCCATCTGTAACGCAGGCATTGTCAGCGACTGGCAATTTACACCCATCTTTCTCTGCAGCTGTTCCTGTGCTTGATGGCGTGATAAATTAATCTTTTTCCGTGCCACTGCGTCAATTCTTTTAAAAGAATACATTAAGACACGTTAGAGACATTTTCTTTTTCCTGAAGTAAACATTTTTTTTCTATGTCCCCTCTCAGTCACCACGACAAATCATATTCTCAGATGAAGAGAGAGAAAGCAGCGAGAAAAGGAGAAATGAGAAGCGAGAGCGACAGGGACGAGGAGAAAAGAGAGATTTTGAGGAGCCGGAGCACAGAGCTGCAGACTCAGGAAAAGCGTATGATTTAAGTATTCGTCAACATTTCCTGAGGGCAAATAGTGGTCATAGCTGATCAAGCATAATGTCTGACATTCATTCTTGTTGCCAGAGATGACAGAATGAGCAGTGCCGCGGCTGATTCCCCTGGCAGCCCAGCCTAGAAAAATCAACAGGCGGCCGTCATCTGTCTACGCACCACAAATTGTCCATCAGCTTCCACGTGGATCATACCAGAATTTATATTACACCTCCGATCCTCATATATTATGATCGCATGGATCTAAAACCCTCCCAGCTGTTTCTGAAAGATACCACCAGCCAGCTAAGCCTTGTTGTAGATTGATTCTTAAACGGCTATTAGCTGAAATGTATTATACAAAGATATACGATACAGAACTACCGCATGCATTGTTTTTATGATTAATTCTGCTGTTATGACTGAACTCTCAGTATTTGTTGTCTTCACAATAAAACATACAGAGGCACCATACAAGGTGAATGATGTGCACTGTACAACAGTGATTTCTGACTAATGTGTAAAAACTAAGGCTTCATCCTGACTTATATAATTTAGTGTTGAAATAGCCTTTGCCATGTTTATGACTACTATCTCCACTACTTTAGAGTTTTTCAAACTTTAAAATTGAGAACTTTTAGCGGCTGAACCCTGAAAAAAAACACCAGGTCTCCATTAAGTCTAGACAAGCAGGAATGAATATTTTTGGAAACAATGGTGCATTCTGTTTTTTATCACTCATGACTTATCTAACAACAGGGAGTAACAGATTAACACATCTAAGGGATAGTGTGTAAAGGAACAATTACCACATTACCAAAAGAGGAGCAAAGACTATTGAAATCAAAGAGTTGAAGAGTTGAAGAGTTAAATTCTAGCTAATAGTAGGTAGTCACGTGTAAAGGAGTGCTGAGATAGAACTACTTCTTCTTAATGTCTTAAAAAGAACGTCTATAAATATCTTGAAAGAATATATTTGGAGCACATGGTGGAGTTAGTTGGTTTACATCTTACAAGGCTGACATTATGACTATGGTAAGACTACAAATGTCATATCAAGCTGGTGAATAATTATCAAATTTGAAGATATGCAGTATTGCTTATCATTTCAGTTCAGTAATTGAATTGGCTTCGGCTTTTTCGACAGCATATCAAACCTTTGAACGTCACATGGCAACAGCGAGTCCCAGAGTTGGACTAACCAGGATGCACTTGGCTTTCAGTTCAGAGGGAGAGATGCTTTGAACAAGACAGTGCACAGGTGCACCTGGAGATGGATGAGAGAGGGATCAAGATCCCCCAGGGACCCTGAGATCTCCAACTCCCCACCGAGCGGCCGCCCCTGCTGGGCCCTCAAAGCACCTTAGACCACTTTAAAAAGAAAAACGGGCACATGAGAGCACAATAAATCGACTTCACTGAAGATTTATGGGTACACAGGAGACGGACACTGACAGCACAGTATTCTCCTGCAGTAAACAAAGAGAGCTCAGAACATGTCCGTGTGTTCGCCACACAGCTACACCCACACAGTGCCTTGTTAGAAAATGTACCTGCTCACACAGTGACTGAGTATATGATATGATATGATATATGAAACACATCTATTTCGACCAGTCTCCCATACCTAAAATCGTATCTACCCGTCTCTAATCAGATTTTAGCCTTTGGTTTTAGTTTTTAGTCACCCTCACATATTATTCACCATAAGGTGCTTTTGCCTCTTAACCTGATTTTTATCTTCTTACTTTTAAACTTGTGTTATTGTGGTGTATTGATAGGTGTTTGTGTCTACTAAACCAATTTTAACATTAGGTTTCACTTTAACTATTCATGTGTTTATTTGAAATACACTGAAAAGGGTCCTCAAAAGGCCCTGTAAATTAAAATGTATAATTATCATTATTCAATTGAACAACATAAAGTATATGCCTTTACCACGTAGTTTAGCATTGGACTGATATGAATTCAAATGGATGTGTTGGACAGAAGACGCTGTGTTCCAGAGCCAGTCATCGAGGCAAAGTGAGCTGTTAACAGACAAAGTGTTCTCAGGAGACAATATATATACATTCACTTCAGTGTCTGAAATTTACACATGTATCCTATACTGTACACGTCAATTATTCATTTAAGATCCTCAAATTCAGTTCACTGTTGTGTTGCAAACACTTAGTATTAAATTACCTGTCAGTTTGTTCCCCTTCCGACTGAAATTTAAACGCAACTCTCTTAAAAAATAATTTATGGCACACTGGGAACATGGTGCTGAAGCAGGGCCGGGCCAGATGTGAATGTGAGGACCATGACAGATCTATAACACATCAGTTTCAGGTACAACTGTCACATACACAGCGTATGCTTTATTATTACATCAGTGGGACCACACAGATTGTCGGTATAGCTCCTGTACCTCCCCAGCACTATGCTCAGCTTCTTTCCTTCTCCCGAAGATCTTAAGCCCCTCTCACCTTAGGTGCTCCGGTTATGAGAAACAATTTCCTGTGTGCCAGTTCCCATGGAGACTTGTTGAAGACCGAGGTGCAGGTGTGAGTCTGGCACTGAGGAGAAGAGAAACATTCAAATCCTGTGATACTCAGATGGTTTCGGAAGCCTGAAGAAACCCACAGCTCATCACAAAACAGAGCGGAAATACATTGCTTCCTCTTTCCTCGTTAAAATATGTTTTTAAAAAGATATGACATTGTAATAAACTGTTGACTACAAGATACTGTATTCATAGTCATGTTCATGAACTTGTGAGGTCCAACAACTCATGTGGGACATTCGGGGAGCACTGACTTTCCTCACCAGCATGTACAGTAATGCATGCAGAGAAAAGTGGGAGTCCCCCTGTTGTGACCAAATTAAAGGATCTTCTTTTGTTTGACAAACTCAGTGGGGGAGATCAGGCGTAGGCAGAAAATCCTTTTTTGCTGCTGTTTCTGAGATTTCTCTCTTTTCTTTTTCCGTGGAGGGAAGGATGTGAGACACTGTCAAGACGAGCCCCCCTGCAAGGAAGCAATTAAAAACACGGCCCTGTGAAGGTCTCTCCGCAGTGCAGCCGGAGAAACAGCCTTGTGGTCAGGTGAAATGGGAAATGAAAAGCTTCCATCAGTTGTTTGATAATAGTGGGCCTTTTTTAGAAGTTTACCAAAACAGCATGGGGAATAAGGGAGAATCACACATGCCTGACAATGATAAAATGCATGAGACGTGAGATGAAATTCTTCTGTGAAGACACACAGTCAGACTTAAAAAAAAACAGGAAACATAGCTTTGATACTATAAGTAAGTAACTGGCTGTTGCAAAAAGGAAAAAAAATATCCAAGCCAAGGTTTTTTATTTGTCAAACCTTCCTGCAGTCATTCGGTCAAAGTGTTCCTAAACGCTTATGATTCTGTGCTGCACGGTTTGGTTTAAGAGGTCTGTCGCAGTTGATTCCGTACTGCTGATGCAATCCCGAGTAAGGCTTGCTCGCATAAAATGTTGTTTTGTCAGCTCCTTTCTTTGTTTAATTGCGGTGCCAATCACGGCAGGGAGTGTTCGGGTACATGTAGAACATTTATGGTAACGACGCTAAATTGTTGTCGTGGTGAATTAGCATTATTGTGCGGCCTGTGCGTAGGGTGACATAAGACAAACTTGTCTCCGCTTGCCACTGCCAGTTGGCGTCAAGAAATGGGGTTCCGAGACACAGAGGAGGAGTGTGGGATGGAAAAGAGGATGAGAGAGATTTAGAGAAGAGAGGGGGCACGATTACCGCAGCCGTATGCCGTTAGATGGATGAGGATTCATAAAAGCAGAAAACGGGAGAGACAGAGACAGAGAACGGTACATGGCTGCTGCATTAGCATCGGGAACATGACTTCAAAACGTTTGGGGGGAAATTCTCAGCAAGACAAGCTTTTGATGGCAGGATGAAAATCCCTGATGTGACATAATGGATAAACCAGTGTGTGTGTGAGCAATGTATTAATCTGGGTGTGGGGACAAAAATGTGTTGGCACAGTCCAAACATGCTGATGTACCTGCGATCTGTGGACAAAAGGTCTCCACGAGGTAAACGACCACATTAAAGGACTGATGGGTTGAAATTAGGTTGAGTTTTTGCCTGATGGTGTCCTCATCATGCTACCTCTGTATAGCATTCACTCCACAGCCTCACAAATGAATGCTGTGTCTGTGAGGACGCAATTCAGCAGATGACAGGTGGGGGCAGTACTATAAAGTAAGGTCAGCAGCACTTTTGGATCCCAACATTAGTCAGCGGATGTGGACGTCTGTGGATGTAAACCTGCGATTGGCCGCATGTCTCAGTCCAAACAGCCGACAAGCATTTACTTAAACATATAGATTTTTTAAAGGTAAGAGTCAAGGTTAGGCATGCAGGTGTGGTTAGGTTTAGGGGGAAACGCCCCAGGGGGAGCTCAATTTGATTCAGTGTCCTCTACTGTGAAAATATGTTTCTGACTAATGACCAGAAGGTGAGATATGTTCAACTCAAGACATAAACACTAAGCAACTCCCTTTGTTAACATTCAAGCAACACAAACACTCTGTAGCATTGTTATATAATTGTTCGTTTGAATGGTACTGTACACAGTGTCTTTAATATCTATTAAATATATTGAGGCACCAAGAACCTCAATGAACTGTAGATAATAAAGATGGATTCTTTAGGAAGCTGGATCCGGGATGTGGGTGGTTTATGTTTGGGATAGTTTTATTTTATTTTATTCATTTATGTTATTTTATTTTATTTTATTTCCCTGTGTTTTATTACATACATATGTTATTGTTTTTGTATTAATGACCTATTGTATATTTGTGTTTGTTTATTTAATATTTTCATATATATATATTTTTTCTATTTTACTATTTGACTTATTCCTAGTTATTATTTTTCCTTTATTGTTTACCTTTGTGTGTCTATATACATTGACAGGTATGAGTACATGTGAATATATATGTTGTTATTGATTACTGTAACATTGATCTGTACCTTGCTACATTTCTCAGTAAAATAAAAAGTTGATCACAAAAAAAATAAAGATGGATGACTTGCCTGCTGCACAAAATTGAAGCCAAAGCATCACGATCCCACCCTTATAGCAAAAGAGGCATGGACCAAACTTAAAGCCAAAGCACACGTCAATTCAATTTTTATTACAGCAGTGACTCGTTGATTATATTTGATAAAATGACTTAAAACTGATCATTAGTTTTAGAAGGAGTGAAGAACAGAGAAACAATCCCAGAGTAAGGAAACCTAGAAAATATGGTATTGTGATTGGGAGGGTATGGCAGTATAGATGTAATAAAGATTGGTAAACATCAGGCGGTGGTTGGTTGGCTCACAGCCGTATTTTTTCTGCAGCGACTTTAAATTTGAAGCCGTGCCTTGAGGACACACAGATCTGCTGCAGCCTCGGTGTGAACCAAATATCTGGTTGTTATTTTGAAATATGTGTATGAGCCGTGGGGCAGGTGAACCTGTAATTTCACTTTTATGTTGGGCTCCAATTTAACTGCCACTGTTTGTCTTATGTCCAGTCAAGTTCCAAATAATTAGATTTCATTAGTGTTTGTTAGCAAGGTGGGTTTGGGATATTTTATCAATGCTTTCATAAAACCGGCTCTTCTGTCTCTGGGCAGGGTTTTCCTCTTGGCAGAGGCTGCAGAGGCTGAGGCTGCACCAGGGGCAGGTTCAGAGTGGTGTGTTGTGGTTTAGAGTTGCTATATATCAGACCTTGTATCACACTTTGTTTTACAGTACTTTTCTTTAGCAAGATCAGCAGATATATTTTCTATCTAATCAGTACAACTGTTATAGGTAAAGCATCTGACTATCACAACCCTACAGGAGAACAGCTAGTATTAACATTCAGCTGTATGTGATTTACATGAATGGGAGCTGTCGATGGTGAGTCTCAACTGGAACAAAACACATATTTACCATCGCGTTGGAGGTTATTTTTTCACTTTCTTTTACATAGTGAGATTTTTCTTGATTTCATTTCATGCATTTAAAGGAGAGTGGTATTTATGACTATGTGCAATTTGGTGCAGATCCAAATAAAAATCTCGATCTAGTGAATTTAAATTTGGCTTCATAAGAGGACAGTGGGTCCTTGGCGTAGGTATAAACTACTTCTCATTTAAAAATGAATGCATCTGCACTCTGTCGAGACCACTATTAAAAACATTACCAGCTAATATTTGTATTTATCTGTGTGCAGTTTACATGAAAATGTGTGTGAATGTGAATCATAACAGAAACAAAATACAGACTTATTATATTTCTATGAATGTTTTCTCATTCTGAATGACATTATCTTTACCTGTGACCATCTATGAACGGTTTCTTTCCCATCGAGGTTGTCTCAGTTTCACAATGAGGATCATGTCACTCCCATTTATTCCATCAATTGTATCTTCTTCCTATTCGGCGTAATGCTCGACTTTATTTCTCGACGTATTGCAGCATGCAGCCTATACCATTCCCCCAGCCTGCTTTCATCCCATTCTTCTCTCTTCTACACCAGAATTTCCTCTCGAATTCTCAGCTCTGCTCAACATACTGTATCACATGCCTCAAAGCAAATGCCACAGCGAGGGGAACCGAATTCATATTGCTTTTTGCGTTCCATGTGTCAAGTCGTTAATGGACGGTGAGTGGAAGTGAAAAGCAGGAGTGTTTTCATCTTTCCGTTCTCAGTCTCTTTCACACTCAGCAAGGAGGCCCATGTAAATTGGCCACGAAAGGAGAGGTAGAAAACAATTACGGGAGCGACGCGCCTGAGAGAAATGAGTCTATTGCTTGACCTGTAATGAAGTGGAAAGTTGACAAGCCGGCTTTGTGCGACTCGCAGATTTGAATGCAAGGAGATGACTCTTCTGTACTGTCAACCAACAGGAAAAGATTGCCAATTATAAGTGCTGGCCTTCCACTGGCACCTGGCAGGCATACTGATGGACGTGGATGGACATGAATATTCAGTGGACATGAATATTAATGCTAACATTTTATAATAATGTCAGGCATAACTTCATAACAAACTATTAGTTAATGATTAATTAAACATGAAAAACAGTCATTAATCATACTTTCAATGTATGAAGATAAGTGCTTCTTGACGTGGCAGGATCTGATGTAAACAGGGAACATACACAGTATTTATTCATGTTTTTACATATACGTTATACCATGTTAATACAGAATTCATATGGCTGTACTAACATGTACCAACAACCCTCTTTACAAAATCAAAATTATAAAATATATTAAGAGCAACTCATGAGCTTAAAAATATTCCCAAATTTTAATTATAACCCCTCTGAAATAAATTATAACCGACAATCTAATCATAACCAGCCACAAAGGTAGATTTATTGCAAATCTGTATTACACTATGACCCTATTCAGACCTGGTATTAACATCCTGAGTGATCTGATTACAAGTGGTTGGCTCAAGATCAAGTCTGAAAGCACCTGACCTCAAAGCATCCGGAGATCCAATCTCTCAGACCACATTCAGAGGTGGTCTGGGACACATTCTTTTAGCTGACCCGCAACAGTTTGGATGCTTTTTGTATGCCTCTCTGTGTCCATACATCAATTTGATACATAATGATTGATGCTTCTCCTGAAATTGGTTCAATCTTGTCTCATAGCTTTGTGAATTCATTCATTAATTTAATCCATCCTGACTGCGCTCGCTCTGTCTGTCCATCTCTCTCTTGTTCACCATAGCTGCCGACACACAAACACACATGGACACGCATCATTATCATCAACCTGACACACATCTGTATACTCAGGTTGGGTAAAAACATCATTTGGTCTTTGCCAATACAAATGATGATTATTTTGAATATCGAGTGGAAAGTGAGATCTGATCAAAAGTGGTCACAGGAGATGTTTTGATGCCAGGCAGTAACAGATAAATGTAACGTGGTCCACTTATGATCAGCTCTCTCAGGCCAGAGGTCAATGCTAAGTCTGAACAGGGCCTAAATTGGTTTTAACTAGGTGTACCTAATAAAAACCTAAATCAGTGTCTATAATCAGTTAAAAAAGAACGAATCATGCAGAAACAAATCAAGTAAATTGCTCAGTTAACTTGCTCAAAACAACCGTCCATCCAATAATGAACTACAACTTTCCACTAATGAAGCAAACTGTCTTTCGGAATTGAATATGTTACCTGGGATTTTGAGAGTGATGACAGTAATCACAAACTGGTCAGCTGAAGTGATCCAAGTGGCCTCAGAAAGTTGATGGAGTCCACTTTGCATCCCAGTTAACTGAGCTCCTGAATATCTCTCAGTCACACACAGCTGGTGCTGCTGCAGCTCTCGGGATGTGGCGCTTGCCAGATTCAACATGGGGTCCCTCTTTATTTGCCAGACAAAATCCCCCCATGCAGCTCAGATTAAATATCAATTACTAAAACTCAGGTAGGTTCTTAAAGATTGTGTTTATTTGTGTTAAAATATGCACATCACTTAAATATTTTTGGATCTGTGGCGCCTAAACCCTGTGCTCAGCTGATTCTGTCTATCTGGAAGATGTAGGTGTGTGTGTGTGTGTGCCTGTGTGAGTATTTGTGCTTGTGTGTAAATGTGGGTGTGTGGGGGGGCTGCTGTGTGTTTCCAATTCCAGTGTATTTAACGAGATATCTCACTTCCTCCCTCTTTTTTTAATCTTGATTCCATTTCTTGCCAGCACTCAGGGGAGCAGAATTCATTCGCACTCGTCTTTTTCCCTTTTTCTCTGCTGTGCAACAAACTGTTACTCAGCCATTTCTATGCAGCAGGAACCGTCGTCGGCAAGTGATTGTCAATCAGTTTCAAATGAGCTCGGACTGATCTACCGTGCAGTAGAAAGTCAACACGCTGGACAGAATAACATGCTATTCAGTGTAATTGTAATATGCTGAAGTTGCGCGGGGTGTGCTGTCATTGTCTTGGGGTTTATATCATGTTTCCTCAGGAAAGTTACTACATGCTGCCCAGTAAGCTGACAGCCCTGCATTTTCTTCAGCCTGATGAGTTTGCATATGCACAAATATCTGTTTACGCATTCTGGTATGTTTGTGCTTGCATATACGCGCCTCTCCCTTGAGTATAGCAAGCGCATGTAGAATATACAGTAAGCGCCGGGGTGTCTCTGTATGGCTGTGTGAATGTGCCACTGTCTGTCTATCTAAATGAGTGACTGACTGACAAAACGCCCCCAGAGGATGGAGGCATGACAATCGCTCACCCTTCCCGTGTCATTCAGCATAGTACGGGAGCCATTAACTTTTAAAGCCAGGCTTCTCTAACAGCGGGCCCCTATGCCGTTTAGCCTCCCCTCTGCAACACTTCAAATGCCTGTGATGGACAGGAGTCAGACCTCTGTGTCTCAGCAGGGTTGTGGGGTGGAGCACTATGCCCCTGTCCCGCACTGTGGCACTGTTGGCAGGGTTGGCACCTGGCTCTGTGAGTGTGTGTGCATATGCATGTGATTGTGTATGTGTGTGTGTGTGTGCGCGCGTGTTTGTAATCTGTCGGACACCGAGGTCGAGAGAATGCATCTTGATTGACAAGTCTCATCAGGGATAACTTAATGGCACCACCACCTACCAATTAGAAGTCATCAAGGTCCCCAATTGAAAGTGGTTAATAAATAATGTATAGCCACAGTAATACCACATAATCTGGATATCAGAAAGTCAAAGGTGGATGCATTATTAATGGGGCCAAATTGGACTTTAATAACTGTTCCACTGAATCCCACACCGCAGCAGAATTCACTTATGTTAATATGCCTTTATTATTAATGGGCAGCCATTTTCTAAAATGTTAACTGACTGGGGTGCTCGAGAGGCAGTTGCCAAGATTGACGAGCTCCGCGTCTGGGGAGACGGAGGTGGGGGCAGCGGGGGCTTGCTTATTTATTTATTCACCTACCTGTAGCACGTCGGCCCACATCATTGTGTCAATAATTCCCTGGTAAAGCCATTAGGCATGATCACAGAGGCCCAATTAACTCTGCAATGTGTGAGATGACAATCATACATCATTAGCCCTATAATGGCATGCAGTGCCACAGCCTCTTTAAAAACAAACACCGAGGCTATTACCGAGAAAATATGCCATCGTCAACGTTGCTGCTCCAACCGTTCTGACTTGTGCTCAAATACTCTGTTGGAGATGTGCACGTCAAGTGTTATGGGACATTACACCGAATGTGTTTCAATGAACTACTACGGGTTTTTCAGATTGAATGCATCTTCATCAAGGCATAGTTGGGATGAGCAAGGCTGTGGTCTCTGCCTGTGATTGCTGCAGGGAAACAAATTAAGAGATATACTGTGTTGGCACTCATTTAAGTATGTTGTTTGGAATAAGAGGCCTATACATCTGTAAAGGGAGAGCGGTAACACAAAGTGTCAGAAAGGCTGCTCTGTCACCCTGATTTAAATTCACCCATTCCTTGGCTCAGTGGGAGCTCACTGCGGCTTCTGAGACAATTTGGTGGAGGCATCTCTGAGGGGAACCGATAGACTAGCTAATATGTTCTCTTATGGTTTTTGCATAATGTCCATGGTGCATCGCCAGAGAGCTGTTCTGCTCCAGTTCCTCCTTGTAATATATCTGGCAGCGCTTCTGAAATGCAGTTGTCGCTGGCACTGGCTTACAAATGAGACAGTGAAGGCCCATCCAGCATATGAAAGGAAACACAGCTTCAAAATATTCATTTACCATCTGCTTTTGGACGATGTCCTGCCCGAATCAACTTGATGAGACTGACTAGTTTTTTTTTTTCGTGGTCTACAAGTCCAGAAATTGTTTTTCCTGCACAAAAAGGTATTAAAGCAGGAAGCAAATCCCTGCTGTTGTTGACAGGAGAGCGTACATCTCTTTGCGTTTGTTGGCACAGTCAAAAAGATTCTCTTAAAAGCTCCCCTGCCTTCACATTCATTGAAACGTCTCTCCTCTAAATTGGTGGCAGAGGTGGGATCACTTCTGCATAAATTATGTTGTGATTGTTCGTCAGTGTCAGTTTTGTCCTACTCATTATTTTGAAGTTCCTCTGCAGCGTGATAACCGGCCTGACCTCCTTTGTGACCGTGTATCATACAGGGTCATCCCTGTGTGGAGCCATTAAAGGCATTCACTACAGCTTATGTTGAATGTTTACATCCTGGTCTTGGTTTAATATCAGCTATTTACCCAAAGAGGGGGTATTTATATTTGTCAAAGCTAGTATCGCCCATAAAAAGAAAACTGAAAAAAAGTGAGGACTGGTTTGTAATTGGTATTTTCACACTTTAACTTAAATTCAATATGTGCATTTTCAGCATAGTGGACAAAAAGAGAAAATAATCCAACAACAACATTTATCTTTGGACTGAGGAGGAGCCTCGCCCTTACCAGAAACTACAATTCTGCATTAAATAGCACTATGGGTTGTGTATCACTTGATTTAAAAACCACTAAAACAATTCCCCTCAAATAAATGCTAACCAAAGCAATACTGGGCCATGAAGATTATGAACCACCTTTGATAAATTCGGCAGCAAAATAGAATCCGTACAATGAAGCTTACTGTAGTCTTAAACAAAATGAGGTGGAAATACCGAAGTGGCATAATAAACTAAATCTGCAGAGCTTAATGGCAAACATCCAAAATTAAACATCTAAATATGGAACGGTAAATCCTGCCAGCTTTGAGTGATGCAATGTGTCAGAGTTAACAGGTTAGCTAGGCTATATGTCCCTATAGAAAGACACATTTATCACTATACCTTTTTATAAAAGTTAGCTGTATGACGTTATACTATATGCTGATCCTTTTTTTTTTAAACTCAGAGTAATTAGCAAATGTTAATCGTTGTGTCAACATGACTCCTTTTGAAACGTTATAGCCACAGAGAGCCAGTCAGGACGATTTGTAAGGCAACAGCTGCTCGACAAGGATAAATCAAGCCTTCCTGATTGTAAAGACAGCGATCGACAGGATGAATCCATTACAACTGACGGAGACACCCCTGTAGTGTTACCATCAGATAAGTGAGTGAGAGACCTCGCTGTGCCCTACAGCTTCAGCGTCAGGTGGTCACCCCCCCATCTGCTCCAACAGTTTGAAATTCTTCTCATTTCAATGAACCCCACAATTGGGTCTGTTAAAATATGTTCTACATTTGAAACTCTTGTTTTCTGTGCAGCAGATAGGCGGGTCCACAGGTTAGCTGGGGGTCTCACGTGTTGCTGTGTGTAGGACATTATCCCTGAGAAGCAATTTGATTGATTTTTCCATCTCTAATACTGCTACCGGTGTCTTGTTTCCGATACGTATATTTGCAAAAGTCTGAAATAAAACATTATTGTGTACCAGCTTGGAGTCATTTGGAGGGCGGGGCCTATTTCAATTATAAGGGGTGAAACATTGCAAAGGCCCCCAGCTGCATTATGACAACATTGGGCATCTAGGGCTTTAGCCAGGAATGTTGTTTTGACAAGAACTCAATCTTTCAGACGGAGGAAAAAACCTATTATCATCACAGAAGGTAAACAATTTAATCCCTGACCACGATGAACCCTCGCTGCTGCCTGTGGGTGGATGTAGAGATACAGAGGGAGTGGCTGGGTGACGTCTTCTTGTATACAAGCTCTCTGCAGAGTTCTTTTGGCATGGATGGCATGCAATGCTTCTGCTTGGCCGTCATGTTCACAGGAAAAGTAACAAGAAAAGGTGTATTGACTAATACTAACAAAGCAGAACTACTTTATTGTTATACGTTATTTGTATTGCTTGAAAATTCTGACTTATTTTCCAGAGAACAGTATGACCTTTGTCTATTCTATTAATGATCCATTTACTATACGGCTTATCCTTTGAGAGGAGCTGGAGCCAATCGACAGGTTGCTAGCATTCATGCTCACATTCCCGCCTACAGTCAATGTAGCGTCTCCTGTTAGCCTTACCCCAGCCTGCATCTCTTTGGACAGTGGCAGAAAGCTGGAGGACTCGGGGAAAAAACACACAGACAACACTGGTTCCAAACCAGGGACCTTGCTGTGAGGAATCAGGGCACGCCACACAGTGCCGCCCTTCCATCCTACTATCACAAGTTTAAATGTTGGAAGAGAAAAAAGTCTGTGGAATAAGGATTCATTTATTTTTGACCATTTGCCAAGAGTCCCACAATGCCATCCACTGCATTTTAAAGATGCAATGATTTTTTTTAAATAGACGTGCAACATCACACATGTCTGTGATGATGCAAAGTGAAGGCAAGTGTCAGGATTCACAACGTACTGCTCACCCATTGGCTGACTGTAGGTAGGAGTATACGGGTGAGTGAATTACAGCTTATAAATCTAAGCTGATATTGTCTATATATGAACAGAAATATCAAAAAAAGTTCCTTTGTCCATCTACAACAGGTCCATTCCTGTAAATGAAATCTGCATTATAACATTTCACCAGTGTATAGTACTGATTGTCGGTGTCAGTTTAAGTGTTGTCATCAACAATCATGAAACAAATGTCTTTCTAACATGACCTTGAAGTTAGAGAGGTCCCTAAGTTTAGGTATACTTCAGTAATTCTTCTCCGTTGGTACTACCATAGATTTTGAAGCAGACAAGAAACCCAATAATAGTGATGTTAAAGTTATGTCTATAAGTATGATATCCCTACAGCACACTCTAATGTTCCCATACATTTAGAGACTATGGAGAAAAACAGGGGTTTGTCTCTAGGAACAAGCTGCTGCTGGTGGTCAGGAGTCCGGTTAGGAGCTGCTTCCTCTCACAGCCAGACAAGAGGAACAAAGCAGCAGACATCAGCTGAGGAGCATCCCGAACCACTGTCATGTTTCATATGTAGTGTGACGGGCCTGATTGTTAGATATTGATCTTATGGATGAAATGGTGATATCTACTTTAGAAAATGAAGAGACGTACGTAAGGTTTTCAAAGCCACATACTTCCATTCCAAGATCACTAAAGGTTAGTGTTACACACCCCTGTCCTCAGCTCGGGAATGTCCTGTCCCTGTAGTCCCAGCCCCTGCCACCTCCTAGAAACAGCCTGTTCTATATGTGGGTGTGAAAATCCAACACACCCTGAACTTTCTTACTGAAGCTCAGCCAAAAATAATCAGTATGTTTTTAAAAAACAGGAAGCAGAAATAAGGTCTGTCCTCATTAGTAGCTGAGAACTTTCGGTTTGGGAACCCCATTTTTTTTTTATGTCTTGCTTTTGCTTTTTTTCTGTTTCCCAGCCCCGCTGCCTTCATCAAAGAAGACTGCGTACTTCTCCAGGGACGTTTGTATACTATGATCTATACATAGATATAATAGCACAGTTAAAAATAAACAGCCTCAAAACATTGCATATATATATATATGACACTCACACCAAGAAGAAGAGTCATGCAGGAGAGTAAGAAGGGTCACAGACGGATTGATGGAACTTGTCTCCTGTGACAGGTAATCTGTTGTTGATCACATACAGGGTTTTACTGCACGCTGCCCTGTTGCACTGCTAAAGCAGAAAATCTTGTTTAGTAACAACTAATGTTTGTTCGGGTTGATGAACTGCCAGTATCGATGTAATAATTGACATAACACTCAGTGTCCTCCTCTGTCACTCCCTCCTCATTAGTCATCTTGCCTCGCCGCTCAGTTGACTTTGCTCGTCCTGTCAGTGGAGCCATCTCATCGACTAAAGCGGGTGTTTTCTGCCTCGCTAACAGAAATTTGCCACGGTATGAAGAGATGGGGCGGGGGAGGCGTCGGAATTAAATGTACTGTGGAGGGATTGTGCGTGACAAGCTGGGTGCTGTACGAAAATCCTGTTTTCCTACTTTTTGACATCCAGTCAATATATTGACAGCGTTTGTCACTACAGTGCAGCTTTGGCTGTAGAAGCAGATGCCATCCAGCCCAGGCTGACCTGTCAAGCTTCGATTCGCTGGTGCATCGTGTCTTTGCAGGTGGAAATCCAGAAGCATGGAAGACAGGTAGCTCAGACAGTGAGGAAAATTCTTCCCTTGCATCCATTACTGACAACGTCTCTTCGAGCATCACATACAAAGCTCTAAAAAAAGGCCTCTTCAAACATTTTGGAAGCTTTGGATGAAAAAAAGTTTCCCTGTGTGACACTAATGAGAGATGGGGGAGTTAAAGCAGGTTTTTAGTCCAAATAAAAATCAAGTTGTTATTGCATACAGAAACTAATACATATTTTGGATTAAATGACAGGAGAAATCAGCGGGAAATGAAGCATCCACTAAAGCCCATTGTTCAATGCACCGCTGCTTCTGTTTAAATAAATACTTAGTTACGTTTTGTCCAGGCTGAACACAGCCAGGATGGGTCTTCCGCATTTTGTTGTGTATTTTGTTTTTTATTTTTGACTTTAGAGACAAGACTCTTTTTTAACCTTTCCAAAACAGAAGGCACAAGAGCAGATGTGTAAGGAATGTGTAAAGAGTGCTCCAATACAATCTGCACTTGTTAGTGTGTCCGGCTAACTAGCTTAGAGACCTGATGCTACTTCCAAGGCCAAGGGTTTGCATATCATTAAGTGACTGCATGAGTTTGGGGTTACAATGTTAAGCCAGATGTAGGACTCCGACAGTCACTGTGTAGTATTTCTTCCCTGTGTGAGAGAGGGTATCTGGAGGGGACTACATCAGAATACAGGGTAATGTTAAAAGGCTCTGTCCTGCTCATTGACCTCCAGACAATGTTATCTGTGATAGTCTTACATTCAGACAAGAGAAGTAAAACGTCAGAGTACCTGAGAGGCGATTGGCTCTGCAGTCCAAAACAATACATGCAATACATCATACACTTACCCAGCAGAGATTAATCGTGCCTTCACTGTCGTCATGAATCATTGTGGGTATTGTTTTTTTGTAATTTAGCTAAAAACGTCTGCCCTGATGGGAGCTTCTGATCATCAATTAATGGATTCCATGGTTCCAAAGACCCAAAATATTGCTCAAGTAATCATACAGCACAACTGAACAATTTTTACCTGTCTCTTCCTCTTTTTGGTTAGGACTGCCCAACCAGATTAAACCACAGGACAGAATCAAGTGAAGAAGAATGAAACATTTTCATCATTGTTATGTCCACATGAAAACTTCACAAATCCTTTCAAGGAATAATTCACTGCTGGGAGGATGGCCTTTGAATGAAACTTGTGTATTTGTCTTGTCGAAATGTCGAAATGTAGAAACAAAAAGAGTGCAATGTGATCAGAGCAATGTGATTTTTCCAAAAAAGGTAGAAATACTACAACACCCAGACTCCCAGGCCACACTCCTACTCTCCTGCTTGATGCTTGACCTGAGCTTCAGGTATGTTTACAAATAGCGGCAGAGCCTGGGTTGATATGCCGCTTATAAGAATAAGAGTAAATTCGTAGTCAACAATACAAAGGACATTGAAAGTTGGCAAAGATTCCATTTTAAAACAATATCTATATTTGCATCATAATTAAGCTTTATATCTTACATTTATCATTTATATATATATACCAGAGCAAACATCGTAGTAAACAGCCATTGGATTTTACATTTTGTTTCAGTTTATAATTGGCACAACCAACTTCATATTAATGTTTATACTTTTGAGATCTCTGCAATCGTCAGTTTCATAAATGATTGAATTTAGAATCACGTCGCCTAATTGTGATGCCACTCACAATAATGCATATCTGTCTCAGAGTAAATGAGGTTCTGACTTCTGACAAATGCACAAGACAAACAACTTATTTTGTAGCACACAAACTACCGCACTGGATGATTCCATTCAGATAGAGCTGCGTGTAACTTCAGAGAAATAATGGGGCTGTTTCATGTGTGTGTGGTGGGAGGTGAGACATTCAATAACTTCATTAACATCTTGTACGACCAAAGGGTGAAAGATGGATCATGAGTCACATGTAATTGAGTTAGAGACAGTAGAAAGATGGGAAATGCAACGAACCTGCCGCAAAAAAAATCTTACAAGCATGTATGTGACAGCCTTCACGTTGGCTCTCACATGGCCTGTGGTCGCAACATGGATAATTACTTCTCCCGGTGGCGCCCTTTCAAATCATAACCAAAGCTCCTAAACACGAACACATCGCGAGGTTGGAAATGTCAAACGCTCCTATTTTCTCACCTCCCTCGGTATTCCATCACTGTCTCACAACTCTATTTCCCCTTGCCTCTTTTGTGCCTGTCCTCTCTTCTTTTCGGGGGAGATGGAGAGGGGGAGGGAGGGTTGCCAGCGATGTCACGGCTAGAGAAAGCTTATCCTAGGTAGAGGGGTCTGTGTATAGAGTCAATCAGAGCTGTACAAACCCTTGATTGCCATTGACATTTACCGGGGGCCCATTTCCAATTAATCTTCAAGGGCCTCCACCTCTTGAAGCCTGATTACGATTTTCCCCCGACAAACTAGCTAATTTGTAATTGGCCATGTGTCTGGCAGAGCAGCCGCTCCTTTATCACGGCTAGATTGAGACGTGGTTGAAAAGGAGATGGATGGGGAAAGATCACTCACTACCCACTGAATCCTAAAATTATTTACAGACATGCAATACATAAACTATACAGATTGTTTAAGGTATATGCTAGACTTAACAAATACAAGAACGTCATTTTGATCATTTGTTTACCATTTAAAGGTACTGTGTGTTACCTTTATGTGATCATAGAGTCTTTCTAATTATTCTGATGTATTCTATTGTATACTGATCTTGCCTCATGTGTAGGTTTTCATCACATTTATCTCTAGGGACCCCAGACAGGGTTTGCTGAAGCCTAACAGATGAGCTCCCCTCGTGATGAAACAAAGAGCCCCCCCCGTTAGACTTTGGCCATATATAACTCAGTATCACAGCATCATCAACGCTCACACGTTTGCCTTAAACGTTGGCTTTTGGCCTCTGTCTCACATTGACCCATCAAGTGTAGAATTTGGTGTCCTTCTCTTTGACTGGGATCAGCCTAACCCCAAACTGAGTGGGGCTGTGTGGAGTTAACGCATGTCACACAGCAGCAGCAACTTCATTCATAATTAAAATCTTCTGTGTCTGCCTGTATAGCCTTATTAGCCTAAATGCTTTTCTGCAAAGCAAAGAAGGTAATTTGCTGCACACAGTTTCCACATTCATGCGAAGTGGCAGCGCTCAGGATGAGTTCACCACCATCAAAGCTGTTCCTCCATTTTATTATCGTTTCCTCTGGAGAGGCACAAGATTTTCTTTTTTTGGTATGTCTAGTGGATTGTAAAAGATAGTTTTACATTCCGCTGCATAACTGCAATGTATATTCAGTATAGTGGCATTACTGCAAGCACAAACCTATCTAATCACTAGAGTAAGTAAAAAATAAGACAACAGGTATAATAAAGAAACCCCTATTTGCTGTACTCACTCCAAATAATAGGTTATTGTAGATACTACTGTTGCCTTGGAGCAAACATATCTTTACTGAGAGGGAGTTTTATTTTTTTCCGTGAACGATAAATCAAAAAAAGGGAGAAAAAGAATACTGCCAGTGATTTGGGGTCTATAGGCCTTTATACTTGGGCTTCAAACAGCAGAGCCTTTTTACTCTCAAATTAATTGAATGTGTTACAACATCCAAATTAACAATAATAAATCAAGAACATTTTAAAGATCATTTTAACTAATCGCATCTGGCCATTTTTAATAATTTGGATAGATACATAATTTAGCTATCAATGGATATCAACTTTTGAAAAAAATAGACCCTATGAAAACCATCAAACCCTAAATGTACCCAACTCATTGGACGTGAGGCCCATGAAACCCTGTAGCCACCTCAGCTCCATGGGGAGGGGAGCAGCCTCAATGCACTCCAATGTAAAAGAACACACACAAAAAGGATTTGAATTGTCAACATGTCTTGTGTGGTGTTTCTAAATTTTACAATTTTTTCAAGTAGGTGAAGAAGTTTACGTCCTTTGCTTGCTTTTTGTCAATTGGCTCATCATTTCCAAGCTCCAGTGCACTGAGCTCTGGGCCATACTCTTAAAGATGGAGCATTGGACAGTGATTTATGTTTTTTATTTCTTCACCTCACATCCAACAGTTCAACAGTTATGTGGGAAATATACAGCTGGGACAATATATGGGGGAAATTCATGTACACGTATTGTAAATTAATGAGCTTCATGCAGTAAATCCCCACATAATGTTTCTATCTGCACCAAGAGCATATCAGATCTTTCTTGGGCTGTGAACTAGAGTTGACCTATATCTAGTGAGTAATTGTTAAGATACCCTGCAAACAAAAACAATAAAAACTCAAGCACGTACCTTCGCCAAGGCCAAACAGCCCCTTGAAGTTCGATTGATCTGCACCAACTTTAACACACTCATAAATATCACTGCTCTACAGGTTCCTGATTTTTTTCAGCAAACTTCTAAGAATTATTCCTAGGGAAATCTGTGGAAAAACAACCTATGTGGCTATGTTTAATAAACAAATTCCCGGATCCACATCAAAATTGATCTTCCCTGACCCATCCTTTATCCAGGTTTTATGAAAATCTATCAATTTGTTTTTTGTGATCCTGCTTACAGTCAAAAAACAATTGGAAAGGAAAGGAAGTGGAAACGTAACGATCCTTGACGAAGGTATGACACCAGAGGTTATTTGGCAGATATGGGCATACCATAGAACTGAATGTCAGATACATTTTTTATGACATTCACACTATACAAGTTATTGTTTAAACTTTCTTTTTGATGTTGCCTGACACTGTTGTTGTGTTGCAGCGCTGCCTGCACAGAGCTATTGGTGAGGCAGCATGCTGCATGTTATTTGGACCCTCACATATAGAGAGTGGATCAGGACCTGCTGTGAACACAGGCACTAACATACAGGTGCTCCGCCTGCATGCTGGGAGATACTTATTCAGACTGCAAAGACACATGACGGCTCACAATCCTGAGCACACACACACACACACACACACACAGAGAAACAGAACAAAGGAGGAGAGAAGGGGCAGGATGAGTATGAATATATGTGTATGTTTAGTTTCACCAGGGTCTTTCTCCACGATTCAAAGAAAACTGCCTCTAAATTCATGGATAATATTTTGTAAGCTTTTCCCACACACGGAACACCATCATTATCAAAGCATCTGTGCCTTCATTCACAGCCTGAACCTCTTTGTGTAACATCGCTTATGTTTTCTCTCTCTTCACACTGACAAAAGCCACTATTTCAAATAAGGTTATAAAAGATTGTTACATTCCTCACTCGTCTGTAAACAATATCACTTGTTGCAGACATGTATACTCCCAGAAACCCACACATGAACCCCCTCGTTTTAAAGCTACTTCTTTCTTACTGTCTTTATTTAATTTCCGTGCTGTTTATCCTCTGTCTCACCAACGCCACTGGGTCACAGAGGGAGGGAGGGTAGTAGCGGAAGTGGGATTCCCAGACGGCCCATTTGTCCAGCCCAGCCCCTGCACCGGCTTGATAACACTGTCGCTGCCCACCCCCTCTCCCCCACTGCAACCTCCCCTACTCCTCCCTCTGCCCCGGGCTGCTGTGCTCTGCAGACCGGTGCCCATGGCAAAGCCACCCAGGAATCTTATCTCCTGCCCAGGCTCATTCCTGGTCCTGTCTGTCTGTCTGCCTGCCTGCCTGCCTGCCTGCTGCTATTCATGCCCTCTGCGTGTGTGTGTGTGTTTGTGTGTGTGTGTGTGTGTGTGTGTGTGTTCACCCTTCTCCACCTGCTCATTTGCATCACTATCTTTCTCTCCCACTATCTTTTTCCCGTCTGTCCTCTGGTCTTTCCATCTGCAGGTTCTCAGACTTCCCCAAATTCCTGACTGTCTCACATGCGGCTCGGGTCCTGACCTGGTCATGTAAAGCGGTCTCAGTGTGTTTAAATGTCTGTCTGTCTGTCTGTCTGTCTGTCTGTCTGTCTGTCTGTCTGTCTGTCTGTCTGTCGCTTGTCTACCCACATCTGTGTCCTTTCCTCTATCACTGTATATCTGCCCCTGTGTCTCCCTGCATGTTTGCTACCTGTCATCTTACTGTACATGCTTGGCTGTCTCTCTATCTGCCAGTGTGTTTACCTGTCCACAGCTAGCAGCTTGTGTATCAATCGTTCCACCAGTCACATCGCCATCCATCTGTGTGTCTGTTTTCTGCACTTTCTGCCTAACTGTCTGTTTTTCCTTTCTATGCCTGTCAGCTTATGTTCTTGTCTTTCTCTCAGTACACCTATTCTTATTTTGAATAATATTCAGAAAAAAATGTGTAATATTGTCATATTTCTTCAGTCTGCTTATCTGAGTATAATATTAGCAAGATACGGCTCCAGGAGGGAGGTATAATAAACACAGTACAACTAAGATTGCTAGAATCAATCATTTTTAAGTAACAATGACTCAAGTGACTACCATAATGGAAAAGTGGTCACTGGTAGTGATGAATACAGAGTTTTGGGGATTTTATAGAATAAAGCTTTACAATTTGTATTCACTCTCACCAGTCACATCATTTTCAGCCGCAGTTGCTTTTGGAAAAGAAGCTCTAATAAACCAACATGTACTCGATCAGTTGCAAAGAACAAACATAGTTTATAGGAAGCAGGTGACCAAAGTAGAGGAAAAGCTGGACATATTTTCAGGAGTGGGTGGAGACAATACAGAGCAAAAACAAGAGGCAATATTGAACATGCATTACTCGAATAGATTCCGAGTCAATGCTGATGTTGCTCAGTGTCTGCTGGGCATTAAACTCAGGCCCTGTTTCCAACATTTTGGGCCCTGTCGTTTATACTTACCTTAATATTTAACTGTGCAATGTTTATTTCTTTTGCAGTTAAATGGCTCCTGTGTAATCCGTTTCACTTTGTATATTCTAATAATGTATATATTATATTAAAACTCTTAATATTATTTCCGTACGTTTATAATTCATGTTCACTTATTGTTACTTTACTGATGTTTGTTTTCCGACAGCTCTTTCTGCTGCTGCAACACAGCAAACGCTTTCGGACTAATAAAGGATTATCTCATTTTATCGTATCTTATCTCAAATATATTAGATTGTTTTGTGTTCAAAATATTCTCAATCAGGTCAAGAGATAAGGCAGGTGCTCATTTTTGTCAACAAATGCTATGGAAAGATCAAAACAACAATAAATTTGACCGTCTCAAGACTTGATCCTCATCTGCTGTGCTAGTGGCACTCAGCCCCAAGCTCATTTGTTCCTACAGATATAAATCAAGAGATCAAAGGTACATTGTTTGATTATTAAAAAGGTAAAAATGAATTCCCCCAAAACTGTGGGCATAGGAGTACTTAGTAAATGTTCAAACAAGAGAAAAACATTTGTTAAGGACCATTTTCTCCTGCAGATTAGTATTTGGTTCCTTTGTGAGCATGTATGGTTACACAGAGGCATTTGTGGGATTGACACAAAATACACTACAATGGCTGTTTAATAGAAGCAGTGGTAAAAGATAAATAAACTTTGGCTACATGGGAAATATTTAGTAATTCCACTGAATCCGTTGACATAACATTTAGGGAATAGCAGCGGCTTTTTCTTTTAAAGTGCCAACACTGTTTCCTGCGACAAATAAGATTGGTTCACTGTGACTGTGTATGTGTGAGAAAGTAAACCGGCGTTGAGTTTGATTTCCTTGTGTCACTTTCACGCTGCCTGACATGTGTACATCACTTATTATTCAATTAGGACAGACAACAGAATGTAGGGCGTTCATTACCTTGCAATACCTGGATATGACATGAAAAACAGCAAGAGAGAGAGAGAGAGACAGAGAGAGAGAGAGAGAGAGAGAGAGAGAGATGCCCCAGAGCATTCATCGTCTCAACAATTGACATGAGTAATAAGCAACGTCTCCACCGACACGCCATTCAAATCTCCTCCCATCGACATCTTTGATATTGCTCGAGGCGTTGTTCATTTGTTGTTCCACGCGTCCGTCATGGTACAACTAGCCCCCCCCTCCCCTTAATACTCACACAAACACACGCACACACACACCCACACACACACTCACACACACTCTTCATTCTTCCCTGTCTGTGGCTGAAATGACTATTGACGTTTGGGTTTGGATTTGAAATGTGTTGGAACACAGGAAGGTGCCGGGGGGTGGAGGAGGAGGAAGTGGTGGTGGTGGGGTGTTAGTTTGGACATAAAACAGCTCTACCCTAGGATGGCAGTCAGAGGGGCCATTTCACAGAGGGTAGCCTCGGATATTATGTTCATTGGCTTTCTTTGTAATTTTATTAATGGGCAGCACATTAATCTTTACTCAGCCTGAGACCAGACACTTGGCAGTGGAGCAGTTTCTGGTGTAGGGTTTTAAGGATTCAAGGATTCGTTGTTTCTACCGAGAGGGGACTAGTTCTTAGTTTACTCAGTGGCTTCTCTCCTCCACACTGGCGTGATGAGCTCCTCAGTAGCTTCTTTGTTTTGTTTGTCTGTGTTATTGTGTTAACATGGCCACCAATATTGCCCTGATCAAGAACAAAACATTATTTTGATATGGGGCTTTTACATGAGTCCTTAGTGGAATTTTTTTCCATCATGAGTCGTCAAGGGGCTGGTAGGGGGCTTCATGTCAATGTCACAAAATGCTGTGAGAACTCCGATGCAACGTTATAATGCGATTAAGACGCGTCTACATAATGCAACTTAGATTGGAATACTCCACATGTATTTATTTGATTATTGCTGAATCTGACGATGAACTTATTAAGGTAAGGGGAAAAACAGAAAATGCTGTTTGCATAGCAGTGTCCTATTCAGACTATTGGTTTAACTGGGTTGTATATTGGTTTCCATGTAGTCAACATGAATGGGAACGGGAAAACAAGAATGGGAGGAAATGAGGGGCATTAAAGACATCAATTTGAGTGTGTGTGTGTGTGTGTGTTAACCTTGTCCTCGTATCCTTGTCTTTATCTGTCTCTTTTAGTCTGTTTACTTCTCTGTGACGTAGGTCAAGCTTATTATTACTCAATCAAAACAGTGATCTTGTAATACCCATGCTTTCCCAGTTTCACTTCATTTAACAAGCATAATAGAGATTGATGTAAATATTCCATATGACATGGCATCATCCAGCTAATGATGTTTGGTTGATTACCACATTAGCTGCTCTAATCCTACCTTCATGGGAAGAATTACAGAAGGTACGATGTGAATATTCAGTGTCTGATGGAAATCAGCAGCTTCTAAAGGTATTTCCATGTTCACTGAACCGTTCTTGTAACAAAGGAAAATTAGGTGACTCATAGTAAGGTCAAAGGAAATTTTACATCAATAAATCATTAGTGTGTTAATTTTTATCACCATAAATCAGAGTAAACAAGCAGGTTCCTCGCCTAGGAAATTGGCAAGCTCTACCGTTGAAGCTCAGTTTCTGATGTGACAGAACAAGTGAAAGTTTGATGGAAGAAAACTTTCAGCTTGTTTCAAATTGTAAGAAACACTGACGGGATGTACTGAGGCTTATGGGAAACATGGTCTTCATTTTGGAAAATCAATTATCTACTGGTAATGTCCACATTTCCTACAGTAATTACACAGAGCTAAGGTATATCGCACAGAGGCTCAGTGGTTAACATCATCACCAAACACAAAGATGGACTTGGACACAAGTTGTTGGCCGGCAGAGAAGGTCCATGTTTATGTTCTCCTATCGTCTTCATTTACTCAACTATGCTTTAGTACAATTCTCATGTACTTCTACTTGCTGCATTTAAGCAGTGCTATTTTATGTTAGTGTACTACTGCCCTTTAACGGGAATGTCTTGAACTTTCCAGTTCACAAGGCCAGTGAGTAGGATTTAGTAGTATCTATTGGCAGAAATAACAAAAATCTTCAGAATTGGTCACCTGAAACAAAGATTCATGTTTTTGTGTGTTTTGTTTACCTTAGAATAAGCCCTCTCTATCTTCATCAGGAGCAGGTCTTCCTCACTAAGTCTGCCATGTTCCCAGAGAGGACATAATAAACACAGGCTGTACACAGTGTCTCCTGTTGTTTTTTGTTGTTGGATTTTGCTTGTTTTGTCCACCTTAAGCAGCCACACCACCGTCTTGACTTTGTGTTTTCATTCCCAATGTAAAAACCAGTAAATACATTTACACTACTTCCTAAAGTATCAGCATGTTTGGTATTATCGTCTTGTCTTGTACCCCATCACGATTCGTCCTGGACAAAGCAGAGACTCACGAGCATCATATTCACATCTATATTCATTTGGAGGGGAGTAGAAGCATCAATTCCACAACACGCCTCAGAGACATCTGGTTCCCTGCAGGCCTCGTGTCAGAGCCGCACTTCCACACAGGTGCATTCCCTTTATGTTGGAGATGAGCAGAGCACTGCCGTGCAGCGGAGATCGATCCAACTTGGGAAGCGCTGTCCCTGCCTCTGCATGACATGAGCTTCTAACATAATGCGAGAGGTCACCCAGCCAGAGTCAGGGCAGCACATGTGTGTCCATTAGACACGCGTGTGCAATGACGCAGATGAAAACACACAAGCACACATAAGCGTAAATCATCCTCTTCATCAAACTTCTGAAACTCCATACTTAAAACTTTCTGTATATTGTTTTTATATAAAGATATTCCTGACTCCCCCATATTGGTTTTGAAAATATCTTAGGTTTAATATTTCCCTTACAATAATCCCTTCAGATGCATTTTGATTCGATGAAGTTGCCTTGGAAACGTCTCCTAGCAGCACCACACCCACTTTTTCTCCTAATGATTCAACCCCTCAGTAATGAGGTCTAGGTAATTAACCACAGTACTGCATTACTTTGTTCTCTATTTAAGCAGTAGGGCTTACATTTTCACACGATATGATGTTAGTTTCGAGTTACTTTTTTAAAACAAACGATGTAGTGCGTTCTAATCTGATACATAAATCTGTAATTATACCACATAAGTTAGCATACTTTAGAGGCACCACCTTAAAATGAGCATCTCCCATTGAGCTGAACAATCTTTCTGTTCATGCACACCAGTCTAATTTGTGATCTCAGGGTGTAGAGTCGGTATAAAAGTGTTACCGTTTATAACACACTACTTTTGACACATTTTTCTTGTCAGCTGCATGAGTGAGTTGAAAAGAGAGATAGTGGGAAGTCAACACTGAGCCCAGCCCCTGTGATGTGTCTTTCCCCGTGGGCCTACTATATCCAGATTAAGGGAGAGTTCACAGATAGGCGACAGGCTCCAGCACCCATATCCAATCAGACGGTTCCCTCAGGGGAACCATGTGCTGCACACATATGTGGCCACAGCCTCACAGCATGATACTGTGGTGTCCTCCAGGAGTCCTCCACGAGGATCATGGGAAGCTGTGAGCTAGAGCACAGCATTTTTGAGTGAACAGTGGGTGATGTATTTGAAGATGAGGCAAAGAATTTATGAACAAAATGGCAAAATACGCCATGGTTTTTATCAGGTTCTCGCTGCAGCACGAGTACGCCGAGACAAGAGGAGGAGGGAGGCAGCGTGCTCGTGTGCTGTCGTCCGCCTTTTTGAAAACTCGCACTCTTCAAGGCTTTCCTTCCTTCTGCTCAAAAGCCTTTTCTGAAAGTCTATTTGTAACACTGCTTACTTCTTTCCCGCTTCCTTTATCCGGAAGCTGTATGGGGTCCACATGTGTGTGTGTCACTGCCAGCTGTAGAAGGAGTCATATTTTCTCTATCAAAAGGAATGAGACACAAACCCTATAATGTACATTCACCTCCTGACTAAGATATTTGGGAACAGCCTCTTCTTTTTCTCTGCCATCCTTTATGAATTTCTTCCATGCATAAACACACAGACACACACGCCTTTCCACAGTTTTAGGACTGCATTACCTTTCATGAAAAACCACCCACAATGGCATCAGGCCCTAGAAAACCAAATAACCCAGCACCACTCCCCGAGCCATCACACTTGATCCGTGTATGAATGAATCACACTATGCTACCATTTTCCTCTCATCTCCCTTCCAGCCCCCTACAGAACCGGAGCAAAGCCATAGCTCATATTTTCACTGACAAAAGAGGTGACAGTGAAAGGAAAGTGAAAAGGCTATAATAAATGCTACGGCAGAGGTACAAGGAAGAGAGAGCGGCGTTTGGAAACGGTAACCTTTTTCAGATGCTGATTTAGTATTCATTATTAATGACCTTTCCGTACCTGAGCAAAGCTGTTGCCAGGAAGTCCCCTTCATGTTTGTGTCTGCAGGAGCTGAGGGCAGACGCTGCGGACTTGTGGGCTGATGGATTTCAACACTTTGTACACGTCTTTCACATGTATACTGTTTAATTTGACCCAGGAAGTCCACACGCTGAGTAAAGAATAGTATCAGCGTAGTGAGCAGCATGCTGAACACAAATCAGGGGTCAGACGGTATTCAGTATTTCCATTGCCTGTCTGTACCTGGCAGGAGAGAAGACAGAACTGGATACAGACAGACAGGATACTGTCTTCCCTCCGTTCTCCCTCACTCCTCTTGCATTTAACGCTTTCTGTCTCATCAAAAAGCATTCTCATGCTAATTGAACTTAAAGAGCAACGATGCGTACAGAGCACTGCGAGTGCGCCTGTGAATGTGCGTGTGGGCGTGTGGGCGTGTTTGTGAGCTCGAACGATCCCCACGAATGTGCTCATCCAGGCTCGATTTTCTATTCACAGTGCCTACACTTTGACAATCATCCAAACACTGTGAAAGACATACTCCTAAGCACATAACTTCCCTGCCAGCCAGTACAGTAAAACTGATCTATCCATCTATCGCTCCACCCGTCTGTTTATCCAGCAATCCCTTCCGTCAGTCTGTCATCCTTTTGTCTGTCTGCCTCCATTCATCTGTCATTATCAGACCGAAAATGTAACTCATACTCCGTCTCCCCAGCCGATAAGACTCCACACATCACTCAGGAGCATTCCACTGGGGCCCGGCGACGACATGCGCACCAGCCTCTGTGAGAACTCACCTCCGTTATCCCACTGTTTCTTTTGTTTTCAGTTTTGAGGGACTTGAAACATATTTCGCTGCAGCCTCCTTTGTCTCACCAAATGCCAAATTATTATATGCAATCATAGGCTCCTCTCTGTGCCAGGGAGTGGACTGCAGCGTCAACATTTGCGACCAATTCCCTATTTGCAGCCATAATTAGACTGCTTACTGGGATTGCAGCGTGAAGAACTTCAGCCAAACTAAAGACTCACAGCCTTCTGTGAGAAGAGGGCTCTGACAAATCAATTGAGACCTTGTTTTGCTGCCATCAAGTTATGGTTTTAGTTATAAAAAACACGGGCGCAGCAAGGCTAAACATAAATGGTGTATGGCTCTGCACTGTTAGCAAAGCAAGGACGATTGTTTGTAAGGACTGCAAGGTAAACAGGTAAAGCCGGTGATGACCATGCCAAAACAAAGACCATAAAATCTGACGAGGTGTATCTCCCCCTCGGCTCCACCACTACAATGCATGGTAGGTAATGAGGAGACGCCACAGTGTGTAATGTCTCATAATGTTAGCGTCTGACAGTCACACAAATTAAGACGCCACTTAGAGACTTCACATTCAGAACACAAAGAGATAATTGTGGAAATAAACCCACTCGACAGAGACGCTTCACTAAAGAAGCAGCTCTACTCGCCTCCTGCGAAGTAGCCCACAAAGACGCTCAGTGTAAAACGCAGCAAACCAAAGCCAATAAATGAATACTTCTGATTTATATGGTTTCGACTAGGACTGATGAAGTAAGGCTCTCCCTCTGAGAAACAACACAACCACAAGGCTAGCATATATGACATGTTAAAAAGGGGCAGGTTAATGACATGATACGAGACTAACTGTTTATTTTAAATACACATATATTATTTTGTTTATCCAAGAGGGACCCTGCACAAAGGAACCACTGTTGCACACTATATGTATTGAATGAATTGCTTCAGGGAAGTGTTTTCTCAAAGTCAATGTGCACTTACGGCCAATCCCAACATTTGACGGGTATTATCGCCCACCAAAATGTCTGCCAGATACTTTGCTTGATTTAACACAACATGAGAATTACACCACCACCCACACATGAAACGTCCTCCTTCCTATGCCACCATCTTCACTGGTTTGAAATTTGGTCGCTCCTCTTGCTAAGATGGCCACAGTTGAGGATGAGAAATGGCCGGTGTCTTATTATAGTCCTCTGCAGGTTGCCATAACTTATCAGTGTGAGCACAACATATAGCATGGGAAATTTACAGAAGAACGCAAATGAAGACACGACCAAAGACTTCAGTCCTGTGTGTTTTGTGGACACCTGTGGCCATCAGGAGGGTTTAATAATCCAGGTCCCAGAGTTCAGAGGTGATGAAACACTTCTTGAGCTTCTACTTTGTCAGAAATACCCGAGGAGGTGAATTTACCATCTGATCATATGCTAAGACTTAGCCTAGTTACAGTGTTTACCAAATGAGGTTTGATGAATCACCTAAAGAAGACCACACTAACCAGTTCCTACATATAGATTAGTTGTTACCAAATATTTAGAGCCATTAACTGTCAGGTCTGTCTGACTGAACAAACAGACCAGAGTCACATTTGTTAGATAATGTTTCTGCCCTCACATGGAGTTTGTGAGCTTGTGGTCATGACGTATTGCGTACACAGTATGCTTCACGCTGAAGTGATAAAGTCATGAGAAATCTTACTCTGCATCAGCAGCAGGGATGCTGCTATCAGCGTTAGTTTTGTCATCTTGCCTCAGAGGATAACAATTGAGAAAGCTATAGCATAAAGTAAAAAGCTAACATAATGCAGGAAATGCACGTAAAGAGGGAAAGTATGAGCCCTGTGCACATATCCACATTTTTCTTTGACATGTAAATTCCCAAGAGAATCTATACGAATAAAATAAATCTACTTACCATGCGACAAAAATGACCTTCCATGGCCTCCACCATTTCTGAAAACGTCAGCAAACACGTCACAGCTCAAGAACTTTCTCCTTTCAGACTTTCCGAACATGACGTTCATATGAACTCTTCTTACTACCAAGGTAAACACGACTCCATCTGAAGGCAGCATTCAATCTGCTAAGAGTGAAGAGAAAAAGATAATATGGAAACACAGTCTAGTAAGTGAGGTTTAATATATATGTCATGAACCTTTGACCAAATTAGTAAATAACTTCTCTTATGATAACATAATTATATTTATTCTAAAAAAAATTACTTTCTACTCTATTACACATATTCTGTGTGTACTCTATTCTTTCAGAGTTGCTACCTTGCGATTCTACAGTCACGTCATGTTTACATTGCTTTTGATGTATGTTGATGTAACTGTGTATTTATTTGCATAATAAATCCCAATTCTGAACCTATAGACGCTGTAAAGCATTGATTTATTTACCCATGTTTAAACTTGCACATCATAGACAGAGCAGCACACCTTTTTCTGTTTACAAACAAAACAGACTAAAGTGAGGAATCTAATGTTAGGCAGTTTGAGTCGAGGTGAAGGTAACAAACACTGTTACTAATGATGAGAAGTACTAAAGAGAAAGGAAATATGATATAAATACAGTGAATGGCTTTAGCTTAAGAAAACACTGTCCATGAATCAATTAATAAAATAATGAATCATTTTCAAATGAGGAAATAATATGCAAACTTTCAAAACACTACTGTACAGTTTGTATACTGCTTTTAAAGTGTTGCCAGGAAAATCAGTGGTGGATTTTAATTATTATCCCGTTGCCTTTTCGGGGGCCACCAGCCTTAAGTATTTATCTTATCCACAAACCCGTCTCTGCAGCATTGTTTCAGGTGTGTGTGTGTGTGTGTGTGGTTGTGTGTGTGTGTGTGTCTGTGTGCGTGTTAACAAAAAAAATCGAAGTTAATAGAGTTTCTGGGTCACTTGATTAAAGACAGGCTTATATTTGCTTTTGCATTTTGTTATTTTTCACTTTTCTGACAACCATCATAAGTGAATTTCAAAAATCTGAAATAGTATATACACATACACATGAATGAGCACATGCACACAGTGGCCTCACACTCACACAGTCACACACTTCCCCACATGCAGCGACAATAGACTACACCTCATCCTTACTCCAGACACTTTTTGCCCTAGGGTATACCAGAGAACCAGGTGTTATCGCGCTCCCCTGTGAGTCCCACTTTTCTCCTCTGAGCAATTAATGACACAGTGGAGCCAGAAACTCTTGGCCCAAAATGGCTGCAAATCTGGGATGGAGGTGTCACATCCCCCCCGACAACCAGGTCAAGCCCTCAGAGTATCATCAGTGTGCACCAACAAAGCCAGGGGTCAGAGTTCACATCACCTCGTAACCTCTCAGTGGAATTGATCTGTTGTAGTGGAAATAGGATTTTGAGGCTGCATAATTCAGACAGCAGCCAAACGCAGAAGACATTTTGTGTCTTGAATGATGACTAGATGACTCAGAACATCAGACACGACTTGATGGTTTTACAGCCACAAAACAGCTTCAACAGAATTAGGTTGATTTTCTGTTCCTGCTGGTTGTTTCGGAGTCTGAAAGCGTGTGTGTAGGTGCGGATCCAATTTCCTATTCATTCGAATAGGAATGTGGTCCTAGACTTTTGGACTGGACGTGTGATGTTGTCACAAAGCCGGTGTTTGTCCAGAGGCTTGTGTTTGCAGGGCAGGGAGTCAGTCAAGGAGAGGGGCTGTCAGCATGGCTGTGCAGCTGGCATTCAGCACGAGCAGGGACGCCCACCCATGTCAAATGTCACAGCACTAATCTCTTTCCAATGCAGCCCAGGTATAACCGCAGGGGCGAGAGACAGACACACCTCATTGCTCCACAGAATGAGATTCCCGGGAGGCTCCGCAATTCACAAATCAACAGGCTTTATTTGAATCAAATCTGTAGCATCTTGTCAGTATTGTTTTGTGCGCAGCTGTGTGCTCATTTTAGGAATTTTAGGCAGCAGATGTAATGCAGCAATTTTCCAATTCTTATTTTCCCCCATTCGTTTGCATTCCCTCTGGTCACTGGAGTGTGATGCCTTGCATGATTATACACTGTGTTCGATGGGGGCTACAATACTTTATGGACCTACATGCACATTTTTACAAGCATATATTTTTCTACACTATCATCTCTGTGTATTAAAATAACAAACAAATGCTGTAAGACATGTATAGTCCACCGATCTGCTGGAAGGATATTTTACAAATAATTTGAATGGTTATAATGCGATAGTGAGTGCATTTGTGGCTTTGTTTGTTTTTGCCCAGGGAGATAATATGCTGCTTCTCATCCCCGCGTCAACTAACTTCCACTGTATGACTGTTCATTCCACACATGACCTAATAAAATACATTTCTCCTCAGGATATCAAGAAATATTCCATCTCCCAATTACAGGCTATGATTGTATGGGTCTGCATGTTTGTTTGTCCCTCCTTATTAATGCCTACATAAACAAATCATTTTATATGTAAACTTGAGGGTTTTGCATTGAATGAATATGATAATTCCACACATAATAAATAAAATCATTATGTCACCCTGATACTATATATATCAAAAATGCTCTGTGCTTTCTATAAGATCTCACACAACATTTTAAATGACTGCTATGCTTTTTTCTTGGTACATCCCCTCCAATATCTTACAAATTGGTGCTAATCAGGTGAAAAGGAACCTTCCTGCCCTCCTTGTCCCTCTAAACATTCCGAGAATGGTGTCATGCGCCTGCCATTTCTTCAGTCATTTACGCTCTTCCCCCTAAATTACTGGGAGGTGATATACAGCCTGTGTGTCCCAGGGCTACAGGAGATTTAGAGCGTTGTCCCACATGAAGGAGAGGTGAGAAAAGACATTACAATGCAGAACAGGTAATATTAAAAGGAGCTTTATATGGTTCCCCATGCAGATTATCAATCTATTTGTGTAACTTGGCTACCCGGAATTTCATTTCCCCTTTTCATTTATTTGCCTTACTGCGGCCGTTTACATCACTGAAACTGAAAATTGAAGCCATGATGAGCAGGGGAGCAATATTTCAAGGGCAAAATAGACCTCCTCTGCTGTGTGATTGCAAAAGGTTCATTGTGGTTGGGGCAGGTGGCGGCGGCTGTGCGTGGCTGAAGTGACCTATTTGTTTAGGGTCTCAGAAGAATATTTTGAGTGAAGCAGGGTATCCACATCAGGTCCTTTACACTTTGTTCATAGAGCCTTTTTATAGACCCTAAGTTGTGTCAAGTGTTCTTGGAAATTCATGCAGGCTCCTTGCATTTTAAAGGAGCACTACTTGTCAGTGTCGCCTTGAATTTAATTCAGCACCATGGACAGAGGCTTACATTTGTTACCATTGCTGTATGTTAGCTTCAGCACCAAGGACAGAGGCACATCTCCCTCAGTGTTTCTCTGTGTTGCTGTCTTATAATTTCAATCTAATATGGCTGCAATATTAATAAAAACCCAACCTTGATTTATTTCACAAAGGAGCTTTGGAATCTGAATAATCATTTAGCTATTGAGATAATAAATCATTTTATTGCACCACACATATTTTGGGGGTTTCATTTATTGAGTTTAAAGAAGGAGAGAGTAAATATGAAAATTGTAAGACAGACCAGATGCTATGAGTATTGCCCCCAGCAGTGCTGTGGGCGCAAATGATTGTCTATAGCCACACTGTCATATCTGAGTAGCCAAACGGATTGAAATAAGTACCATTTGGGGAGCGAGGAGACACCCTGTTACAAGTCCTGCTCGTTAATTGCATGTTATTATTATTATTATGATTAGCAGTCTGATGGGCCCAGTCGCCGCAGTCATCTCACTTCGGGGCGACAGTGAAAACATTTCACAGTGGCTCACAGGTAGGTTGCGGGACGAGAGAGACTGTGAGGGGACCATCATGGCGCCATACCTTACATAATCATCGCGGCATTACCCACTGAACATAATTACTATGATTTGTGCCCTCCCATTTCACCCTTGTATTAAAAAATATTGCCGAAGGTAAGTCAGGCGTGAGCGCGGGCGAAGGCTGTTGGGGTGAATGAAGTGTGGCCCCGGGGAAAAGCTTGGAGAGCAGAGCACGGTGTCATGCCAAAGAAAGCCACGTCCCCCCACCGCCACCACTACCCCTCCATCTCCACCCTCACCCCGCTGGGGCCCGGTCATGCCGTGAGAACGGGATGACATTACCGGGCCATTTAGCTGGCGGAAGAGCAGTGAGAGGTGAGAGAGGCCCTGTGTGTGTCGCTTTTGTTATTTAATGGTTGGCTAATGTCTAGGCGGAGGGGGGTGTGCCTTGTAGCCAAAAACGAAAACAAATAGGTCAACATTATGAGCCTTGGATGTCGCTGCCGCACTGCGAGGCCTAGGGTGCATGTTTTAACTGAAGACACTGGAGCATAACTGGAGTGGCATTACTATTTCATTTTGCTCATCACTCGAGTATAGTTCAATGTCTCATGACTCATGTTCCCTACAATTTACTCTTTGGTATGTTATGAATGTAAAATATATCATCACGCCTGCCTTCACTTTAGCAAAAACCAAATACTCTGCATGGTCTTACACGTGGTTGGTTGTGTGTGTGTGTGTTTGTGTGTGTTCCCAACATGTTGACCTTTTTATATATATATATATATATATATATATATATATATGTAATTCAATATATGGACGGTTTGTGTCTGTGTTTGTGAAATTGGGGCAACATGTTGACCTATACCAGAAAGTATTATACTACTCTGAATAATGTTTCCAATACTATTGGAAAGCCCAGTTTGAGACACAACTGCCAGGTTGTCATTATTCACCTATGTAATTTATTCAATTTCCATAGGCTGATTTTGCTGTACTGCTACAAAAGCATTCATCAAAATGAGTAGGATATCAGCCATATCATTATTTACAAATAACAGTAACCCAAGGTCCTTGGGGAATTGAGATAAACAACATGAACTGCCTCCCGAATGAATACACCAGAATAGCCAATGATCTCTACAAGGCCACACTGGTGTTCAGACGAGTATAAAATGAATTTGATGTATTTCATATCCAAAAATAGTTCCTGCCATTATAAATTGTATCCACTTTGACAGTGAATGTTCAGACCTAACCTTACTCCATCCTCACCCTCTTCAGGTCACTCTATTCGGAGCTGTGTAACCTCGCAGATTATGGTTGGGACAGACTCCTGTTTGTAGCTATGGGAATCAGATGGTGATCATTGCCATAAAATAAAGATCACTCTGCCCTTGGCTGTGATGCTTAAATGTGATGTCTTGAACCTATGAAAGAGGAAAGTTCTTTCTTTTTCTCTTGTAAAATTCTTCCAAGGGATTATCCATATTCATGTAAATCAGTCACAGACCAAAACATCCTTTTAATTTATGTATGAAGTGTTATCATTACAAAGATTTTCATAAATGAAGGGCTGGGCTACAGTCATACTGGCACGTCTCTAATTGATTTTGAAACTGGTTTGTGCCTATAGGCCTACAGTAAGCTCAACATTATTCCAATGAGAACTGAGTGAATATTGGCTGTCCTTCATAATTTATTTTTAAAAAAGTCATTTGTTTCCGCTTTGCATTCTATAGTTGAGCTGAGTTTTCAATCCAAAATATAGATAAGATAGACATGTATTTTTTAGGTTGTGTTTTCCCCTCCTTATGTCTTTTTGACAACTAAAGAAAGAGAATATAGGGACCATCGACATACCTAAATATGGATCTCTGTGTAAGCTTCCAATTTGTCACTCGATTATTTCTCTCGTGATTATTTTTCTTCCCTTCCATGTGCCCCCTCTGTACGCCACTCGGCGGTGCTCACAGACTTCCCCTTTCTGGAAATCAAATCATCTAATCCACATGCCTTTTTAGAAAAGGCAGAGGAAACTGATAATTCGTCGCCCTCACAGTTGTAAAATAAAAGTCTGTCTTTGCTTTGTACACAAACGAGAGGCCGGAGAACGAAAAATCTCCGTCAGTGTGTTCGTCCTGTGGGACCGCATTTCAGCACCACGGAGCTGTCCACCGTCCTGGAGCGGAGCAACTCGCTGCTGCTGAGGAGGAGGAGGACGAGGAGGAGGATGAGGATGAAGAGGCTATAAGATAACAAGAACTGTGATTTAAGCACAAAATCAAACCTGACAGCGGCAGACATCGTTTTCAACCTCATCCATATCAGCAGCGAATATTTATTTTTGCACGATTCTCAACATGCAGGTGTAAATTATCATTGCACCGTTTTACAGCTTATTGCATTAGGAGCATGTATGTGTGTATCATTTAAAAACGGATGGATTCTTCACTTCGTGAAGGTGCAGCTATTTGCTCCGAGTGAGAGCACAAAGGACCGTATTCTCTATATTTCTCTATTTATAGACCCCTCTCCCCTCGCTGGAATGTACCACTGTGTCCTCGCATAAGAAAGAGGGGGGAAGAGAAAACGCTGGGTCCGACATATGCCGAGTTTACAGCGGGACCCTCCCCTCAAACCTCCCCGCCGCTCTGCCGGAGACTGAACCGGTCCTGTCCGTTTAAACCGAGAAGACACCCATACCGACTCCTCAATGCAAAAAAAATAAAAGGGTTCCAAGAAGCTGGGACGAGGGAACGTGGGTGTAAATAGACAGTGAACGCTCTTGGTCTCTCTCTCTCCCTCTCTCTCTCTCTCTCTTTCTCTCCCTCCCCCTTCTCCATCTCTTTCTCTCTGTCTCTCTTTTATGAAATCAATGAACGAGTTATTGGGTAGGACATAAATATAAGGAATCAAAGCCTCCACCGGGACCCACGGCACCGCGTCCTCGCCAAACGCTTACATGTGTTTTCACATCAATGTAAATATTGGCTTTGATAGGACGAGAGCGGAATCAGCTCTGGCACGACTTGGTCTCGGAACCAAATTTTGACCAAGACTTGCACCAGCTTCTTTTTTTTCTCTCAGCGTAAAAAAAGAAACGATTCTCCACCATCACGATCTGCTGCCGCCGCTGTTGTGCTCCCATCCCAACTCACTGGCCGGTCCGAAGATGGCAACTTTAACCAACGGGCAGGTGGACGGCTCGCTGCACGGTGTCGGAGTCGGTGTGGTCTCCGCCAACACGAACGGGCTCGTGAACGGATTAAGCCACAGCCACAGCCCGGCGGGCTGTCCGGCCACCATCCCCATGAAGGACCACGATGCCATCAAACTCTTCATCGGTCAGATCCCCCGCAACCTGGACGAGAAGGACCTGCGGCCCCTCTTCGAGGAGTTCGGCAAGATCTACGAGCTCACCGTGCTCAAGGACCGATTCACGGGCATGCACAAAGGTGGGTTGTGTTCATGCATGAGAGACAAGTGTGGCTCGACTTTATTTTATTTGTCACACATTGGTGAGAGTGAAGATTCGATGGGCACCTTACAACTGCACATTTGTTTGCAGTTTTCTGCAGCGCTGAAGCCAGGATGACTTTACGCACGGTGTGTTGTTGTCAGCATTGATGGCACCCGAATTATTTATTTTTCTGAGACATGTCATTGGCTTTGAAATTCAGTGCTTTATCCTCTGGAGCTCAGATAACCAAGCATGAGTGTCACGAATCGGGAGTCACGACGGCATGAATTCATGTGGGGCATATCAGGAGGAGCGATGTTCCTATTTGGGGGCTGCGTGCGCGGGAGTGTTCACACGCCTGGTCCGGCGGCGGTAAACGTGTTTTCATTCACTGCGCCGCTAAATCCAGACCATTAACCTCCCGTTTTCACGTTGCAATAGCGGGGAGGCTGTGTTTGATTGCCCGCAGCACAGTGCACTCTGTTGCCCGTAACTCTCTCAGTGTGCGTGTGTGTGTGTGAGAGGGTGTCGGGGGGAGTGGGTTCGCGCGTGCACGTGTGTACGCACATGTGTAACACAGAAGGGAGTAAGCCTATGAATGAATATACTGTACTTTAACACCCTTTACGGGATTTCAGTTGTTGGTGATCATAGTTATTCCTCCATGAAAATTAGAAATTGACAATAAACCACAGAGGCTTAATCATTTTTAATTTCTTCTACTTTACAGCCGTGCACAGTTCATCACCTGGGTTTATTTGTGTAACTTTTCCCGCGACAGACACGGGGCTGAGCTCTTTGTTACACTAGCGGTGCCGGTGAATTATCATTAACTTTGGAGTGACAATGTTACACGGCCTCTTGCTGTTAATATTAACGACCGGCCTTGCACTTTTGGTGCAACGGGGCACGATGGTGCCTTAATCTTGTATTTTATTTTCTACTCCGAAGGGTCGTTCTCTGCAAATCACCACCTAATGAGAGGTCACTAATTGATCTGCTGTACCTGCAGGACATCTCCCCGGGGAGCAAAGTACTACATTAAGAATGAGTGATCACATTTTGGGCTCTCCACCCAGACCACCACCGCCAGCTCTCGCTCTCGGTCTCTCTCTCTCTCTCTCTCTCTCTCTCTCTCTCTCTCTCTCTCTCTCTCTCTCTCTCTCTCTCTCTTTCCCCCTGCCCCGTGTAAACAATGCGTAACATGCCCCATGTGTCAGGACATGATTATGATATACAAATACTTCCAGAGGGTGGAGACTGTCTGCAGGGGCACGGGGCGAACCAAAGAGGGGAGGAAGGGTAAGGGTTTGGGGTTGGGGGGGTTATCTCTTATTAATAGCCCAGCTGTAGTAGCGACTCCCCGTTGGACGGTTAATCACCAGTGGGCCCAGAACTATAGGCATGGCTCGCCAGCTGATTCTAAGAACTGTCTCCTCACCGCGATATACAGCCCTGCTTCCCGGCCCGGGCCCCTGCTTTCATTAGCAAGCCCCCGCTGCGCTCATATTTTAACTAGCTGCAGGCACTAGCTACTCGCCGGCTCACCAGCTCACTGGCTCACAGCACGCTGTTTGAAGGCCGCGCTCCCTCCGCAGACTCCTCACGCCTTCCCGAGGTTTCCGAAGATGATTCCCAAATTAGCAGTAAAAGACAACACGTCCCACAAATAACAGGCAAAGTGACTGACTGTGTGCACCGCCGTCACACTGGTTTTATTGAAGACAACACAGCATAGTGTGTGGATCAGGTGGAGTGTTATATCGCAGCGAGAGTTCGAAACAAAAGTAAACACACTTACAAACAAATATAGGAATATTTGAAAGAAAAATCCTATGTTATCTTGATACTTTTAATATCGTCTTTTTTTTCTCTGTGAATTCCCTGCCATTTCAATCCATCTTTAATATGGATGACAATATTTTGCTCAAACAGTTACTTGAGTACTTGTACTCACACTGACTCGATGCCTTTCCAGTGACAGTACATCATGTTCCGTGATGGCCGTGGGAGTACAGAGCCTCAGCTTGAACCAGAGATTGTGGATGCCATTTCCTTTGCACATTTGTTCTACCTGAGCTTTTTCAAATTGCACATTCGTGGTAACTGTCGTCGCTAACAATGTAATGCCTTATCTGGGGGATACTGTTGAGTTCATTTAACTTTACGCAAAGAGACAGAGCACTTTTGCAAAGAAGGAGGCATGGTTTTCAGCTTGATAATACAGAGCTGTTTTTTTCTCCGCGGCTGGTAATAAAAGGCCCCCGTCCTGTTCTGCTGTACATCAACAAGAGTAAAGAAACAGCCTTTGCTATGGTAATGCTATGCCTCTGAAGAAAGAGACGCCTATTATAGCCATTGTCAGCCGTGCCTGTGATACTATTGCCATAACCCTCCTCATAATGACTCCATGTATCACTAGTAATCTAGTCTTTAGGATTCTGTCCCCTTGGAATGGAGGGGTGGAAGGGGGGCGGGGAGGAGGGGAGCACGGGACGGGGGTCTGTGGAGGCTGGGAGCTGGCGCGGGGACACCAGTGCAGGCCTACATTCTCCCAATGATTTTATTTCTCTCCCCTCTGCGACCGAGCCATGCTAATAGAGGCCATTTATAATGGTCACCGGCTGCTGCCGCCGCTGCCGCCGTGCACAACAGGGCTGAGAGGCATGGCTGTAGCACAAAGAGCCAGCCCTTTCTCTATCTCCTCTCTTTGGCAATGCAGCATGGGAGGTGGGGGTCTATTCAAGAGGAGACTGTGTAGATATGACTTCTAGCACTATTCATCAGCCAGATTTCATGTAATAATCACTGGGGGCAATTGAGCTGCGACGATAAGGGGAAGACATGTAATAAAGGAAGGTGTTACCTATTGTTTACGGCTGTCACATCTTCAGGCAGTGCTGTGTTCCTCCGCAGACCCTTATTGTCTTCATCACGCATAAGCAAATGCAAGTGTCACCAACTTTGCTTTATTACTATTATTTTATTTGGTGTTAATTTAATATGATTAATGCATTTGTCCTTACCCAGATTAAAGTCATTAGCAGCTCTCACCATAGAGGGTTGTTCAAAGTCAAAGCAGGTGTTTAAACTTAATGCAGTTTTGTGCCAAATGGTCCATATTGACCCGACAAGTATCGTAAACAAAATGAAACAGGTCAGTGACTTTCCGTTGATCTTCCAATGTGTACCACCAACCCATAGGAAAACGATGAGTGGTAATGAGTGATACCACTTTGGCAGTTAAGCCATTTTTATATGTTCATATCAATACTTGAGAAAATGATTATACTGTCATATAAGTTTTAATATGTTTGAAAACAAACAAGTGGAAACATTGTAATGACCAATAGTAATCTTGTTTAAATTTACCCGTACTGCAGATGGTTTATGCTACAGATGGCGGCTATAATCTGTGCAGGTCATAAAGGGAGTTATGGTCCCACTGAACTCCTGCGCTTTTTGATATTTCAGCTCTTTTAACTGATTATGTCAGGGGAAGAAGAAGGATCAGATCTGATCGTTGAGCTTAGCGTGTTCGGTGAGGCCAGGAAGTCATGATGCCAAAAACATGAAAAACTCCCGCTGTGTTTCATTTCAGGCAATTAGATGTTACAGGTTGCTATCTGAGATCTGCGGAAAAGAGAAAAGGATAAAACCAAATCTGGCTTTGAACAAGGACAGAAAGGAGGAGGGTGTGTTTTTGTGTGTGTTTTTTTTCCATCCTGCAGGTCTGCGTTAATGCAGCATGCGTTCCGGCCGAAAAATTTCACTCCAGTTGCATCATCCTCACCGTGGGATCCTTCCCCCTCCTCCTCTCACATTTGGTTTGGGATGAGTGTGTGTGTGTGTGTGTGTGTGTGTGTGTGTGTGTGTGTGTGTGTGTGTGTGTGTGTGTGTGTGTGTGTGTGTGTGTGTGTGTGTGTGTGTGTGCGTGTGCAAGCTTGTGTGTATGTGAGAGCACGTCTGTGTGTGTGCATCAATGAATGTGCGTGTGTGTGTGTGTGTGTGTGTGTGTGTGTGTGCATCTATGAATGAGCGTGTCTGTGTGTTTGGGTTTATGTACTCCTCCTCTCCTCCCTGGCCCAGAATCCTCCACTCTGCTCAGCTCAGCTCAGAATGCACGCTCAGGCCCCACATTGTGCCCCGTTTCTATGAAGACGCATCACAATAGATCCTGAGTGTTTTGTCAGGGAGAAAGGCAACATGTGTCAGAGAGGAGGTCACTTCTTGAAAGTACACTCCACGGGCGTCATGCCGCACCCTTGTCCTGGCAGAGCCCAGAACTGCCAAGCAACAAGAGGGAAACAAGAGGCGGAGCCAGAGCAGGGAGTACAGTGAGCCTAATTTGTCAGGAGGACCGTTGTCAAGGCAGCGCTGCTTCTGTTGTCCATTATTATTGGAGGGGACTGTCAGATGGGGGCCGGGCTGATGGCCGAGCAGGGAGCCAGTTAGTCACAGTGAGAGATGACCGCCCAAAGCCAAAGGACGGAGTGCTCCTAGAACTCGTGCGAGGATTAGCATGCTAACAGCAGTCAGGATAGCTGGAGTCCTGTGGCTCCTGTGACCTCGGCGGTCCTCTCATTAAAACCACTGGCCTTTACATAGAGAGAGTGAGATAATGTAAAGGGATGGATGTACCGACCCATTCATCTTATCTCAGTTCCTACCGTCTGACTGAAACTGGCTCTCATTCAGCAAGCTCCCAGAAATTGGTGCAAAAGTTTTGGTCACACAATGAAAAGAGAAAACGCACATTTAAGCTGCCAAACCACCATACATTGACAGTAGCTGTCCACTTTCAGAACAGCTCTGGTTCAACAAATACAGTTCTCATTCATTTTCTCCATTGACTTATGAAAAGAGTTTTAAGCCTGGAACCTGGCCGACCATCCACGAGATTAATCTTGACCATAAAACGTTTGATTCCGACCCAAAAATATTGAAAATCATAAAAAGGGGAAAGGTACAAGACAATATTTTGTTGTCTGTAACTTGTATATGGGTATCCAGCATTTCCTAGTATATAGTATAGTAACCCAGTGCAGTAACACGGGTTACAGGATTTTTGCTGTTGTGGTAATTTCCATGGATGGTTACAACATTATGGGTGATAATCAGAATCTCCATTCGGACATTCATTTTTACTTCTGGAACCAAGCTGTTGAGCTCTGTTGATTTAACTTGAACAACCACAGTGGCATGGCCGTGTACAAATTTTCATTTGCCATTAAGTGCCCAGAAATCTTTTGTTTCATCAGCACAGGAGCTCATGCATGTCTGGTATCGTTCAGCGAAATGGTCCAGTCAGCGCACAGTATATCTTGTATGTGTTAGTGTGGAGATATTTGTTCCACATGGCAACATCATGATGATATGTGGCTATTGTAACAGGTCACAGAGGCTGCTAATGCTGAGGTCAACAATTTACAGACAGACAGACGCACAACATTACTGAATTTTGTTTTAGATAGATAGATAGATAGGTAGATAGGTAGATAGATAGATAGATAGATAGATAGATAGATAGATAGATAGATTTTAGATGGATAAATGTTTTGTTCGACATTTGGCAGTTTTTTTCCCACAAAGAGAGGCCAAGCAGCTTGTACCTTCTCCCCTTGCTCTTTCTCTCCAGTTGCTACCTACATTGTCCTGCTGTACCGTTCTGTCAGAGGATAAGGGGGAAAAAAACATTTTTTAAATACTCCTTAGAGAGGTAAATATTTTCTGTTTTCAAGACTCTTGCATCAGCTAAGTATTATTGTGCCTTGTGTTACATTTTTAAAACGATGACGCTTTGGGCCCCTTCAATCCTTTAGCTCCCCCTAATACCACCTCCACACACACACACGCACACACACGCACACGCACACACACACTGCTTCAAATACCGGTGGCTTGATCTGGAGATGGGGAATGCAATAGCTTTGAAATGTTGGAAAGTGTTACGTTTGTTCTACTTATGGTTGCAATTATTTGTGCCTGTATTGCTAATAATAGAACTACCTGAGGGGAAAAGCCCAGTTTTTTTGGCTTAATAAAACAATTTCTTTACAATAGAATGGATATAACTATAAACATGGGTTACGCATGCTGCTTCCATTACAATCTACTACAGTGAACTACATGTGATTTCTGACTATCTTACTGAACTCCATATATGTATCTGGATCTCTTATCAGTGCCATGCAGTTATTCATGTTAAAGGCTTAAATGCAATTTATTTTGTTCAACAGGCAAAAGGTTCTGAATCTCCTATGTGTGTGTGTGTGTGTGTGTGTGTGTGTGTGTGTGTGTGTGTGTGTGTGTGTGTGTGTGTGTAAAGCGGGTGTTTTGCCTTTTGGATTAGAGCTGCAGGCTCCTTTTATCAAGCTTTGCACAGTCAGAAGGCATTATGATAGGGAATATAATAATATCCATGCCTTGTATCTGTGTGTGCACAGTATATGTCGGATGTGTATACATTTTATCTGTGTATTTATTGTGTGAGTTCATCCTTATGTGCGTATGGACTGGTTATGTGTGTGTTTTTGTTGTTCCATGTGCCTATCATATACAGATCAGCCCTTCATCATGGTAACCATTAATGTTTAATAGTAAGATTAAGATTATGAGCTGCACATTTAAATAGGTCCAGTTGCAGCCCGACTACAGAGGCATCTCCACAAGGAGAGGGAAGCATGACACAGCAGCAATGTGAAAAATAGAAGCAAACTTTGTGACAGCCAATCACGGCAGTGGCCCATTAATGCATATCCAGCAAGCATTGATTCTTGTTGCCCAATCTCCTCCAAATCTCTTTTATTCATTTCAAACTCAATCTAATTACATATATATTTATTCTACTTGTAGCATTGTCCTCATAAGGTCAAGTTTTGCTGTCATTTTTTGAAAAGCAAATCAATGTTACAACAACGCAAACAGTGAAATACAGACTTACATTTTTCTTTTTCCCGTACAAAATTGTCTCGTGCACACTGAACAAATTGTTTGGCTTTGGAGATTTATGGTTCATCGAAAGTTGAATTGATGTTTATTCTCGACCAAATTGCTAAACGTAACTCGAAGTGGCGTATCTGGGTCTGCCTGCTGGGATATTCTAAAGCAGGGATTACATGAGCCGTGTTCTATTTGTCCCAGACAGAGACCCTGACAAAGACTGTCGAGCATGTGCCACTTGTCAGGCCGGACACACACGGTGTTTAGCCTCCTCTTTATATGCATGCATATATACAATCACCTACATGCTGTGTGATGACTGCCAGGTTTGAATGTCCCTGATTCAATTCCCTTTCTCCTCCATCTCCCTTCATGCCTATTTCATGTCCCCCAATTAAAAATGCACCACGTTGACTTGTAAAAGGAGGGTAGGAATGAAGGTTAGGGCTTTTCAAAGATCCCTCTCAATTATTCAAGGCCAAGTTTGATTCAGAAAATGGAGGAAGATTAATAAGTCGTGCAGATGTTTACGAGGGTTCTGGTACAGCAAATGTAAAGCAAGACCTTCTGATGAAACAGAAATGTTTGCCGTAGATTAGATTTAAGTTTCGTCTTGAGTCCCAGAGCCGGCATCCTATGTTTAAATTATCAGATGTAAGAGCAACCTCTGAATTTTGGAACTCAGTTCAGAGAAGCTCTGTAATTATATCTGAGAAATGTGGTTAGTTGGACAAGTTCCCAATGACACGAGGCAACTGATCAGCTTTAGATTTCTCAAACTTTGTATTTGTTTCTGCACCCCCGTGGGGTTCACGCTGTTCCAATTTCCTTCTCCCAAAAACTGTGTAGGTCAGTGTATTCTGCTTTCAGATATTACCATTCAAATCATATTGGCATCACACTGAGAGAAAGTACAACAAAGCTTTATCCTATCCTGCTGGTTGGAGAGCAGATAGACCAAAACATATCGCTGCAGAGGGAGATGGTGCAAGAGTGCGTAAAACGACAAGGAGCTCAAGACACACAGAGAGAGGGAGAGAGAGGGAGAGGGAGAGGAAGAGAGAGAAAGAGAATTAGAGGGGATGTTGAAACGCGGATGATGTAAGAGAATGCGTGAAAAGAGGCGAGGGAGATCCGTGGAAGAGAGTTCGGGCGGGGGGTGGCACACAAAGACAAAGGGAGAATATCAAGAGGCAGGGAGATATAAAAGAACGAGAGCAGAGATTGTTAAGACAGGTGCAGACTAAAAATGGAGGCACAGAGAGATTGTTCAATGACAGGAACCGACTGAGCAGAAGGAAGAGGGGAAAGAGGGGCCGAGACGCAAAGGCTGAAAAGCAGGGAGGCAAAACGCCCGACTGAGTGAGAAGTAAAAAGAGTGAGGGAGTCCCAGAGACAGATGTCGCCCTCGCTGGCCCCAGCAGATTGATAGCTTCTGGCCCAGTTCCATGCCAGGCTCTGACCCCTCCGTCCTCTGCTGTAATTTATAGGCTGCGTTTAGCCAGATTTAAGCACTACGCCGTGGCCATCATGGCCCGAGAAGGAGAATGACCTTCCTGGGAAATCGGAGCAGAATTAAACCCCTGCAGCTCCCAGCCATCCCTGGGGGTAAATAAGCAAGTGCCCTCCGTATTACCAACGTCTCTGACAACATGTAAATAGGACAGTTCTTACCATATATTTGTCAAATTGGTGTGTGTGGATTTATTTTTTCTCCTTATGTTGCCTCATGCAGTGTCTCAATGTTTGGTATTACATTCATAGGTAGCAGCTAAGAGGAATAATATCTTTAATACATTTTGCATGGTACTGAAGCTTCTGAGTTTGGCCTCACACAGAAACATAGCCTCATTTTATTCCTTTTATTTTTAAGTCAGCTCCAATCAGTCAAGCATGTGGACTCTTTTCTTGAATCCAAGACTGTTGGGAGATCATTTCAAAGTCTTCTATCACGTGATGTACAACAAGCAAAGTAATCAATGAAGTTGCCTCTTGAGAATTCTCTATGTATAAGCAAATAGAACGTGTCTTAAGATTGAAATCTGACCTAAAAACAGTTTTACAGTCAAAAACTTTTTCGATCAACAGCCCGGCAGCTTGAGCAGGCACATGTTGGAATACCTTGACTTGTGCACAGGGTGCGACATTTTTCCAACGAAGCCAACCATTTAATAGCAGCAAGAGGAGCACATATAGAAACACAACTGAGGCAGTGAGCAGAGTGTTCTTGTCAGCTGCCATCCCTCCACGAGGAAAGCTGATCCAAAAGATGTGTTTTAGGGAGTTGATGGAGATTTTTGCAAAACGTGACATAAAATAGAAGGGTGGATATTCTGCTGGATTTAGTCAGATCCACGGGTTCACTAACACACAACGGAGGAGGTAAGGACACATTTTTATTCTATTCACTATAATCAGTTAGAAAATTATATTCAACCAAAAGGAGACCATTAGCCAACAGCAAACAAAGGCAGGGTCTGATTGCTTTATGCCATTTACATTTATTTACATAACATTTATTAAAATGTTTTACATGACCATTATCTGCACCTTTCTGTGTTTTATAAGTCCTGTTTTTAACAGAGATCCAGTCAATAGTTGCTTATTGCATGATTAGCTGCTGCATTCATGAATCAGGCTCTAATTCTGCACAGATTGTGGGCACAGATTAAATGAAAAAAAACGCCCAGCACAAGCCTGCACCATGGTTTCTTGTAAAGTAAATACAGCCCAGAGTGAATGTTGAGCGTGCCCTCTGGTAGACTAACTTGGCCGACCAGCCGGTGGCCTCAGCTGGGCTTGTGCACTGGATATTCAAAGTGCTACCTCAATGCACAAATAAGCCCAGGGAATGATCTGGACAGAAAGCCTTCAGCAAATTATTACAGATTTGCAATTTAATGGCTTCTGAGGTCTCTCCCAGCCTCATGCAGGTTCCCAACGAGACAGAGCCTATTAGTTTGCTCCTTTAATCACAGAACAGGAGATGGGAATCCTGGCCAAACCTATACATACCCCGCTTCACTTGGTGGGGAATGATTTCACGGGGTTTAAAGATAGAGACGGAGAAGTCTGTGTGTGTGTGTGTGTGTGTGTGTGTGTATGTGTGTGTGTGTGTGTGTGTGTGTGTGTGTGTGTGTGTGTGTGTGTGTGTGTGTGTGCGTGTGTGCGTGTGTCTATGTCTATGTCTGTGTGTGTGTGTGTCATCATTGGCCAGTTGATAAGCTTAGTGGAGTGTGTGTGTGACAGAAAAAGAGAGAAAACTGTGTATTCCTCTATGGATCCTTCATCAATACCATGAGGACACATTGAGCAATAGCAATTAATTTGGCACGGGTTCTACCCCAAGCCAACAGAAGTCCATTTCACAAAGCCTTAGTAGAAAATTAGGAAACTGCTTTCCAATGTTATGTTCCAAAAGTCCTGTAATTATAACGGTTTTTATTTAAATCTGAATATTCACACTTGAATGACCCTTTTATTTCAAACCACAGCACCAAAGATGAAATATGGCATAAGTCATTAATGTACTGACAATTATGCACAGCCACGTTCCTATTTAAAAACTGAGATTTTAGTTAGAAGATAATGAGTAGTTACAGACTTTGAGCTTTAAAAAAATAAAAAAACTTTTGGGCTGAATATAACAACATTTTCTTGGGATTTATTATACATTCTGTAAATGTATTGGCAGTTATTTTCTCGCGCTAAGCTCCCATGCTTTAGTCCATTATGGATTTACAGCGTAAGACTGTTCTACGGGCAGAAAGAATGCATTTCAGATAATGACATAACTTTTGTGATACTATTTGCAACAGAAAAATGGCCGGCTTTTCACTGGGCGTTTAAGCAAATCTTTTCCCATAGCTATAGTTGTCCTGATTAATGTGCCATCAATGCAAAATGTAAAAACTATCACTCCAATCTGCCTTTCAATGTTCCAATTTGTCCAAGAGGAAGCCAAGCTTTGGAAATGAGCTGGATAAAAGGGACTGCCAAAGGGGATGAATATATATAATTATCTGTGGTTGGAGCGCCAAAGAGAGGACTTTGAAAATCAACTTTATGCGCCAAAGGCTTCATTAGTCGGACGACAACAAAATGTCTCCTCGACTTGGAGGCGGAAAGACACAGGTATCTCCAAAGCTATTAAAAGCATGCAGCCCAGTGCAGCCCTATCGCTATCTGTTTGGGATTAGAAGCGACTTGACACGCTAATGTTAATATGCTAATGTGTTAATGTTATGTTAGTGAATTATTAGGTGGTTTGAGAAATGGCTGGCTGCTGCTTTTTGTTGGTCTTATGACACGTTGCCACGTTAGGAAGGACGGATAACTGTGTTTACTTTGCATATGAAAATCCGTGAACGTCTTTCATCTGTCCTTCTTATAGCGACTACTGGTCCATGTTCGCTTTGCAAACATCTTAATTGTGTTAAATGGAGGAAAAAGGGGGGGGGGGGGGGGGATTAAAAGCCATTAATGTGTGTTGTGTGAGGGTGTGCTATTCCCGGGACGGTGCTTTTGTTCACTTTGACAAAGCAGATGAGAGTTTCACCTTGAAACTCAATGCACCCCAGAAACATCGTCATTGTGTCTACCTTAAGCGCGTCGCTCTCTCTCTCTCTCTCTCTCTCTCTCTCTCTCTCTCTCTCACTGTTTTATACACTGTCAGGCTTGCGTCGCTCGGCTTTGCATTTGTTTTTGTGTTCGCCTCCCTCCATCCTTCTTACTGTCTTTGTAAGTCTCTCCTATTTTCTCTCTGTCTTTCCGTCTCTTGCTTTTTCCCTTTGTAGGACTGTTCCTCTCTATCGCCTTCTCTCTCTCTCTGTCTGTCTGTCTAAGCGTCAGATAAGCTCACTGGGGGAGACTTTAGAGGACTCTCCATCTGTGTATAAATAGCTCTGGATGAATTATTGAGGGACCTGGGGTTGCTAATAATCCCGCAGGACCCATCTGACAATGACACAGAAGATGGAGGGAAAACAATTACGCAGGCTTTCTCCTTCAGAAGAGTGGGAATGGGGTGGGGGGTGGGGGAGGTGGCCTCTGGGAGCCACCTCGCGGGGCCCAACATCTTGGCTAATAAACCCAATTAACTCTCCGGAATCAATCGGAGCCCCGGGGGCGTCCTCTCTCTTCCTTCCCCGGACAGCATGCAACAACAGGAAGTGTAATGATTCATGTTCCCCCTTCCGCGTTTGGATCGTCCTCTCATCTCCATCTTGCAGGTTGGCAAGGCGGACGGGACAGGACAGGATGTCCGCCGAGGCCGGATAATAGGACAGGGAGAGGAAAGGAGAAGAGAGGGGAGTGGAGGGGAGGGGAGAGGTGCACGGAGGAATATTAATGGGAGTGTTTATCCTGTAAGTGTTTCACCAGGGGGACCAGACATGGGACCACTCCCATGACAGAAGGAAAGCACTTTGTCTTCTTAGTGATACATGATTATCTACATGCAGATTTTTGATTAATCGGCTTAGCCAAGTGCTTCTCTTGTATCTATCCTTTTATCAATTTATCCATTTATTTATCTATCTTTTCAATTATCTATCTATCCATCCATAAATCCATCGATACGAAAGTGCATTTACTATCATTCTACACTTTTTCAACATTCAGAAAACAAAATACAATTCATATACTAGCAGCTAAACTATTCGCAGTGAAGTTTCCAAAACCATTCAAAAAAGTCACACGCTTCAAACATGACAGATAACTTGTTTGTTCAGTTGTCTCCAATGAACCTGAACCCAACTAACATGTTCTTGGACTGTTGAAGGAAGCTGGACAACCCAGAGAAAACCCCCACAGTCACCCTGAGAACATGCAAACTGCTCACAGAAAGGCCCTTTGTCAAACCGTGACTTGAACCACAACAATTATAATAGTAGATATCATAAGTTTAACTCACTCATAAGGCAGATAACTTTCTGAATTGTTTACATTGGACACGCTCTAAGTCTTAAGGTGCAGAATTGTCCGACATACATGTAATTATTTTGTTTACTGGGCTGGTATATCCTCTCTTTCAAAGTCCTGATGTATATGAGGGTAAACCAAATCACCCAAGTGATGAATAAAACCATTCAGCCGTTAAGTGTGTAGTCTAGTTTTCACAGGAGAGTTTTCAAGTCCTGTGATGGACTAAGTTTGTCTAAACACAGTTTCAGAGCTTTTTCCACCGTTAAGGTCCGAAACACGCAGGACTGTTGTAATGTGGGCATAAAAGTGCTGCAAAAACACATTTAATAATTTAAATCTTTGAAAGATGAATTTGGGTCAAAATGGCTGAGGAGGGATGAGAGTGAGGTGATTGGTCCATGTGTGTGTGTTTGTGTTTGTGTGGGTGTGTGTTTGGGAATTCAATCACAATTTGTATAAATATGTTATAGACTTGAGTGTTGTTTAGAAAGTTGTCTTACTTTGTAGCATGAGAGCTCAGTTTATGTATGTGTGTACAAGTGTGTCTGTGTGTGTGTGAATGTGTATATAAGTGTTTGAGTGTGTATTCTGTCCCGACCTTCGATGGTATTGGGGTGTTGGTGGTAGGTTTGAAGGGGTGTGTGTGTGTTTATGTGTGTGTTCGGATGAGGGGGGGGGGGGGGGGGTGACACTGTCTTAATGATGCATTTTCTACTCCATTGATTCAGTGGCTCTGCTCTCCAGTAAATCCTTCACATGCAACACATTAAAGCTGGCCCTTTTTCCTCCTCCGCCAATCGATTAGCACAGCTTAGAGACGGCCACTCTGGGAAGCAGGGCGAGAGATGGGACTTGTTATCTTCAGGGACTCACACACTCTTTCTCTCACACACACACACACACACACATATGTATGTATGCACACACGCAAATAGAATTTGAAAGTTTTCTTTCCTGCACATTTTTTGTCATAAAAAAATATTTTTTTATAATATTCCCTTAATAATTGTAACGTTGACAGGACCATCAAAGGATTCATATTAAATCAAAGTTTTTTTATTGTTATATTTAGCATGCATTTGCAGTACTAGAATTTGCAGATATAGTAAAAGTTTTCAGTTAAATATACATATAGAAATCTTTTAAAATGTGTTTTATGTTTCATCATTTTTAATCCCAAAGTTGTCGGCCACATCTTTTTTGTCAATTTTTTTGCAATTAATTATTTTCCCTGTGTTGCTGAATAGAACCCTTCAAATAACTTGATAGTTTATGATCCTCATCCCTGATAGTAATTTAGTAACAACTGTGACCTCTATTCTTCTAAATTACTTTGCCATGCTCCTGCTTTTAAGGATGAGGTAAGAAACAAAAGAAAGCAAGATGTACAGTCGTGCGGTCCCTTTGAGTTTCATCCATCACATGGTTATTAACTTTTGATCTGTCTTTTCCCTCAATGGCTTTCGTAGTGCACGTTTCTATATTACACATTCTTCTTGTTACCCTGAGGAGAAGGAGTAGATCTGCGTATAGCTGCCTATAGGAGAGCTGGGAATGCTATTATACTCCATTATAAATTAATTCACCTCTTCTTTCATAACACTGCCCCTTAGTTCTGCCTCACGCCGCTGAAATAATATCATACTCAAGACCAGCGTTCATTAGTCCCTGTAACAGCTCCTGAATTTTTAAGGCTTGTTTTACACAATGAAAAAAAGAAGAAGCTTGATGTGGCCTCTGAACAGTAAATTAAGAATTTTTGTTCAAACACACACAGTACAGTGCTGATCTCCAAGCTCGTATTGTGGGCTTTAAAGTGCTCTTTTATTTAATCAGGGTTTACAGCTGCCAATTAAAGATTTTAAGATGATCCCGGGGAGAAAGTTGGAGCGTTCCTCGAGACCTTGGCCATGTCCCCTAAAATAGCCTCTATCCTCTGTCTCTTTTTTCCATTGTGAGTAATGATCTGAAAGGTCAGCAAAGGTGAAGAGGATATGAGCGATTAGGATTCCTCTCAGAACCACAAGTGCGGGGGCTTGTCAGTTTTTTCTTGTATTACTTTGAAACTAGAGTTAACTCGAAGCCATCCAAACTGTTTCATTATAAATATGAGTAAAAGCACTATATTCATTAAGGTGTTTAGGCGTGTACAACATGTGGGGAAATATTGAATAGGAGAAAAACAGCTGTAGAGAACATATTTGTCTGTATTTTCTCTACTATCAACTTTCATTTGATGGTGTTTTGAATGAGACATGAAGTGAATAGTACCAATCAAACGGCTCATACTGAGTGCAAGGGCAACCATATCATTCTTGATTTAGAAACTCTGTTGAAACAGCACTTACTAGTATTCCTCTCTGCACTCGATGGTACTTGTTTTCACCATATAACTAAAAGACCAAGGTTTTACATGCAAAATAATTTAAGAATCTTCCTCTTTATTCTGGCCAATTTTAAGGTTGAGTGGAGGAGTGTTATCTAAGCCTTATAGCACTCACAAAAATCCAGTTAGAGCGTTCTTGTCTTAAGGTCAATCTTTTAAAAAGGAGGGAAAAAAACATTCCTCTGTTTACTGAGCAAAGGCTGTCCTTGGTGAACCCCTTTCAGACGGAGATAAGTGTTAACAGAATTTGGGAAGGGGGGGACGTGGAGATTTCTATTGACTGACTGAGATTTTACAGCCTCAAACAAAGTTTCACTCCAAAGTTTTTCGAGGCAGAGTTCCAGGGCGATGCAGCGTGGAGTTTCAGCTGCGCTGTGGATAAAGCTTTTTAATGCTATTGACTCTTTTTAGGCTCTTACCAAGATGTTCTGAAATATTTAAATGATCACTGGGAGTATCTCTCCGTCTGGCTGGGAATAAAAGGATGGAAAGAGAGGGGGGGACTTTTTATGTCAGCCTTATACAATCCCTGAATTAATAGGCACAAGATAATTAGAGAATTTTGTGCAATAACATTGTCCCCAAGCTTTATAGTCGTGGGTGGCATCAGGCAATACATGCTAGTAAAAACTGTTTCATGTGTCCAGTAGCGCTGCAAAGCGCCAACTCAGGAATGTGTTTGTAGTTTTACTTTTAGGAGAGTTATTATTAGTTTCAAAGTAAAACTAGGAAATAGGAGTGTCCCCATCCAGAGCCACATCTACAGCACTGAAGTCCCTTGTCATGGTCTAAGTTATGGTTCTGGGAATTGGAGTTTTAATGACTTGAGGAAGAATTTACACTCTGTGATAATGGTGGGACTAAATATCATTCAATTATATTGTCTTCAAGCAATGGCAGCCTCAATTAAATAAAGTATGATAAACAGGTTTTAGTTATTGATTAAACAAATAGCTACATATGGTAAAACATCATTATCACAATGGTATAAAATAGATAGTCTGTATTTTCATATTGACAAGAAAAGACACAAAGAAAGGTCACAGACCCACTGTGACTCAGCAGACTCTGCACTTCCACTAAGTGCTCTGTTAGTATTTCAGCATCTTTCCACTTGTTATTTTGGTATTTGGTCAATTTACTGCTCAGTTTGGACTCTGCTGCTCTCATCAGGATGTTTGGCTGTTGGTTGGCTCAGTCCACTAATCAGAAGGTCAGTTGTGTGATCCCAGTCTCCTCCAGTCCGCATTTCTAAGTGGCCTTGGGGCAAGATAATGAACCCCAAATTTCCCTGATGTAGCATCAGTGTTTGAGTGAATGGTCATATAGAAACGCTGTATGACTGGTCAAGCCAATGAGTGAATGTTACTCTTAGTTTTTTTTTTAAGTTGGTTTGGTCATAGTTTCAAAATAAATGCAAATGTTTTTAGTGAAAGATCTTGAAAACTTACAAAAGTTTGATGGAGAAAGTTAGCAACAAGCTTCCCTCTGGAGCTACTGGCACAGGTACTTTCCAAAGTGTCCGCAGTTGGTGGGGAACAAAGCCATAACTTAATGCAGAGAATATCTTACCTTCACCAGGTGGACACAAGCATGACTTCAAATGAAAACTAAGATTGTTCCGAATCTGCCAGACATATAAAAAGGCAGCTGCATGCTAATGTGTTAGCCATATAAACTTAAAAGCGTTAGGACAGTGTTCTATGTCCGTCTTATTTTGCTTTCCCCCATTGGCAGATAAAATATTGTCGGTTTGAAAATCAAAGAAAAGCTAAAATAGCTGTAAAATCCTCGTTAATGTCCAATGGTCCAAATTTATATCTCAGCCAACCAAAGCTAAAATATCTGAACCACACCATTCAGCCATGACGTGAAAACCACTTTCTGGTTTCAGCGTCATGGCGATTGGTGTAGATGCTAACACGGCCTCACACAGACACACACTCTCTCGCATACACACACACAGAAAGTGACAGTCAACAAACGTTCAATTTATCATCATTGTTACAAGTCAGATGCTGGCAGCAGCTCTAGTATCTGACTAAGACCCATATTGGCCCAGGAGAGAGAGATAAGCTGTTTGTTTCTGCTGTCAATGCTGCCAATTTGGTTTCCCATCACTTCAAATTCAAATCAACAGCAGTGCAGAGGGGATCTGTGGGAGCGAGCGGAGGAGAGCGGGGGAGAGAGAGAGAAGGGCAAGGGAGCAAAAAGAAAGGGGGAGGAGAATAGCGGAAGAGGAAAAGCAACAGAACAGCGAGGGATGCTCCGTAAGACAGGGAGGGAAAGTAGATAAGATCACCTAGCTTCTGTGAACACCATCCCCCTGTGTCCTACACTCGCTTCTTATCTCAACCACTGCAGACACCCTAAAGGGACACACACCCACCGAGAGAGAAAGAGAGAGACAGAAAGAAGGTGAGAGGGGGGAGAGAGAAACAGAAAAAGAGAATGGGAAAGAGAGAGAGAGAAGGGGGTATATGGGAAAGAAGAAGAGAGAGGATGAAAGAAAGCAGCAAGGCAATGGTGGAGTCTATGAATACGTACCCGTGGAAGAAGGAGAAAGAAGCGAGCTGCGGCGGTGAATCCCGCCAACTGTCACCAGGCCTCATATAAACCACAGCTGTGTTAGACCATAGAGCTTTGACCTTGTTAACTATGAGAATATCTGACTTGATCATCTTTCTCTGCTAGATGTAGTTTCCCTAACGAGTTGACTGTGGGCCCCAACTTACCCCGGGAGAGACGCAGGTGTCTCAGGCAGGTTGAGACCGACGCAGTTGGCATTTTGTCCATCCAGCTCTCACTGCGTTTCAATAGCAAATGTGAGCTTCAGGTACGAGGTGTGATCAGGCTCTACGTGACTGCAAAATATTAAGTGAGGAGAACATGGATTAGTCGCAACAATAAATTGTATATATAGATATGTATGAAAAATGTAAAATACATAATGTATAGATAGATTTGAAGAAGAGTTTGCCATTGAGAGTACCTTTTCAGAAAAGAGCCCAGCTAATAAAAAAAATTAATCAAAATATGATTTGGGGAAATATATATAATTGATATATTATAGTTGATGATTTGATATATTCTCTTTACCGATCTTGAGTATATTTATTGTCACAATAAGTACAAACCACCAGTGTATACTTGCTATACTTCTAAAGTATTTTCCTATGGGTTTTTGCCCTGATTGTATGCAGTCTAGAGCTGACATGAAATGAGGAAAGGGGAAGATGGGGAATAACATCTAACAAAGGTCACTAGCTGAGCTGCATGGTCAGCACTCGAAACCTGGAGGTCAACAGGATGACCTCAGCTGTAACAGCCTAACATCATGTTCTAGAACCATGAGTGCATGGAAATTAGTAAATGAGCAGTGAGGTATAAATAGCTGAAAAATAAATAAATGATGGCTAGAGGGTTGAAAAGTAGAACTTCTGCTTCTCAAACGAGAGCAGTTTACATTTGGATCTGAGGAAATGAGAATTAAGACCTAGTAAGTCTAAACATCAACGATACCGGAATCACCGTGTCTTGTAAATATATGAAATATAAAATAAAATCGCTGCCTGGATTGCATTTCCTGGCACTGTTGTGCACATTTCACAAGAGTAGGAAGTGCCAGGTTTTTGTGCACGTAATCAGCACATAAGGGGGTAGTTGGTTGGATGGTGGGTTTAAAGGGAAACAAGTAAAAACAATGTCGGTTAAGATTACTTAAAATATAACGGCCTCTGGTTTGGTGCGTTTGTGTTCTCTAGTTTCCTCAGACTTTCTCTAACCTTAACCAAGTGCTGTCAGGGCCTACATTTTGCAACAGCAATGTTAAATCATGCTTTAGATGCTACAAGCAAGAATGGATGTTCTCGAAAAACTAATAAAATATGCTGTCGGTGAGTATTTTATGGACGTGTTCAATATCAGAATATCTGACTTAGCAGTGTTTTCCGCGGTTATCCTGGACCCCTGGATATATTGGAGGTAGTGGGTGCCGAGGCTGCAAATCTTGCGAGTGAGTGTCGGGCGTGTGAATCAGAGGCTCGCGTGTGCTTCCTGTGGGACGGTGCCCGGCATGTAGCGTTAACACGACAGGCCCGTAGAGGATGAGGAGGCAGCCAAGCTGTCAGCGGCCAGCTCCCACTTCGCCTAATGAGAGAGAGGCCCGTTAATTAAAAACACCAACAGGCGGAGCTCCCCAGCGTCCCGCCATCAGGACGACCCAGGGTTAAAGACACGGAGCCAAGAGGATGAGACGCACGCTGCTTCTACATACAGTGCGTGGTGCTGCCCCTCAACAATAAATAGCCCCCGGAATGCAAAAAAAAAAGAACAAAGTGAAACTGGGTAGAGCTGCGGGAGGATGGGGGGGGCGCGCTTTTTATAAACTGCGGTGTTTGTATTTTAGGGGGAGGGGTCTATGATAATCATCTGATATTCAGTCCTTGATGTTCTGTGGTTCTTTTGTCTCTGGCGTGAGGGAACAGTTTATCAATGTCTTCATGCAGACTTTCATTCCAAAGAAATGTGATGTTTCTGTCGACTCTATTGTTCAGGAACAGAGCTCTTTTTCAAACGCTTCCAACGTCTGTTAATATTGTTGTCATTGTGCAAACACAGACACTAATCATCCCCTCTGCACGACTTTTTCTTCTTCCATTGAATTTAATTGAATTCTATTTAAATGAACGCTTTTTTCATTAAGAGGCTGTCTACAGTCTGGTTCAGAGCATGCAAGCACAACACCTGCATATTTAGTGCGAGGGGAAGTTTTTGCCCGAAACCGATTCACGTCGCCGCCGCCTATTGTGCAATTGTATTTGTAAGTGTTTTATTAAACTGTCAAACACATGAATCATTAGCCTTGATCTGCAGATTGACAGCTTGTCAGCTCTCTGACAGTGGCGCGCGCCTCGCTGTCAACAGGGGGTGGCGAGGGAACGGCTTACACGTTCCCCACGGCTCCCTCGTCTTCTCCTTCTTCTTCTTCCGTGCCTCCTGCGTCTCCATCTTCCTTTCCACCCCCACATGTCAGCCCAGGTGCTAACAAAACCGAGGATTGTGGGTAGTCTTGGAACATATGGAGCAGAGAGACGGAGAAATGAAGGGTGGAGCGGGGAGGGAGGGGTGCGAGAGAATGAGAGAGAGAGAGAGAGAAGCTGTCAGGGAAATGTCTATCCCTGTCACAGCAGCCGAAGGCGCGCGATGGACAAATGGATAACTACAATTTCAGACTGCCAGAGAGGAGGCGCTCTCAGATGCGATGGGTTTTCTGGGCAGTGGCTCTCACGCAACAGATTTCTGAAGCGCCATGATTTTTCTTTTTTTGGTCCCACGTCCGTTTCTGTCTCTGCATGTGTATGGATCATGTTTGTATACACAGGAATATTCCGTTTATTCAGTTGCTGAAATGCTGTTCGTTGTGCACAAACACTCACAGGCGCACACTCACAAACACAAGCAAATTCCCTGTGCGACCATGTAGACAGAGTGTCAGAGCTGTGGCTGCAGGCTTGTGTGCTTGTGTGTGTGTGTGTGTGTGTGTAGTCTTTTGGCTGTTCGCTGATGATTGGTGCAGCCCCCTCCCATGGCTGTCTCTGCTTCTCTGTCCCCAGTTCCCATCAAATAATTATCTCTCCCTCTCGCTGTATTTCAGGCTGTGCCTTCCTCACCTACTGTGCCAGAGAGTCGGCCCTGAAAGCCCAGAATGCATTGCACGAGCAGAAGACCCTGCCAGGGGTAAGTTGTACACGACGAAAGCCACGTCGACCCAGAGGCGGGATCTTACACAAACACATTGCAGATGCAGGTTTCATTTTTAAAATACAATGTAATGCATCATATTTATTTCAAATCAATGGGGACCCAGCGTCTTCGCCACTCCTGTCATGTTGGAAGAGCACAGCTCTTCTTTCTCTTAAATATCCCTCCTCTTCCACCCCCCACCGTCACCACTCCACAAACCCCTTTCACTGCCCCCCCACACACACACTCTCTCTCTCTCCTCACTTTGACAGTCACACACACAAACCCATAGGGAGAAACCACACAGCATCACATCATAGGCATACTATTTATAGGCCTTCCTCCAGTTTGTGTAAATGAGTGTGTGCCTCTATCTCCTTCTCTCTCTGTGTGTGTGTGTGTGTGTGTTTGTGTGTGTGTGTGTGTGTGTGTGTGTGTGTGTGTGTGTGTGTGTGTGTGTGTGTGTGTGTGTGTGTGTGTGTGTGTGTGTGTGTGTGTGTGTGTGTGAGCATCCATGTGTGTGGGCAAGTGTGCGAGAGATAGACAGAGAGGGATGAAAAGCGGGTGGGCGGGTGGATGTAGGCTATTTGTACATTTATGTGCACGCTCTGTGTTGTGCCCCGGCCTGGCAGCAACATGAGTGTGCATCGTGAATGTTCCATCTCGACAACACGTCCTCGCCCCAGATGCTGTGGATGTTGGCGCTCACATGTACGCTGCAGCTGGATGCAAAGCGTGTCTCTTTGTAATGCTCAGCTCCGGTTCATGTATGTTAGAATCGAGGGAGCTGTGACACTGTAGTAAAGGAGCAGCAGATATTTGATTGTCAGCTATCGTTTGCGTGAGTTTATATTTGTGTGCAAGGGATTATATGCATCGTGAGCATTTTCTTGCGTGTAAACATAATTGAATGATTATATATTTGTGTGTGTGTGTGTGTGCGTGTATTCCTGCAATCGTGTTCTTAAGGTCTGCATGCACCTGAATGCACACGCATCCGTGCTTGCGCGTGCACATAAACGTGGCGCCCCAGCCCGCCTGCGCATGTATGCGTGTTAGGAAGTTTTGATGCGTCTCTGTCAGGCCTGGCTCAGTTTGCTCTGTTCGTTTTTAATGACGCCTCCAGGGAAGCTGACAGTCGCCGTGTTGAGCGCACAGCCTTTGATGTGAGTGATTATGACATCACAGACGTGCAGCCGAGAAGAGCGGAGGAGTGGGGATCCGTGCTTTCCTTTTCTTTTTTTTTCACTTCCCAGTGGCATATTAGTCAGAAAGAGAGGGAGGGAGAGACAGAGACATGCACAGAGAGAGAGAGAGAGAGAGAGAGAGAGAGAGAGAGAGAGAGAGAGAGAGAGAGAGAGAGAGAGAGAGAGAGAGAGAGAGAGAGAGAGTATATTTGGCCAAAACCAGAATGCGATTTCGTGTTCACACAAAATGTGCCGCCGATTGATGTTTTTTGCCTTTGCTGCCATTGTTTGACACAGACCAAAATATATGGGCACAAAAACAACCTCTTTAAGGATTCTGTCTTTACCTCTTCAAGGGAGAGGGACTGTATTTAGCTGAACATGCCACACAGTAATGCATCAACAGCAAACAAATTGAATCAGTCACTTGCGATCAACATTGTTTTAGAGGCAAATGCTAATTAGCAATGCCTTTGCCTGTGGAGGACGGTCTCAAGTTTGCATTTGATCGATGTTGAGTGTTAAGTAAACAGAAGTAATGCCACAGGACAGTCCTAGATGCTCAACAAACCCTGAAGCCGTGCGCTCGGAGAGGCAGACCAGGAGACCGTCTTGTGTTGCCGGTGGAGGTAAAGCCAGCAAAACAGAATAAATGAGTTCACTAGAAACAGAGCGAGGACTTGGCCCTGGGAAAGGCAGTGGGACGTTTTATAGCACACCACTACACCCTCTCCCCTCCGTTTTTTTCCCGCCTCCCCTTTTCTCTGCATCTTTCAGTCCCCACCCCCCCGCCTACGGGCCAACACAACCAAAACCCCTGCAAATGAAATCCCTTTTTTCCCCTTAAAGCTTCTTTCCCCTTCACTTCACGTCCTGATGCGCTTTTTATCGTCAAAGTTGCTCCCCAACCCCTCACATTTAAAAAAGTTTTCTGCCATCCTTTTTTCTATCGCTGCCAGGTGAGCCGAGAGAAGAGGGGATTTGGCTTCCTTGTGGAAATGCCCTGTAAGCATGGCTGTAGGCTGTTGGTGTAGCTTCGACAAAGTACTGAGGGCCGCCTCGTGTGTATGTGAGTGTCTGTGTGTAAGCAACTGAGCGAGTGCAGCGTCAGGAGAGACTTTGGGTAAACAAGCGGCAAAGCAAAAATACTGATGTTAAAGTGACACTGACATTGACCTACTCCTGATAGGCGACAAATTGTTTTCCCATCCCTCGTTCCATCACGGTGTTAGAAACTACAGGTACACAGGATTAGGCTGATAGAAAATAAATAAACGTTAGGCGTAATTAAATCAACCGGACTGGCACTGAAACTCACAATGAAAACAGCCAAGAGATACGTTTGAATGATAAACCCCATACAAGGCCAGAACATTCATTCAATAGATGGATGAATGAGCAAGATCTTCTCCGCACAGGTCCAGGGCCTCGAGGGTTTATTTGCCCGTTAAGCAAGAGTCACTCTCAATGAAATCTGTGGGGGAAAAAGACCAAGGGCTCAGTTAAAATGTGTAAGTGTCTCGATCCTGTCTTTTTGTTCCTGATCGCGATCTGAAGGTTTTTATATACGATACTCACCGCCACTAGATGTCACACAAGCACCGGCATCTCGTACAAAAATAAATGCTTCATCTGCAACTCCCCCGACCTTTGTGTTCTCAGCGAGCTTTTGCCTATACGGTCTTTTTGGAAAGGTTCCATTCAGCTAGCTGCCGTGCGGACAGATAAAGCTGATCCGCTTGAACCCACTGACAAACTTTAGCTCCTACCAGTGTCGGAGCCTCCGCGTGAGACATTTCAGTTTGTAAATGTTTGTTTTTAAAGCTTATTTTGGGGATGCACTCATTCTTGCAACACCAAGTGCAGCATATCTCAGTGGGCCTGCTTGAGTGTTTATAAATAAGGTGTAGCCAATGTTTCTGGGTTAACAGTACAGTGGTGGGCAGGAGATATTTTTAAACTCATTCATTTAGTTTCTTCTTAGGTGTTGGGCTCAATCAACTGCAGCCCTTTAGAATGCTGGTCAAGCTAAAAAAAAGTATTATAGGAATTACAGGAAAGAACACAAGCATGAGGAAAGTAGATTAAATGCAAGTTATCACAAGTGAAACAGATTCTGGATTTGAAGTACACAACTGAGCTGATCAATTTAGTTTGGGTGGTTTTTTTTTGGAGATGCTATGTGAGACAAGCCAAAAATGGGGCGCGTCCCAAACGTCATGTCCCTGGCTGCTGTATTTGTGATCCCGCGCTCCAGTTACAGACTCATACTACAGTGAGAGGCATTAAAAAGCCTCTATTGATTCTGGCAAAAATCCTTACATGTGGGTGGATGTGTTCGCGTGTGTGCACGTGTGTGTGGCTGTGGGTGTACGTGCGTGTCGCAGGGTGGAGCTGCAGAGTTGAGCTAGCACAGGGGGCAAATACCCACCAGCACATCCTCCCGCACACATATACTTTCACGTGCAAAGAAAAATAATAAATAAAAACCTGATCTGGCATTCACTCAAACACACTGTCAGATATACAGTACGGGCCTTCCTACAACCATAAACCCCCACACAGTGCACAAAAGGACATGCACTATTGAGTACTGAGCAGAATATGTCAGGTTTTTTTAAAAAGTAATGCATATAAATACAACAACTGCACCCAACACTCCAAACCCTACACTTCGCAGCAGAAATACAACACTCCTCGTAAACACTTCCATTCAACTACCTGATACTGTGATACTCAGGGAGAGAGAGAGAGAGAGAGAGAGAGAGAGAGAGAGAGAGAGAGAGAGAGAGAGAGAGAGAGAGAGAGAGAAATACAGTAATAGTGAGCCAGATGAGAAAATATAGAACACTGTGAATCAATGCGTCATTTCAGAGCGCTTTCCCACACACAAATACACACAAACACACACACAGATAATGGAGCACATATACACACACCGAGTTTTCAGCCCTGGGGCAAACAAACACCAGAAAAGACGGGAAGGCAAATGAATAGCAGGAGGGAGGAAAAGAGGAAGGGGCTGATGGAGGCAGGTTGGAGAGAGTGGGTGGATTGAGGGAGTGGGAGGAGAGGTATAGTCGGGTGCCTCCATACTGACTGATTTGTGTTTCTTTTTTCATCCCCCCCTCGGTTGAGATAATGCCAGGGTGAGAAATCCATGTCATTGATTGGCTCCTGCGACCCAGTTTCATTGCAGCTTTTTCTCAATAAGTTGCCCTTATTGGTCGATAACTGCCAGGCTCCCCAGGTGAAGTGGGTCAAGGGATGTTTGGAGGGGGGAGTTTCAGCGGTACTCGGTTATGATTTGTTTCCCGTAAGCGTGCAAGTACAATATTTCACTACTTTTTATAGATTAAGATTAGTGGTGCAGTGTGCAGCAGGCGTAGCTGCACGTCCACGTGAACGATGCTGCAGGCCCTCCGGCTGGAACGTCCCCTTTTTCTCCCCACGCCATCACCTCTTCAACTATCCTTATCACCCTTACTGGGAAAAAAAAACAAAAACGTTTTGCCACATATCAAGGACCGGTTAATGAATCCACATCCGCTGACAGGATGCACAGCCAAGTAACAATAGGCTTCTCCAAAAAACACAGATTTTTGTAAACTCATACACCTATTTAGCAGCTTATTTCACTCTTGCATGCCTAACAGCAGAAACTAGCGGGCACTCTCAGTAGCCGGTGCAACAAAAGAATAAACATTATCCAATGTCCAAAACGGGAGCAAAGCTTTTAAGAGAGGCAGTATGCTGCCTGAGTCCTGGCAGGTCATAAGCCTGCAATAAAAATTCAAATGAGTCTCCACAACAGACAGTAGGAAACCAGAGAGACTTGTCTGAAAGTAGTGTTTGTAATAAATTCAGAGTTAAACACAAATTCAGTTCAATTCATTGGACACCTTAATGCTGCAGCAGGCAATTATGTTTTAAACTAGTGATGAGAATGATTGCTCTTTGAACTGAGCCAGATCTTATGGTGCTGTTTCTTTCCTGAAACAGCTCATTGGTTTACTTTTCTTTCTTGACTGCAAACCAAGAACAGCCCCAGAAAAGAGAGTGTCTCCCTGATTAAGTGATGAAGTTACACCATTGATTGGCCAAGTGCTACTTTCCCAATTGGCTGCTGCTATTTTCAAAATGACTAACCACAAATAGTGCAGCTCATTCCCAATGTACATGTGAATGTCCAGCCGTAAATCTGTTGTTTGGGGACAGGAGTGACTGTGTTTATGTATGAAATAATAACTAGGGGCAGTGACATTTTGGAACAATGACAAAAGACTGGCTGCCACCAGTTAAGATCTGGTTCCTTTCGCTCGGCTAAGCCAGGTCCATAAAATTGGTTTCACCAGTTTGGTGTTGGACACTCTTGACAAGACAACACAGAGCCTGTACCTCAACCCAACCAACTAACAGAAATAACAGCCAGTTTTTTTATCCTGCAGCAACTGTGCCCTGTCTCACTAATGCTCTTGAGGCTGAATGGGAGCAATTCCCTGCAGCCGAGTCCAAACGTCTTGTGGAAATCCTTCCTAGAAGAGGAATGGAGGCTATTATAGCAGTCCAGGGTTTGGGTTGAATTGTTTAAGTGATTGATTGATGCTTTGAGCCACATGGTGTCCACTGCATATGGGCTTCTAGCAGTAAGCGAGTCCTTGTTGGATCGTTGAACCCTGCCTAGAAACATTTCCAATGTCCGGTGGGGGCCTGTGTCTGTCTAATGAAGTAACTTTCCGAAACCCACGTCCACCACCCTGTGCCCTTTGACCCTTGAATTGTGTAAGGAAAGGATACAAATCTCAACGGAAATAGCCAAGGTTTGACTTACTCGTGAGTCGGTGTGAACATCCAATTGAATGAGCAGCGATAAGCAGAGGCCTGACAACATAAGGACTTTGTTATTTCAGTCATAATGCCCATAATTTTACAAGATACCAGACAGCAACAACAATCAAAATGAACCATCTGGCAAATCATAAAATACAGATCCCCATTTTCATAAGGAGGCTTTGAAAATGCCCCGTTTATGAGATTACGTATGGGTTTAATGTGTGGATGTCTCCATACTTTTGGCCATACGGTGTGACACATGAACGCTGCCACAATAATAATAATGATTATCACAGCCTACACACCATCTATAAATTTTGGGCTCCAGACCTGATGTTACGGCCTCACAACATCGCCATGGGGAGTTTGAGCAGATTGTATAAAAGTGAAAGATTCATCTGTCGGGAGGCAGCAGTTCCCTTTAGTCCAGTAATCCAACTAACTTCAGAAGCGGTGCACGCCACCCGCTGGGTCAATGAAGTGATGATCCAGCAGTGAAATTACACACCTCAATGCTACAAAGCGATATTTCAGAACATGCCGTGTCACTGCAATAACCCATTTTTGATGTTGATCTCATTTTAAAAAAGGAGAGCTTGGAGTTTTGTCCAGGACTCCCCAGTGTTACTATACAAAAATAACAATCCTAGTAACATGACCTGTCATCACTCTCTATTTGGACATGTGTTAAGTCAAGTTGTGATTCATATAACACCCTAACACATTCCATACGCCCTTCTGAAAAATCCACTACAAATTGTTGCGGACTGAAGAGTCCTCTGCAAACTGTCCGAAAAAGTGTGAGATGCTCTTTAAACGAATGGATTGAACTGTCTGAGCAATTCAAAACGCCTCTGTTAAGTGCCATTATTGGGTGATCCAAAACTTGTTGTGTTCTCTCTGAAAAGCATGTCCTTGCTACAGGAACTTCAGAGGCGCTACAGCTCCTTTCAGCATCTCATGCTGGCTCAAGTTATTGTCACAGTCTGAAATCAACTTGTCCTTCCCTTGAGTTTATATTGATCCACAAAAGTACAACCCTACAATGCACCGATGAGTCCTCATCCTGAGTATCACACTTCACTGAGCATTTACAAGTGTTAATGTCACTACTGGCACTTCAGGACTCCTCCATGTAGTGCCAGTAGTGACAGTGGATTTTTTGACAAAATCTTTTTCTTTGAGAAATCATTGATTCCAGCTTTCTTCCACAGCCCAAACACATGCAGGTTGGTGTGACGTTAATTGAAGACTCTAAATTGTGTGAAGTGTGAATATGAATGAGAACGGTTGTTTGTCTCTATATGTTGTCCATGTGATTCACTGTTGACTTGACTATCCTATGGATGGATGGATGGATGAACTCCGAAGCCCTGCACTTACTTACTGGAATAAAGACGACAGTGGCCATAGCTGCTTTCACACATGCACTGCAACCCTGAATCTAGACATTACCTGTTGGAGCAGCGTGTGTCAGTGCAAACGTCCAAATCAGTTGGAACGGGCATTAAATGGACTTGAACCTGCCAGCTCTCGAGCACAAACGCATTTGTAACATACGATTGAATAGAATGTGATTGGATTCACAGCAAGCAAGTTAGCGTGTTGATGACATTTCAATCATTTCTCCCGTGCGGCTCGAGGCACTGCCCCACGTCTTAACCACACGGAGTATTTCCAGTAGGTGAGAACGCGTCCGACGCAGACAATCTCCGGTTGTGTGCTCCGAGTGTGAAAGGGCAACTCCCGACAATGGCCTGACCCCATTCCCCAGACATTATTATGTGAAAACGGCTTTTGACTGTCACTCGGGAAAGGACGTAGGCATGGGCCGCTGAAGCTGGAGCTATTTCTCCACCCAAAAAAAAGGCTTTAATAGCATCCTTACCAGTGTGCGCCTGGCTTCAGCCCTGGTCATGCGAATACTTCACAGATTTAAGCATCTCCATAAGCTGGTTGTGGTAGTCATTCTGTCATTGTCATAGTTTTACCTCCCGCTGCTGCTGCTGTATTGAGTCTGCCCGACTCCTGCTGCTTTGAAATATCCTGCCAGTCCGAGCTTTTTTCTTCTTCTTCTTCTTTGTGAATAGCTGTATGTCACACTGCTATATTGCCTTATCTTTTTCATGCCCTTAAGCTCCACACACACATACAGTACAGTTCGCCTTCCCACAACAGTAAGTGCGGTGTTGTCTGATCTTTTTATTGTAGCCTGTTCAGTTAATTTACCATGCACATTAAATGTCGAGGAACAGAGAACAGATAACTGAAAACAATAAAATGCAATAAATCAGTCACACCTACAATATAATTTATATATTAGAGCGGTGTTTTATTGATCGTTGGAGAATATTATGGTCCGTACTGTATACCTTTTCTTCCTGTCATGCATTAGTGCAGCTTGACTACTCGTGCTCTACTCCCATGTCTCTCCCTCGGTTGTCAGTGCGGGACGGGGCCGAGGCTTTGAAACACCAGATAACATTTTCATCCAGTGATTTCATTCTTTTTCCTCAGGCTCTGGTAGCTGCGGTATCTTTCTATATTTCTCTCAAGATCTTTCTATTAATCAGACTTTTCCAGTTTTTCAAATAGAGCGTTCAATTTGGACAAACTGCCAGTGTGAGATTAGTTTCTCACATCCCTAACGCAAATGATTTTATTGGAAGTTTCCTTAAGATACTTTGTAGAAGCAATGAACATTTTTCCAAATTGGTTTTTGTAGAAATTTGGAATAAAACTGCTCAAGTGTTCTAAAATGGATGATGATGTTGAAGTTGCTTTCTGCAATGCTGCCTCTCTGGTAGCAGTATTATAAAATTGTTCTTTTGTCTTATGCTATACAGCAAATAAATTATTTCACAATGACTGCGGAGGAAAAATATCACAAGCCCAGTTTGAACAAGGGCTTTTTATAATGAGAACAACTAAAAGAAAAATGATTGTGTCAGTTCAAAGCAAAGGGCAATTATCATGCGATGCTTGCATTGCTGTTTTCTCTGTCTTCTTTCATCATAACCCTGATGGCAGAAACTACTCGAGGAATGTATAAGTGATTACAGAACAGCTAACAGTGTAGCAAAGAGGGAATATATAGGCAATGATTAGAAGACAGTGAGACGGAGCAGGTTAGAGGTAGAAACAGTAGCCAATGCTTTGGTATTCTGGAATGAACGTTTTTTAAAAGTAGGGCCCAGCGGTGAGTCTCGCTGCAATATTAATGTTGTTTTTCTACTTCTCAAAGTTCCTATAAAGCACAAACTAACCGCTCACTTTTTACAAAGGGGGCTTTATTCTTCTGTAAATACAATTCTCATTCCAAGAAAAAGCCACAATCCACTTTATTTTGTGACCTTCACCGTCCTCACCTTCGCTGGAGCCTTCGGAATATATAACACAGAGATTTCAATTTCTTCATTTGGCCCGTATTATCTGATATGTTCGACAGAGCGGGAAGTGGCGCTCGCAAATCTTGTTCCCGGCCCGGCTATAGCAGCTGGCGAGCTGGTGGCCGGGGGATGTGATAATGACACAACGCACCATCTGAGGCTGGATAGCGGGCCGCGACTCAGGCAGCTTTTAATAATTGATGGCAGCCAAGGCCCCGGATTGGCCAGTAATTGCATTACAGGTCACTTCTCAATAGCAATTTGTGAAAGTTGTGGTGATGTGTGCTGGGTGGCGATCAATAGGCACTGTCCAGAGATGTAGTCCCCCCCCTCACACACACACACACACACACACCACCTCCCCTCTCTCTCTTTCTCTCTCACGCTATCTTTCTTTTTGAACGAAAGCAAGGGGTCCACTGGAAACACTTTTCTTTCATTGTCCTCTGCCACGGCAACAATGTCGGGACTTTTTCTTTTAAATCAGATTAAAATCCTAGGTTCAATTTAAGGTAAATCGCTGTGATCAACCACAACCCAGATTAATGCCTTGAATACTCAAGTACTAATACACAAATTGCCTTAAAATGTAGTTTTCATTTAAATTATCTGTGTGCAATAAAACTTGTATGTAACTTTGTGTGAGGGGTTTGATTGGGGGAACTCGTTTCACAATATTCAGCTTGACGTCATGCTGATTTCAGCCTTTAACTTATTCATATATTGCTTCTGGTGTTTAGTTTGGCCGAGCACATTAGTAGTATGTGTAGTAGCATTTCAGTCAGTTAAATTAAATGAGTATGTCACAGATTTATCATCGCATCACACTATTGTCGCTTGATGGACATGTTTTTCAAAATTAAACAAATAATGCTGCAAATCTAAAGACACTATCATTTTCTATGTATTGCATCTTTCTTTCTGGCGCCTACATCACCCACATGCAACTCAACCGCCAACAGTTTGGTCAGAGCCTCGTGTGTGTTCTACTAGAACCTGATAATATAGCTTCAGGCCACCTGCCTGCAGACGAGAGTTCTCAGCCCATGACGACACTCACTCACTTTACTCAGCTTCCTCCAGAGTCACAAAAAACATTTATTTTCACACATGCAGTCATTTTCCTGGTAGGCCCGGTATACGTTTTTTTTGTTAATCTATAATTGTTGTCACTTTGGTTTAGATTCAGAGAACGATTCTGGTTTATCTGTATTAACAATTTATGAAACTGACGTCAATGAGCCCAACAGCGGACCTACCCTACATATATGATTCACAAACATCTAAAAACAGCTATGGCTCTAAATAATAAGTCTGAGAAGATAGAACATAATCACGTTATCTCAGGTTGAGATTGGAGATTTAACTGTGTGTGTGGTTTAACAGACTCTCACCAGGTAGGGAAGGTCTAACAAAATGACTGATATGCATGAACAGAATATAGGGTCTAAGTTTAGGTCTTTCTTTTTATCTTGACCTACACGACAGACATCTGGAGTCTGGCTATCTCTGCCACCTATATAAATGTTGACATTATGTTTTTGGACGTGAGGTAGAGCAGGTCGTCCGCTGAGTAAAAGGTCAGCGGTTTGATCCCCATCTCCTTCATTCCTTGTGAAGAGTCCCTGTGCACGGCGCTGAACCCAAAATGCTCCTGACGGCTGTGCCAGCAGTGTGTGAGTAATGTACATTCCAGAAAGTGCTGCACCTAGACGCACTGCATGAGTGGATGGACGGCAAAACTGTACCGCACTTTGAGTGGTCATCAAGACTGGAATACAGACCATTTACCATTTAATCCGCCTCTTGTGAGACCTGTGGAAGAGCAATACCAAATCAATGCGGTGCCCGTTTATAGCAACAATACGTGGCGGAAACATAAAGTGAGTGAGAGAAAGCCTCGGGTTCAGAAGGTTAAAATAGCACAAGAGCTCAAATCCAGCATCATCACAATGCCTCACTTTCAACTGTAGTACAGCCTCTGAGCCCTGTGCCCCCTCTGGCTCCCCGGCTGCACTCGTTCTCATGGAAGTTATTTACTGTTCCAGCCCCAAAACGCTCCCCTGACAGACTCACAATCAGACACGACTTTGCCTTTGTTTCTCTTTTCTTGCTCCTATTGTTGACATCTCACCCACTTTGACATTTAAACTATCACTGTCATCTCTGCACATCTGCTGTTCATTCGTTGTTGTTTTTTCTCGCTCTCTGTCTGTCCCACTCTCGTTCTGTCTCCCTCGCTCCCCTCTCCTCCGGCTTCCTCTGCTGTGGCGTGGAGAGGAGCGGAGGAGAGAAGAGTGGAGGAGACAGGAGATTTTGCATGCTCTAAATACAGCCTCTACGTGTGTGGGCTGCTGTCATCAGAGGAGAGAAGGGACAGGGGATGGTTCCGTTTCTTTTGTGAGAGTGCATGTGTGTTTGTGTGTGTTTGTGTGTGTGTATACAACTGTTTGCCTATGTGACAGCGTGCGCATTAATCCCAGCAAACATCAAAGATGCTCCCTCATCCATCTCTCTGTCTTTCCTCTCCTTCTCGTCCCCCCCCTCCCTCCGTCAGTCCCTCTAATCCTCCTTTAACATCAATTTGTCTGCGTTGCCTTTTTGTGCTTCTGTCGTCATACCCTGCCTTTTGCTTGCCTGTCTGTTTTGGTGCGTCTCACCTCTCTTGCATGTGCCTGGCGGAGTGTGACAGCATTGAGAAGTCACCAAAGAGGTAAATGATGATAGGTCATCCATCATGCTTTATGGACTCTGTATGGCGCTGCCGTGGAGAGTGGCTGCACCGCGCAGTAACTCAGAACACTCTGTCCCTCCATATAACCAGGCAGCGGTTCTCTGCTGCTCGCCTCGACTATGCAGGGCGAGTGTTTGTGCGCGAGACACGGGAAGAGCGTCGGTCTGACTCACCCACTTAAACTTTTCTCTGTGTGATTCAATGTGTGTGTGCGTGGATGTGTGTGTGTGTGGGGGTGAGAGAGGGAGATAAAACAGAAAGAGTGTTTGGTCCACACTGGCAAACTGTGTGTAACAGGCCTTCATTATGGCCTGATGTGCTGCTGCTGCTGGGAGCATCAACTCTTGCATCATCAATTCTTAATATTCTGTGCATGTGTGTGTGTGTGTGTGTGTGTGTGTGTGTGTGTGTGTGTGTGTGTGTAAGAGAGAGCAAGAGAGGGAGAGTGAAAGAGAGAGAGAGTTTCTATGTATTGTGTTTGTGAAAAAGCAAAACTTGAAGATTTTATAAGTTAATGTAAGAAGGTATCTCTCAGAGTTTGGACCTTTTTAATGGCGTATGTTGCCTTATCTGGTTGTTTGATCATTCCTCCTCCACACACTGGCCCTGAAGTGATCTCCTCATCTGTGAAATTGAACCTGCTATGTCGTGAATTGGCTTTTAAATACAATATTCTATCTTTGTGTCCCTCCTGTGCTCAGTTTCCTGGGTTGGTGGGAGATGTCAACAAACCTACACACTACTGCAGACATTTTTTTCAATGAATGTTCACACTCAACCACAAAAACGACTACAAACGCTCCAACGAGCATGCCCCAACCAGTAGGTGGCGATAAAGTGCACATCAACGATCTGTCAAATACCAGAGGCGAATATTTTGAGAATAATCATTAGTATCACTGGTATTGTTCTTGTGTCCTGTGCCTGCTCCTTACACAAAGCAACGCATGTGTGAAATAATCTTTGCTTTACCGAGGTTTTGAAAATCGGTACTCGGTCAAAATCTCTGTTTTAGTGACTTGAAACGTTGTTTGTGTGGATGAGAGGCCCAAGCACAGAGGAAAGAGTTTAACGTAAAATAATTGCATCCCTGAGACAGGTCCTATAAGTACCTCTTAATTTTACAGTGTAGTTATGATAGGAAGGGATTACCGAAGTATTTTGTTAAGACAGCCTTGAAAAGCAAATTTCTCTAACATCCTCACACATTCTTTTCTCTCTTTTCCTGCAACATTTTCCCTTTCTCTCCATCTCCTTTCTCTCTCCATCCTTTCCTATAACCCTCACTCTTTCTCTACGGAGAACCTGTTCACACTTCTCTTTTGTCACCTTTCCACCTGGAAGAACAATTGCTCTGACAGAGTTCACTCTGTCTCTCCCTCTCTCCACCCTCCTCTCCCACACTTCCTCCCCGCGCTATACCACTTTCTTAGATCCAGAGGGAATCACACTGTCTGAACCAAATGTGCCACAAACTTGTCAGATGGTGTTTGTTTTCCACCACTTTCCCCATACTTCTTTTTCAGCTCACGGGTGTGTGTGTGCGTGGGTGTTTTAACGGTGTCTATGTATTTGACAAAGTGCTTTGACATGCGCCGCGCTCGCACGTCAACGGAATGAGAATATGCGAGGTCATTATTGAAATAGGAGTCTGCAACTGGGAAAGGGGGCTGGGGGTGCGCCAGACTGAGTCACAAGGTTTGTGTGATGATAAGCTTTGTATGTTCAGACAGCTTGTCGGCATATATGTGAAGACTATAAGTAAACAACCTCTCCACCGAGGCTCCCTGGATACTTTGAACAGAGGATATTTTGCTGAAACCAAAGGTGTATAAGGGACTGAACAGCTGCGTTCATGCCACCAAAAAGTGTAACACGATTCCACAGAGGTACAAGCTCTCTACATAAGAACTTGCAGCACAGAGTCTAGGAAACAAACACTGAGAACATGACATACCCGCTGAATAACCAAGAAGATTCTGATTCCTGTGGATTGGTGACAATCAGAAGGGTTGCTTGACAGTTAAACTAGAATTGATTGGGAGACAAGGCTCTGATATTTTTAAACCCTACACTCTTTAGCGCAGTTAAGCTTCTAGTTCAAAGCCCTAATTATCATTACTGTTTGGTTTTACTCCAATAATCCATTTGCTCTGATCACCTGATATGTATAAATTAAAGCTAAACCCCGGAGGTGCAGAGACTGGGGCCTTCCAAAGGTAGCACCACTAAGGGCTCCTATCAGAGCGGATCAATGGTCGACAGAACTAACTGGTGAAAAGAAAAAAAGAGCAGGGTAAAGGAAACTAGGCAAGAAGGACACTTAGAAGGGTAAGTCTGCCGGGGAGCATTGTAACTCACCTCTGGCAATCCCATACTGTAAGTACACCTCTAAAACTCATCCCAAACTTTGGCAAGACGCGGCACCTGCACCAGCATCCTTTATGAATGTCACAGCCCGTGAGAGGAAAATGATTACGTTGCAAGGAAGACAGGGGGGTGAAACAGGAGGAGGTGGGAGAAAGAGAGAGAAGAAAAATCACTTTGATGGATTATGCTCCTCGTGGGACAACCTTGTAACGTTTCTGGACAGGATTCGAACGCACCAAGATTCTCTTCTTTCCTTCCGTCCCCTTTTGTCATCCCAGACGTGCACTGACTGTGACAACTGCGCCAGCGCTGATACCTGATGATACCGCTCGCAGGAACTAATTACCAGCAGTAATTAAGAGATGTGACGTGGCTCCTACCACCCATGCTGTCTTTGGGTGGGGAAGATCTTAATTGCCGTTGCCACATAAATGATGGCCAAAGATGCATGGACTCAGGCTTGTTAATGGAGTCTTAGTGCTCGGTAGCAAAGAGCAAAGACTTCAGGGCCATTGGCGCCTCGTGCACACAGATGGTGCCGCCTGTTGTTGATCGGTGCGTTAAGGGCACCTGTGAAATTAAACAGACAAATGAGTTCCCCGCCGGCAGCAAAACAGAACATCGCCCTTTTATGTAAGATGGCTAAACCGAGGCATGCATTAGCTGCTTTTAATGCTAAAGGGCAGAGCATTTTCAAGTCGTTAGTCAAAGATTTGGTTCTGTGAAGGAAGCGGGGATAGGGAGGTAGTAGTGGTGTATTCTCGGGTGGATGTTGGAGATGTGGTGCTTGTGCAGTTTTCTTAGCCCTCAAGCACATCTAGACCTAATTAACAATCATGTTCCACAGCAAGGTTGTCTTTGGCAAGGATCCAGTCCAACCTATAATTAATTTACCTTACAGTAACACATATTCCTAGGCAGTAAAGGACTTAAAAGTTTGACATGGCTCTTGCAGGAGCACTTAGTGGTAAGCTACCTAGTGTATATTTTCTCCTTTAATGGATGCTGTGAAGAGCTCTCTCTGCACACTAATAATTAAAATGTCTGCTTCTTCACCTCGGTACATTTTTAAATTCTAATCTTCTAATTCCTGCTTATCTTTTAATTGATTTGGGGGACACCTTTGGTTGTGGGAAGGCAGTGTGTTTGTATTCTGCCACTGCATTTCCCAGGGATTCATTTGAAACGCTGTCACCAGTTCTCTGATTTGACCAACTGCTGCGAGCGACCTAACATGAAGGCAACTACTGACACTGCTGAGTCACACAAAGATCAGAATTGAAGACGACCACATCTATGGCGACATGAGGCATCTGCACTGCAACAATACATTGAACACGATGGTGTGATAATTGGTGTTATTGCTGCAAATATGCTACAGCTGCCTCAGATTCTTACCCAGTAATAACATCACATCAACAAAAGGCATCTGTTGCCGACCAAGTTTGCACACAGAGCTACTGTGCTCTACATTGTAGCAATTCCTCTGAATAACAGCGTCTCAATCCAGGCACTCCTCCAAAATGCTAAAATAAGTCACTTTTGACTGCAGCGAGGAAGGGACAGTTCAGTCGGTTCAAGAGGAAATCTGCATTTATCAGCCCCCATAGTGGTTTTTCATCTCGTAAAGGGGAAACTCATGTTGACTCTTCCTTAAACGCAAAGAGAACTGCTTCTCTTAAGTTTACCTCCCTCTAAGTGAATAATGTTTGAATTCCATTTTCATGACAGTGGCCTGAGAGGTTCTCTGACTGCACATCCATCTGTCTGGTTCATATGAACCTTGAGGGAGATCCATAAAATTTGGCCTGAACCTTCACTTGGACCCAAAAAAATGAAGCCTTTGGATGTTGGTGTCAACATCTCGTTGGTAAAAACAAAATATCTCAGGAACATCTTGAGGAAACTTAAATACGTTCATCAATGCCCAATAGGACGCAAAGATAAACTGATTAGATGTTAATGGTCAATTACACAAAACTCAATGAGCTAATTAGGACACAATTTAATGATAATATGATGATGTTGAGGAAGTTATATTCAATTGGCCAAAGGTCAACTTCACTGTGACGTCTCAATGTTCTGCAAAACCACATTTCTGGCCATCGTCCAACTCAATAAGTCCGTAACAATAGGGGAGATTGTGACCATATTTCCATCAACTCTTCGCTGGTTGGCAGAGGCATGCAACCTCGAGGCAGTAATTATAGTTTTTCTATACTTCACGTGTGGGCTTCAGCAGATGGCACTCTGTTCTCCATCCACTCGTCCTCAGTTAACACCTCTTCTGAAACTAACCACACTGTTGTAATTTAGTTGTACCATCACAGAGGGGGTTTTTTTACACAGCAAACAGCTAACTACTCCAAACAGATGATTGGAGAATCCTGTTAACGGAGCTGTTGATATACAAATCCTTTTGTTGTGAGCAAGCAGTGATTCTGGTGAATCAATAGCAATTTAAAAGTGAGTTCTAGCTGGGTATGTGTTTGTACTGGACAGTGTGAGCACATTATCATTCTGGAGTATATACACAATGGATGCTGAGTCAGCAATAATGACACAGCATTTCTTTTCTTTTCTCGGGCCCGCCCCCGTCACTGTCCCCCTCTCACCCTCTTTGGGATTTCTCTGTTATTTTGTCTATTTTCATGATCTCATTACATCATGGCTTTAGGGCTGTATTCATTAAAGATTAAAAGTACTAGGCACTCCAAAGTCTCTTGCAGTAAATAGCAGACCCTGTGAGTCATGTCTCAGGCTGCTTGCTCACTCCAGCTCCATGTGGTCACTCCCTCCTGTCTTCATGTTTTTCTGTGCCAGTCTCTTTCTTTGGCCCTTTCTCTCCTTCGCCAAAGAGGCGGACCACTGAGACAATCTGCCCACGAGCTGCGACGCTTTCAGCAGAGCACAGATGTTGACACTGGCAGTTGACTCCTGATGACAGCACTCCTGTTCTGTAATTAAACTTTGAGAAAGTTTTCATTTCCCTCAGAGGAAGCCGCACTGACAGTGTCATTTTATATGTGGGAGTAAATGTTTTGGCTCTTTGATAGTTGTTTTTTATACCTTAGGCCTCAGTAAAGATTCATTTTGCCCCTCAAACAACAGAACTTGACTCATCAACTGTGGTTGGTTTTTAAAAGATAAACTTACGTAACATGGGCCTCGGAGCAAGAACATGGCAAATAAAATTGCTTTAAATGGAGGCTGACAAGAGTATTTGGCTTTGTGCTGTCACAACCGGTGATGTAGCTGAGGAAGACGGTGTCATGTATAAAGTCTGCCTGCATTTAACCAGGACATTTAGATCTATACTATATAATTTGTCTTGCTATAATTATTATATGACTTTTCAAAATGCAAGCAAATTATAATTTCATCCCTCTGCTTCACTCTAAGTCCCTATCTTTTATGGGCATCGGTACGTTTCAGAAAAATTAACAACTTCCCGGCAAGTGATACTCATCTTATTAAATCCAGAAATATTTGGCAATTTTCTATCCCTTTCATTTCTTAAAACGGCAGGAACAATCCTGTCCAATGATGTGGCATCAACTGTCAGTGTTTGCAGATCAGACAGACACACGTGTATAAAGCTCTTAATCATTGGATGTCATCTTTGGGCAACACAAAATGCGTGTGGTGATGAATTATTGATATGATCCTGGAGATAACAGTTGCGCTCTAATTGCATGTCATCATTACCAGGTTGAAACCAGTCTTCCTGTCCCCTTAATGTGATTACACATTCATAATTGAGACATTATTAGCTTGGATTATTATTCACAACAGCAAAGCCTACTAATTGGCATGGGTCTGCAGCGTGTTGTCACTCACTCTCTAAAGGTAAATGTTGAATTTTAAAACCCAAAACAATAGATCTCTGTGGATCGAGATGGCAAATACCAGTTTAATAAATCTGAGGAGTAAGACCGTAAAGGCCTTAAAAGTGCGAAATCAAATTTTAGATCAATACAAAATCCGACGGGGAGTCAGTGCAGCGAGGGAGAGGTGACGTGGTCAAGCCTTATTGTTGATAATAGCTCTTCAGGCCACGACAAAGGTATTTAAAAAAGTAATTGCAGTAATTCCATGTTACTTCTGCAGATATTCATGCTCCCCAGGGGAGACACCACCCTGTCGATAAATATATCTCCAGCACTGTTGAGTTCCATAGTAGCAGCATATGATGAGCCTCAAAACACCTGCAAATGTGAAGTGAGAGGCTCGTAGTTTTTACAGACTTTATTCGCCTGAGCTCCTGGTATAATGTCCGTAGAAATCTAGGAGAGGTCGATGTGAGAACACAGCAGGGGATCATCCCATGGAGAGCTGACGATGGTGTCAGGCTGCTGCAAACGTGATCATGTGATCTCAGCAACAGGGTTAACACATCCCTTCCTGCCTCTGTCTGCTGCACCCGGCTGCTCCACCTCTCGCCTGAATAATGTAGGGGATTTGTTGCTGTTGTGCAGAGAACCTCCCGCTGTGTTGTGCATGTGTGAAAGGTAAACTCTGGGTAAACTCCGTGGCTAATTATCCGGATATTACCCGGAGGTCATGTCTGAAAATGTTAGCCCACACACAGGTGGCATCTTGTGCATCATGACTGTAAATGACTAGTGATGCACTAATCTTTCCCTAAACCTAACCATGTCATTTTGTGCCGAAGTCTAACCAGACTCAAACCATCATTGAACAGATTCATTTCTGATTCAAAATAGTTTTGAGTCTTCCAAAGCAGCAGTTGTTGTCGTGCCGTCTGGGGCGTGGACGAATAACTTATGTTGTGGTTTGATCTTGGTGGACTTGTTGGACCCGGTGGATGTGTCTGGTCTGAGTTACACACGCTTTCTATTGATGCAGCGCTCCGTGACACTTACATGATACACCGGGACTGATAGGTTGTAAACTCATCAGCCTCTGTGGCGCTAGCAAGGCTTTAGATTGCTGTCATGTTTTTGTCCAGCTTTACAATGTGAATTGAGGATGCAGATGTATTATTTCGAGGCGCAATTTTCACTACTCCCCCCCCCCCCCCTCTTGTGCTGTACACTCTCATGGGAGCCTCTTTGGAATTGTTTTTCATCTGTTATAGTAATCCCATTCCCCTCACTCTTCCCCAGTCTTTAATTCCTTTTTGTTTTCCATCAGACCTCACTTCTTCTGTCTTCTGAATATGTCCTCATCTTCAGCTCTCGCTCTGCTCCGAACCCCTTCCTGCTCCTCAATCTATGTCCATCTCCCTCTCTCTCTCTCTTTCTCTCTCTCTCTCTCTCTCTCTCATTCTGGCTCACTAACCACACAACCTTCCAGCCTCCTCGCCATATCTCCCCACCTTTCCCCTCAACCTCCCCACATCCCCCTCTCTCACACTCCATCACCAGCTTCTTATCTGCCTCTCTCTCTGCATTTGCATCACCCTCACTTTTCCCTCTCCCTTCCTCTAACTCTCTCCCAACATTCTCTCTCTTTCTCTCTCTCTCTCTCTCTCTCTCTCTGTCCCTCTGAGGCATGTTTAATTAAGCGTAGGGCTATGTGTCAGAGAGAGAGAGGGGTGGGGGGGAGAGAGAAGGGGAGCGAACTAATGCTATCTGGAGAACCAGGCTAGACTAGGCAGGGTCTCCTCCTTCTCCTCTCCTCCTATTTTGTCTTCTCCTCCTCTGCCTTCCCCTACTCCCTTTGGCCTGGGCCAATCCTAATTACCCTGCTCATTAGCAGAGGGAAGAGGTAGAGGGAGAGGGGGAGCCAACAGGGGAGAGAAGGAGGACAAAATGAGAGGAACAAAGGAGCAGTGGAGGACAGGTGAGCGGATAGGAGGAAACTTAAGATTGTCTTTCAGGGCCTTGAATAGAATACCTGGGTATTGTCAGGATGCAACTCAAGGATTCACAGTGAACTTAATTCTTGATATCGCCTGTTGTGTTAACACTGTGCAAAAACAACATCCCTGTAAGTTTGTTTCATTCATGTCAGTGATGTCCATCAACAGCATTGACTGTACATAAAGACGGATAACTGCCATCTTGGGCTTTTTCTGTCCTTTGAAGCCAGAGTCTGCACAGTATTGATGATGGTGTGGAGCCAATAATCATGTTGAAACGCAAGTTAGTCTGAGCTGTTGAATCACGTTGTTTTTCTAGCATCAAATAACTACTTACAACCAAACTAACCAGAAAAATGAGCCCTTGGACTTACATTTGTTGGATAAGAACTACCTACCATTGATGAGAAAATGTTATTTAACGTGTAATTAGATTTTTTTTTTATCGGCCCATGACCCTTGCACCAATATGAAGGAGGCATGTGTATTACCTATTCTGCAGCCAGCCACCAGGTGGCGACCCATATGATTTGGCTTCACTTTTGAGTAACTGTCAAGTTGTCCATTTTATTACCAACATGTTTTTCGAATCCAATTTTTATAACTTTTTTGAAGCGCTCTCGGATGTCTTCTGCGATGCTACTCTGCCCCCTACTGGTTATTTTTAGTCCTTCAGGTGCACAAATGACTTTGTGCGCAAAAGTGCTCACATCACATTAGCCTGCAAACTAGCTGCCAAAACCGAGAAAGAATAAAATGTATGATAGGTGTATATAATGAAAGGTATAGAAAAGTAGGAAGCATCGATGTGATTAAAGCTAGATTTTCTTGTGCCTTGCCAAAACCTACAGAGCAGAGACCTGGCCGGTGTCAGGTGTGTTGGTGCACAGACCTTACAAGCTTACTCTCTTGTTGCCCAGGCAAGGTTCCAAGAGAGCAAGTTCATCTGGCCCACATGTCGGGAGCTCTTTGTCTGTCTGGCCTCCCGTGTGCACATTTGTTCAGGTTACTATTTTTTCATTACTCCTCTAGAAAATTAGTGAGCGCAGGATAATCTCATTCTCAAAGTGTCTTGTTTAAACACATCTTCAGATCAGAGCGCTCCAAAATCCCCCCTCGCCAAGTTTTCATGCTCCCTTTGATTTATTTTCATTTGTCATTGAAGGCCCAAGACAGGGAAAAAAATATCAAATTTCAAATATTATGTGTCAAAATGTGTTCAAAGTAAACTCAGCATAACTCAGCTGAGTCTTATAATGCATCTTACTTTTATCTGGGGGAAAGAACGCTGTTTCCTATTTTCTTCTCCCTTTATTTCTCATTTATTACCAGGCATGTATCATCTCATGTCAGCCGCAGCTCTCTGTGCTTTTTGCTCTCTCCCTTGAGTGCTTTCCTCCTGTTCCCCTCTCTGTCCCGCAGCTCTACCCTGTGCAGTTTTTGTAGTCTTTATTAAGATTCTCCGGTTTACAACAGTTTCCTAATATGGCAAGTAAAAAAAAACATCCAGCTATTGTCAGTTCTCAATCCTCTGCAGAGGCAAGCAGAGTTTATCTCATTACTCTAGTCGTGCGCACCATGTTTTACTTGTATAAGCTAAACTTTAGTTGACCTCTTTGATGTGGAAGAACATTTTGAGCCACGAGAGTTTGATTTAAAAATTTTTTAAAAAAAAGTCTCAACCATGCTTTTCTCTCAGCAGTTAGGCCGAATGAGATGTGACTTATTCAGCCCACATTGTCCTGTATTTAGAAGAGCAACACAATTTCTTCAAGAAAGTTTTCCTACAGATCAAACATTCTAGGAAAGTTACCAAATTAATTTCAACGGATGATAAACCAGGCAGGTGCTGTTTGTATCTCTGCAGACTGGAGACATCCAATTAGGAAAACCCAGAACTCCAAGATAACTGCATGAGAGTGTTATCAAAAAGGTAGTGGGTACTCCGGCTCAGGTTTGGTCTCAGCTAACCCTTGATCCTCTAAGGATATATGAGGATATATATAATGTAGAGATAATGGATGGTGAATGGATGGATATGTATCAGCTTGCTTCACATTTGTGTTGTTATTCAAATGTAATACATTGTTGGCTACCTATACAGAGTAAGAACTCTTTAAGTACACCACTAGTCAAAGTTTAAAACACCTATTTTTTCAGCCGCAATAAAAAATTGGATGTGCTTGGAATGAGGATTTTTTTTTTTTTACTTATTCAGCAGCCAAACACACTTGTGGTCTTCCTACAAAGGGAATCAGAAAGTTGGACTCAACACTGTTCCATAAGTTTCCACAAATGTGTTTTATTTGCAGTTTGTTTGGCCTTCACCTTCTGTCCAGTTCATCTCAAACCAGCACAGTGGGGTTAAAGAGTGGAGACTTTACTGCTCCTCCAACTTACAGACAACATGTACTTCTTTTAGGTCATTATCTTGCTGTAGGCTCAACCCCTGATCGACCAGCTTGTCTTCCTCTACCTGCTCTTTCCTTACAATTCTGGTATGGCTAACACTGTACTACTTCCCAAAGTACGTTATTGTCCTGATAGTGGATGTTGTATTGACAGTTTGTTGCCATCGTACAGGAAGTTTACGATAGTTTGTATCAACCTCCAATGCTTTGTTTACATCCAATTCTGCAGGAAAGTTTTACGTTTCTCAAATCCTAAATTCAGAGTATGAAGGAACTATATCGACTAAAGTGGGTCTGGCTTTACAAGCTCATTTTGTGGACTTGTGGAAAGGGACCTTGGGTCAAAAACTAGTTTTAAGACCTCTGTATTTTTCATTTATATTCCACTCATATTGAGAACATTCCTCAATAACATAAAACAAAAAACAACTAAAGCAACAAAGCAGAAATCTGGGGGTATTATTCCAGCACATGAATGCTAAGTGGTTCCTGAGTCTCTGAGCAAATAATTAAGCCACCATGTAAAATGGGGTTTGCTGTGTGCATACTTTGCCAAACACTGAGAATGTGGAGGTGACATGGTACTTACACAACATACACAGCTATTTTACCCTGTTTCTCTTTTTATTCCTTACGTCCTTGTATGTTACTGAGGGACATTTTAAAATAATTGACATCATGAGTTATAACCAAATTCCTCTCGATCAACAATACCCCACAGCTGAACAGATTTATCAAGCTCTCTTCCTCATCCTCATTGATGACCAAGTCGATGTCTCTATTAAGGTGATGTGCTTTTAAGTCAATGACTGGACAGAGACGAGCCCGATCAGGCATCTTCACCAGACGAATGGAAAACCCCCGTTTATCCATCAGCAGGAAGCCCATGGTACATCTGAGAGTCGAGAAAGGTGCAAAATACCCAAAGAGCTAATGTTTTCAGCAAAGCTTTGAGGAAAAGTGGTTACATAACTCATCAAGTGCAGAGTCAGAATCAGTGAAACAGGATGGTTCAGTCAGGTTCCTGCTGTTACAGCTAGTTCAAAGACGCACACTCATCACTGCCTCGTGAAAGCTCCGAGTTGCGTCCCTCTGTCAGCAATTGCACTGTGTCATTTCGGGCCACGTTCTCTCCCTCCCAGTCTCACGAACAAACCTCTTGGACCAAAGCAACCTCTGAGCTGCTGCGTGAATGTGCAAATAGAGTCACCAGAGAAACGCGTTAGACAATTATGAGACCCTTCATTCCGACTGCACTTACACCTCCAGGCCATGTTGCAAAACTTGGCCTCACAAACCGCGTAAGTGTAACAACATTCCGTGGCTACGTGCTCAACCACTCTGTGTTTTTATTCCTGTGAGCCTGCCCTCGAATGCACTCGCGTGAAGGAGAAAGGTACAATTTACTGATTACATGCAAGGTGGGCTTTCCGATGACAAGCGAGCCGCTCTTCCAGGCCAGTGAGCTTGTTTGATAAATAGCATGCGTGTCTCCAGGCACAGACCACATTTGAAAACAAGGTAGAAAAACCGCCTCGGTAAATCGGTCCCCGTGAGTCTGTTTATCCGTCAGCAGTCAGCGCTGACTGGCATCTACTCATCTAACTCGACGCAAGGGTTGACTGATAGTTTAAAGTTTCGCGACACCAAACCAGCCAGAAATAAGTGGTTCACAACAGCGGTGAGACCCTGCGTGGGCAAACTAAATAACACTGCGCTAACGTGTTGAAATGGCTTGTGAGGGTGGGAAAGGGCGTTCATGCATCCCTCGTGCACTTCAACAGCTCAATGTAATCAGAGGCTTCTCTCTGTCAAGTTATGTGTGTTTTATATTATCCAGGATTGTTGTTATTGCACTTATATAGGAAGTGTTAATGATTAAGCGTTGAGTGGTAAATCATAAGTTAAAAATAAGAGATAATTTTTTCCCTGTAGGCTTTGCCAGTTATACCATGAAAAAAACAATTATCACTTCTCCTGGGTGTTTAACTGAAGCTGCATAACTCATCAATTTGACCCCCCCCCCCCCCCACCACCACCACCACCACCACCTAATGATTTATTTTTGTCGTATTAAATTCTCGTTCTGTCACTTGGCGTGAATGTGCGCTGACCCACCACAGCTTGGATGAGAAACTGCAGAAAACGTGTTTTACTGAGCGATGATAAGAAAATAAATCTCCTGCACAATTATACTTAAAGCGGTGAAAATGTAATCTGCAGGGGGTTTTCTTAGAAGTAACAGAAAAGTAATATAGAGGAAGAAGTAATACACATGTGGCTTATGTGACATATATGTGCGAATCACTGCTCCACAGCTGTATTATATACTGTCTTTAATAGGATTACGGGATCAGAGAGCTCTGCGCTATTAACCTTTCCTCTCCAGGTTTCCTTTAATAAGGGCAAAGTGGTTGTCCCTCAGCATAGACCAGCCAACGTTGCAGCGTTTTCAGCCATTGTGATTTTAATTAGAGAAATTTGGCCGCAGCCGACATAATCAGATCCTCTCATTTGTAATCTGAGTGAGTTGGCCGGTGTTGATGAGCTGACGTCCAAGACTCAATCGGACTCTTTAACCCCTCTGAGTAGGCAGCTTTTGTTTGACTCACCATCTCATGGCAGTGCTCGGCTGCCGGAGCCTTGATGCAAAGTGCATGAATCCAAGAAAATATACTATAATGGTAAAAAAAAAAAAAAAGTACAGTTAAATGGTTTTCAATGCATGAAAAGTGACAGAAATGTGCTTCCTACATTTACAATAAAACATTGAGGAGACAGACTTTGTTTAGTTTAGTCCCAGTCGCTCAACAGATTATTCAGGGAATGTTCCAGTCAGTGGGTTTGAACTAAAGATAAAATGACTGTTCTCGCTGTGCGCTCTATACAAGTCATGCATCTCGTCTCTTCCAGCACTTGGCGGGGGGTCAGTCAGTGCCACAGGGGGGGGCGGCGGCGCTCTGTGCCTGCGTGTGCCATCTCAGGCGAGTGGCAGGCTTTCACCACGTGGACCACGTCTACTTTATTAGATTAGACTCTGGCCCTCCTCGGGTTTGTAATTGCATTTGCCTGATGCTGTGTATTTAAGAATAGAACGGCCTTGGTCCCCTTGGCCCTCCCCTACCTGATTTCCCAGCTGCCTCCGGAGGGAGTGGACCAGCCCCGGGATAAGAAGTAGTCATGACAACCCGGGAGGCAACTGGTGAGGGGAAAATGGAAAGACTTACTTTTAGTCTTCCTCTCTCTCTCTCTGTGACTTTGCACTTTCTCTCCTGCTGTATTTCTCCTTTATTATTCACAGTTTCTTAACATCTGTGAGGCAGTTCTCTTTGGTGCATGTCTTTGCATCCTTTGTTCATGCTCTGAGGGGGACAAGAAAGACAAAAAAACAGCAAATGTTTCTTTGTGCTGGGTCTCTCTGGGAAGGGGAAATGAAGGGCTGTCAAATGGGGACTCGTATTTCATCCCGTCCATAATTTATGGAGAGACTAGGTTTAGGCAGGGACATTAGGCTAACATGGGGGGATGCTTGTCATAAGCAACTGGAGGGGGTACAAATCGATGGTGACACATGTTTCTGTTAGCCACACACTTGAAGCCATTTTACCATCTTAAGCCTTTGCAGCATAAGTTCCCTTCCACAGTCATAACGTGTCATCGATACTTTTCGCCACTGTTTTGCAGTTTGTCAAAGCCTGTTTGAGGCGACTCAACTTGGCCACATAGGGTTTCCTGCAAGCCTTCTATTAACTCCAGCTGATGTGACTTACTAGATCTTATAAAATCCTTCACTTTGCAGTGTGGGCACTTTGATCTCGTTGGACAGGGACATTCTTTAGAACTGGTAGTTGCACGAGCCGGGGGTACGATATATCATAAAGCACAACCTTTCTGCTAATCACAAATTACAGCCAGCATCTCTCCTCCAGTCGTGATCCAGCTTCCTCAAAAGGGAAGTAAAGCCAGGGCCAAGGAGAAGAATACTAGCCCCTGCCAAGTCCCCGACACCCCTCCCCACTACAAGGTGCTTATAAATCGGCATCCTCACAGATAGGTCAAGGTTTTGATTTGGTCGTGACCTTAGTTCATAAATCTGAATGATGTAGGGGCCTTGGTTAAAAGGCTGCTGGATCAACTCTCAGATGGGACATCCCTCGCTCGCTTTCTGTCTCTTTTCCTCCCTCTCTGACTCTCTCTCCTCTTCCATCTTTCCGAACCTCACGTCCCTTTTTTCAGACCCCGCTGCAGTCGCCAGAGTCCCCAGAGCCTTTATAACAGGCAGAGAGAGGGAGAGGGAGAAAGAGAGAGAGAGATGGCGAGGAGGTGAAACAGGCAATCAATAAATCAATATGTTTTGCGCCACTAAGCTAGGGAAAGCTCACTCTCTCAAAGTTTTGTGTGCATGTACGCACACACACATATACACTCACTTACCATCCCTGAAAATTTCTTTCAACACACTCACACACTCACACATACACACACACACGCTGCACACAAACAAATGAAGGCCCAGGACAGAATGTCCCTTGCCAAAAGACATTTTGTTGTTTTAGGAACTTTCTTTTTTCTCATTCTATTTCCTGTTTTGGATCATTAAGCCATTGATTTTTGTTTCAACGGGTAAGTGGTGGTGGGGACCCCCTGGGAGCCGGCTGAAAACCTCAACAGAGTGGCCCCAGCAGGAGTTTCTCTCGTTGTGACAGGCTGCTCCCAAGGGCCAGTAGGCCCTCTTAACTCTGCTGGGGGAGAAACTATCGTCTGAAATCAGTCATTCTGCCTCAGCATTCCCAGGCACTCCACCATAAGGGTATTCACTTAGATATTTATAGATTTCGTCTCGTTAAATTTCTTTGCGACCACTGGAGCCACAAACTTGTGCATTTAATGATAGATTTGGAATCAGGTGCTCAAAAAAAATCGTTTGAAGTGAACAAATGGTTGGTTCTCTTCCTGGATCTTGAAGGACGTAAAACATTGGACGGAGCATCTGCTCTCCTATCACTGGGGCACAGGGAAAGAGCAGGAGAGATACAGTGAGATACAGTAGCAAACCTGGCAGACCACGATTCAGTTGGCATACAGCCAGCAAGATATTACAGTCAGATATATAGTAACACAGATGGATGCACTCAGCCTAAAGAGGCTGACATATTGGCCAGTGCCGTCATAAGAATGACATAATACCTATCCTGACAGGTAATGAAAATAAAGGCAGCTCCACTGCAGAGTTGCATAAGCACTTTAACTTTAGCTCATACAACGTAAAACATTACCCCTGACATATGGGATATCCCGAGGGGAGTTTTCAGAGTGGTGGGATGTTAGAGGTGGAAAAAAATGCTGAAGATGAAACACTTGCTTTCAGCTCTCACATCCAACCCATCCACAGGTTCTTCAGTATACATGCTCCTTGGTGTAAAGATATTATTCTAAAATGCATCTCAGTTAATAGATTTTTTTTTCTCCCTCAGAAAATGCAGGAAAACATATCCAGGCTGACTAATATTTCTTCAACTGAAAATGCAAAACGATTAAAATATGCGGAGAATTGAAATAATGCATGCACTTTTTATTAATTCCCAATTAGTTTTATGTCTTGTAGAGCAAGCAATAAGTCGTTATATCGGGGGTGTATGGTGCAGACAGTCTACACAAATGGAGCCACAAGTAAAAAAAAGAACTTAACTCTTCACCATATGCAGTTATATCTGAACTTCAAACCCTACTGGATTGACCCTGTTGTATCGTTATGGCCAAATGCATCCCTGAGGTGAATGGATTACCTATTCCAGTTTATCTCGGGTGCATTGAAAATCCACATTTATGTGGTAAGGCTCGGTCTGGACTAAATCCAAGTTCATTTGAGTCATTTTGTGCCAGATGTAAAGGGAGTCTTCTTCATAAGGCGAGATAAATAAGAAAAACTGCAGTGTTTTTGCCCCAGTCCTCCAAAGTACATAAAGGACTCAGCACCAAGGGAGAAGGACATGTGAGCAGAAGCGCATATAGGGGAACTGTTAAATTATCCACATTTTAAAGTGAGAATATATAATTATGAGAGAAGGAATACCACAATCTTCTGATATGATAGTGTAGCCTGTGGGGTATGATGTTAGCTACTACTGGAAAACATATAATGATGCTGAGTCAGGTTTCTAATTTTATAATTTTCCTCCTTTACCTCACAAATTAATATTTCAGTGGGCTTATCATAAAAGTTAAAGAAGTTATCTGACTTGCCAATAACCTAGAGTGACTGTCATAAAAGCAATAGTACTATAGTTAACAAACAAATACAGTAATGAATTCAGTATAAGCTGTATAGTATATAATCTCTCTAAAGTTTGCTCTAACATAGATAATATTAGCCCACTAATCAAATGGTCATACACATAGTCTGTATATAAAGATGGACGACATAAAAGTTCCCCAAAAGTGAGGCCAAAACATCTTGAGCACCCCCTAGTGGCTGGCTGGACTCCTGGTCATAAACTCCACCTCCTCCATGCAAGCAGATGGGACATGAACCAAAATAAAAAGTCAAAGTAAATATTTGTTACTGTTAGTGAAATTTGGTATATCTTATATTTAAGGTTGATTTTTCTATCAGCTATAAAAACAAGGCAAAAGTGAAACTGACTCGTGATTGGGCGAGAGGGTCTATCGCTCGAACCGCCTCACCCCACGATTCCGACTCGGGCTCCATATAGTGTCACTAACGCAAGATGGCGGAATGCATACAGGGAATATTATAGCTTCATTTTTTCGAGGAAGCGAGAGTGGGAGGAAGCGGAGACGTGTCATCCATCTTTATTCACCGTCTCTGGTCACACCAGATCAAGTGAAGCCATATAGCAGCAAAACCCCTTGAACTGAGCAGTGGTGAATTTTAATCCCTATGACTTTAACTTTTCATTTGTAAGTATAAAGCGTTATTTCCCTTTTAAAATATTGAAATAGTCTCTGCTTTAAAGCTTCCTTTTTCCATGTCCACTTATGATGCCTTCAAAGACCAAGACCACTTTGACCCCCTGGTTTGACTGCATAATAAGTAAGGAAATAAATGCCTCTTATGCAAAACTAGACTGCGCTAAAAGGAATGTAAATCTCTTTGACAATGCTATCGCCCCGTTTTCCTCGCTTCTCCTCGCCGCTTCTTCATTCACATCCTCCTCCCTCCTCTTTCTGTCCCAGTCCCCCTCAGCTCAAAAGGAGAGGCACCTGGAGATACTTTATAGGTTCAGTTTGAAGGAACTTTTCCTCCATCAATAATGAAATCCTATTCCCCTCTTCTCCGCTGTCTCTCTCTCTCCCTCCCTCTCACTTCCATCCTGGAATGAAGGTAGTGCTCCTACTGTAAACTCTCTTTCACACTTAGTTTCTCAACTCTCTTCCTCTTATCCTGCTAAACATTCTTTTGCAGGAGGAATGACAAAACAAAAAAAAATGGTGGTGACAAATGAATCAGGTGTAAATGAAGAAAGACATATGCGGGGAGAAAGAAATCGTCAAAGTACATTGTGAAAATAGAGTCAAACAATAAAAATATGGAAAACTGCGCTTCGTACGGTAACCACAGTTCAGTTTCCTCCTCAGTGCAACATCCATTTTCGTGGTCAGCCGTCTTCCTTTTCAATCTCCTCTTGGCTTTGTCTTGCATGTGACATTATAGAGGGAGCGAGCTTTGAAATTATGACAGGCCGCTGAATAGCTGAAGCCATCACTGTGAATATGTGAACGAGTAAGATTAATAAAAGACAAAGATGAGAGACGGTCTGACATTAGGGCTCCCGCGTCCTTGGTGCTTGACAAGGACGAAAGATCCTTCCGTTCTGCCCCCAGTGTGTTTTGCTGTCGGCGTTGTGTCGTTGAATTCTTTCCGTGTGCGCGAGTGGATGCCGGCTGGTACCGTGCATGCAAACATCCGCGCTTGTGTGCGCGAATGTGTACACTGCACTCAATCACATGCGTGTGCATATTTTTGACTCTTTTAAGTGTGTGGGAGTGAGAGAACATTCACATCGCCCACCTGGGCTCTAGCTGGGAGCCAGTAGAGCTGTCTTACTGAAAACTCCCTGTTGTTTCTTTGGCGGAGCCTAGCAGGCAGATCTGACTGTATCACTTCCTTCTTACTCCTCCTCCACTCCTCACTCCTCTCCCTCGTTCTGCTCGGTGCCTCTGTTACCGACACTCACCTCCTTCTCTCTCCTTCCTCTCTTCCTGCCTTTTCTATATTTAATCAGCCAGGGAGTGTGGAATTAGTGATTATTTGATGGGAAATTGCAGGCAAGAGAATGAACCTGTGTGTGTATATGTGTGTGTCGGAAGAAGAGAGAAGGATTGATCTCTCACTCACTGTATCTGTCTAGATCTCCTCCGTTCAGAGTTTGCAGAGGAGCACAGAGGTTAATGAATTGCATGATAGGCCTTGCAGGGTTTTTAGTTGGACACTCCAGACATGTATGACACCTCTATGCTACTTTCCCTTCCTCTCCCTCTGTGTGTGCACCACTCTCACTCTTCCTTTATGCCTCTTGTGCCTTTCCTCTCTTTACTCAGGCTTCGTTCACAAAAGGCCGTGTCCAGACCGACATTAGCCGTGGATGAAAAGAGTTATTTATGTCAACCAGAAAACTGCATTGAGGCAGCAGCAGTGGTGCCTGTACAGAGGACTCCGACAAAAAAAAGAGACAGGGTTGGCTGACAGAAAAAAAAGAACTCCCACAGTGCAATGCAACATCATTTGTAACATGCTACATGATAGTGAGCTTCCCGCGTTTACCTTGTCATGTGGATGTAGATCGACTGTTTTCGCGGTATACTCGCAACATTAAAAGATTAGGATACAATAATCCTCTCACTCTGTTTACGTCGATTAGAAAATCTAAAAACTAAAATAGAAAGAGTCGGTAGCCATCTTATTTGCTGGGTAACTGTTTGCTTGCTTTTTCAATTGGTCCCAACATCACTCCGTCCTCCACCCATTGAATAACATGGTCGTTCGAGCGGCTGCTTGTTAACTCGTTTGGAACAGATCGCTGTGATTGTTATTTCTGCCCATGCAGTTGTTGTACGTGGACTGACAATGCATTCCCATTTACAAGTTTGTTTGAGGTGGTGCATTTACCACCAGCATTGTCATGTGATCAAGCTCTGTCCAATTGGAAACACACATTTTATTTCCGTGTGGAAATGGACTCACGGTGATCAGTCGTTCGATTGTATTTATGTGTTCTCAGATGTACCCGAGGCAACTTGGCCACACTGATGTCAGACCCTATGTGCATCCACATTAACCTTTCAAGGTATTATAGCTACAACCCACACTTAAACACCTTGACGACAGGAAACATTGGTTGTTAATCAAGAAAACCAATGCAACAATCTCCTAAGTCTCAAACAGAAATAGTGCAACACACATTTGCTCTTTTTGTGAGATTTCAAAGAAAGCCTGATATCAATCATCGTGCATATTCAACTGCCCCCAGCAGCCAGTTAGCTTTGCTCAGTGAAAAACATGGCAACAGGGTGCAGAAGCCAGCCTGTGTGTCTGAGGGTAATGAGACAGTCTGCCGTTCAACATGTGGTTTTATGGAGAGTTATTCTTTCCCAGGAGAAGGGACTTCCTGACCACTCCACCGGTGTGCACCACACAATGTCAAAGTATTTCTTTAAAATCTCCATTCTGCTCGTGCTCGCCCTCCATAATCACGTCCACTGTGTTTTAACACGGCCCCGTCCCAATTTAGTTGTTCTCATTTGCATTTTTTTCCCCTGTTCCAGTTGTTAGAAAACTGAATGAGCATGAAATAATGATTTGATCAGGGCTCAGGACTCCTACGTGTTAAAGAGGCAAACAGTATTTCCTGTGCTGCCACGGTAACATGTCAATAATAGTCTCAGTGTTGTCACACAGAAGAGTAACAGGGGACAGCGTTGCTCTGGTAACGTTACTCTTTCTTAATTTTACTGCATATTAAATGAGGAGGCAGCGTTTTCAGATGTAACCTCTCTGGAGATCAGCATTGAACAAAAGGCCTCACACTTTTATTTTTGCTTTTCATAACTATGTGTCTCTCAGCCCTTTTTCCAATACAAGGGCAGGTCACTGTGAGTGACAGCTCATTACAACACCATCTTCTCAACCCCTAACCTCCTCAGACACAAATAAGAGTGTGTGTGTGTGTGTTTGAGTGTGCGCGTGCGCTTGCAAAAAAGCACAAGGGTGTGCATGTGTGCCTTTTGGTGTGTATCTGAATATAAGAGAAGTGGCATTTCTTCTCCAAGTGTGTTTGCCCATGCCGGTATTTGAGTCTATATTTGCATCTGCATATGCTGTAAGGTATTCTTTCATATGCGCAGACCTTTCAAGTCAGCTCTCACTCTCTTCCTCTCATGCACACACACTCACACTCACACAGTCCAGCGATATGCAGCTCATGAATACTCCCCCAGCAATTATGGGAAACCCACTCATCGTCTGTACCTCGGTGATCGCTGTAGAAAAGGACAAAAGTTGTGTGGGGATGGAAGTGAAAGCCGTCTGCCCGGCCTCTGAATATATGACAGCTTTTTGAACTTGTTTTTTTTTTCTTCTTCATTAGATAAGTGAAAAAGCAAAAACCCAGTGATGGCCCACCAGTAGCAGCCATGATTTATGTTCACCTCTGAGAAGAGAAAAGTAGAATTTATGGCTTTCTCGTCTGGCCTAATCTTTATTATATGCTGCAAAGCCCAGGAAATGCAGTAAGCTTAGAGCGAGAGAGGGTGAAAATTGTCCTCTACACTCTCTAGTTAGCTTTTTTCTCCCCCCACCCCCCCCCCCACCCCACCCCCCGCCTCTCACCTACTAACCAACTCTATCAAATTTTGTCCTTGTCGCTTTTTTTCCCCATCCCTCCTCCGTCAAGCTAACATCCAAAGGAGCACCTCTCTACGCGCGGCCTGAACACTTCTAATCACACACATGCAGGTACACTATGCACATGGAGGCATGCTCGCACATAAAGTGAGAGCTGCTCAGCCCCTCAGCGACACCCTCGCTCCTTTCGCACCAATTTTCTCACACTTTTTCACTCTCTGCGTCTTCTCCTCTTTCTTTCTCTCACCGCCTCGCTCCGCACCTCCGCCCTCGGCCGCCTCCACATATAGATCCTGGCTTTTTATAGTCAAAGCTATAGTCCCCATGGCAACATCAGAGTTGTTGATTGCCAAGCTGCTGTACATCTAATTATGTAACCATCGCAAGGGGTCGTGCCGCTGGTAGACGTGCACGTGTGTGTCTGTGTGTGTGTGTGTGTGTGCGTGCCCTCTGTTTCTCACCCCGACAGTGTCCTCTATTAGCAAAGCCTCTTTTTTGCAATGGATCAAGCTGTGGTGTGATAATTGGTCTCTGTTCAGAGTCAGGTGCAATGTTTTATGTCAAAAGCATCACAATAAAACACTTGTGCATGCTCAAGACTGAATATTTGAATGCTTTCCGTGTGTTTGCATCAGTATGTGCATCTCATTTTTACATGGGGCTTCAGTGTGTGAGGTTGCAGACTATCTATAAGTGCACGACACAGGCAGGTGTGAAGCTATACAGGTTTTGATGAGGTCGAATAATTTGGAGGTATAGCTGATGTGCTGTTTCTCTCCTGTTTCCTTGTGACAACAGAGTTCTCAGCTGTCCATTCCTATGAAAGCATTCAGGGGAAGCGTGAGCCTCATCCACTCTGCTCCCGCATTGATTCTTATCCGCGAGGAGCACTGAGAACATGGAGGGAAACAGGGAGAAACGCTGTATTATGCATTCACTTGCAGGGCTGAACAAAAATCGTTTTCACACTGACACTCATTTACTCTATTTGACAATGAATCCGCGCTGAGGAAGAGGAGGCGAGAATAACGAGGGGGGAAAAATAATAAGACGCGGAACGAGAATAGAAAGGAAAAAGAGAAAGAGCACCGCATTTGCATTTTAACCTCTCATTCAAAACTGCTCGAAAGCCGTCCCACTACTGCGAGCGCACGCAGGCTGCTTGCCAGTGAACGAACGAGGAAACAGGCGGAGAAAAAAAGACGAGGTGGGCTGGTGTGAAATGGATCAAACAATGGATGTGAGAAAAAAAGCGATGCTGATCTCAACCGACTGCAGGAGTGGAGGAGGAATGGGGGGGTGTGATAACTTGCAGCTTTTAAAATGTCTTGTGTTTTGTAACATTTTTCCTTTTTTTTCCAACCGCGGGTCTCATGAAAGTTGGAGAAAGTACTTTCAGAGCAACAGTAGTTAGTGTGCGAAAGAGAAATGCTCTTTAATCAGGAGGCAAACGCAGCAGGAGTCTGTGAATGAAAGAAATAAGAGGAAAATGGCAAAGTTTGGGTGTAAATTATTTCATTGTAAAAATCCTCCTCGATGAAGGGTGTATTTGATTTGTGTGTGTGTGTGTGAGTGTGTGTGTGTGTGTGTGTGTGTGTGTGCGTGTGTGTGTGTGTGTGTGTGTGTGTGTCTATCATTCTCTGTTCTCATGTTCCTTGTGTGTGCTTGTCAGTGTGTAAAAGCCATGGTGACGAAGGAGCCAGCTATGATCAGAGGGTTGAACAGAGGCGCTCGTCTCCTTTTATGATCCCTGTGTGTTTCCCTCTCACCTGCCTTTGTGGAGATGTAGTGATCTTGGAAAACACGTCTGGGACGGCGGCACCGCGGAGCGCGCTGCGACACATTGAAACAGACTGAGCTTTTCACCCGCTCGCTTGCAGTCGAGCTAGATTCCAGCGTAATAGTCGGCAAATCAATTCATTATGATTTGCTTTGCTTTAGGATGATATATCTCGTGGGCTGTGTGGTAATTTAACATCCAACCTCTGCTGTTCAAACTCATCCGTCACTATTATTCTGTGTCATTAAATTTCTGCTATCAAAATCATGTCAGCCGTAAATGAGAGTCAGTAACAAGTCATTAAAACATTTGCATGTGCGCTATTGTTCAGGTTTTGGTGCAATACTTCATCATCCCACACCATTTTGAACTTGAGGAAATACTGATAAATGAGGCCTGATGTCTCATTTGCCATAATGCACAGGGCGGCCATGTTTTGGTCCGACGAGCCACCTCAGGGCTGCGGCGTGATCGCCAAGAAAAGCAGAGTCCGTGCCAATTCATAATTCATCTGGATGATTCCTTTTTTTCTCAGTATTTATTTTGCTCCTGTCCACTCAGCCTCACTGCAGCATGCCACTCAATTCCAGACCAATCAACTGGGCCAGAATCTCCTCTCTTCCTCGATCTGACGTGAAACAGAATGCCCATCTCTGTTGGTCGGTAAAGAACGAGCAGGGACAAAGGAGAAGAGAATGCAACAAAAGGAAAAAAGATTGGGATGTTTTTGCTTTACAGTTTTCTTTGCCCTCCTACAGAGACATTGATCTCTCTGAAATATGTTTACCTTAAACATCTAAAGAGGGGTTTTGTGTTTGGCCATACGTCAGGATGAAGTACTAGAGGTAAGGTACCCACAGTAGAGCACGGAGAAGTCACGGTTAGATGGGCTGTAAATTAAGTGAATTGACCGGCAGTTTGAAGAAAGATATATCCTGAACTCTAGAGACAGATACAGCATGTGGATATGCAGACAGATTCCTTGTGACCATTTGTAGTTTAACCAATCACGTTTGAGCAGGGGCTGAATCGTCATCAGACAACAGCCGATTGGCCCCGAGAATGGAAATAGAAAATGAAAGACTATTTAACTGCTTAAGATGATTGGTCATAAAGGTCTTTGTAAAGTGATCACTGGGTAGTCAACAGAGTGAGTTCGATATATTTTAAACCTAAACTGCATTAGCTTTATTTTGTTCTAGAAAGTAGTAGTCAAACATGTATCAAGAAGTGCATGAAACATGTTGTCAACTGCACCTCATGTCCTATGCAGCACTACTGAATAGCACATGAGTTAGCATGCTGCTAGCATTATATATTCCCAACCCTAATGTTCTACACAAAGCGAGTGCTCTGCTCGTTCTGTCTCCGGTGCGACTTGTTTGACTGGAAAAAACATTTGTTTTCCAAGATTAGCCCGAGCACTCGCAAAAAAAAGAGGAAGAGTGAGAGCGAGGTGAGGAGATGTTATTTGACTGACTGACCTGAATCTCACTCCCGATGAACACATCTATTGCCACGGGAAAAATAACTTTCCCTTTCCTCACACAAGCCACTTCCATTAGTCACATTAGGGCACTTCTCTCTGCAGTCTGCAGTGGCACAGTAATAGCGGCGGGGAGGAGGTGTGCGCTGCCCTTTCGCTACAGATGTTGTAAAATACTTCTGTGACCCCAGAGGCTGCGAAAGTCAAAGAAATAAAAGTAAAATTATACGTGTGCCGTCGGAGCTTTGCTGGGAATGTAGGAAGGTATCCCATGTGATTGTAGCGCTGCTGTGAACTAATGTCAAATCAATACTTTTAAAATAGGCTGTCCTCTTGAAATCTATTACATACCTGCTAAATGTTTCTGGTTTGTTGAGCTAATCTTCCAAACACAGGCTCTTTTTTTTCCCCTGCTCCACAGAAGGGCCCAGTTTCCCAAAAGCATCTCAGGGTTATAACCATATTTGTTCAGCTAATGTTTCCATTGGCATGTTTCCATCCCACGATGAGTGTTGTGTGTTGCATGCTGAGATACTTTTGGAAAGCAGATCTGGGTCGAGTGCCAGTGATTCATTTGACAATATGAATACGGGCATTCGGTTACACTTAGACCCATTGGTATTGTTCCAGGACAGAATCATAAAAAAAAACTGAAAACAACTTCTAAATATGTAATTTTGAGGACGGGAGATGTTTTTTTAATGTTTTTTTTTTAATGTTTAATCAATGCCAAAGAGAGGAACTTCAACATAGCTGCTCCATATGTTGTCTTCAAATACACAACAGTGTAAATATATGTATGAAGAGAGAGCAGGAAAAACGCAAAACACCTCAAATGGGACGGAGACGGAATGAAAGCATTCGGAATGTAAAAGTGAAAAAAATGGGGGCCTTCAGCAGCAGAATGTAAAATAGAGCAAGTTTTGACAATAGTAGGGGGGGGGGGGGGGGGGGGGACATTATGAAGGCAGCCTTCCTTGCTTCCCTGGGAGAGTTTCATGGAGTGCTTTCTCACTGTGATAATGAAATGACCTGGCTCCACTCTCTCTCTCTCAAAAACACATCTGCCAGAGGAGGGTGAAAATGAGAAAATCCTACCTCCTCTCCCGTGTTTCATAAAGCAGATTTTCAATATTCTGCTTTTTCTCAGGCAATGATGGCGGTTTGAACGACTCGGGCATGTGTGTGTGTGTGTGTGTGTGTGTGTGTGTGTGTGTGCTCTGTGTGTTGTTGTTGTGAGCGCTTGCACTGTCCTGAGCAACTTGTAATAAACTGAATTTGAAGCACATTTGACATAACAAGGTGCTGCACAGAAATTCCGTGGATGAAACTCCCATAGTGTTGTCATCGTAACGTTGTTTTGGTAACTTTGTTGTGGTGCTTCATACGCAGTGAAATCAATACAGTAAGCAGCAAAACTCGGATCACGGACTTCAATTTTGTCCCGTTTCAAGGTAGAATCCAATAAAGCAAACGATAGTCGCTCACTGTTCTCAGCTAATCCTGTCGGCCCTCGCCGCACACTCAGGCCGTACCAGACTGATTCAGAGGAATGACTCACCAGTTTGGTACAGCACACAGACTGCGTGCAGACCATGAATTCCCTCAGCCTCTAGTTAGCAGAGAATCTATGGCAGCACTGAGGCAGAGCGCTGTCATTGAGTTACATAATCAACAGAGAAGTGTAGCAATAACGTGCGTGGTGTGAGCGCGTGCGTTGGCGTGTGTGTGTGTGTGTGTGTGTGTGTGTGTGTGTGTGTGTGCGCGCGCCAATGCATTTGTGTGGCCGCAGTTCTCTTTGAGCTGTCGATCATGTGGTACACCAAGGCCACTCTGACACAAGGCTGCTGAGGTGGACTTTGAGCAACAATGGAGCTTTGCCTGCGTCTGCGTGTGTGTGTTTGTGTCTGTGAGTGTGTGTGTGGAGCTCCGTCCTGTGTGTGTGGATGAGTAGACGGTCACATTTACGAGGCGGAGGGGGGGGAAAGCGCGCTACGTACGAGGTATTAGATCTGCATGCTGAGAGATGAGCCAATTTGCTGCATGTGTTGACTTGCAAGAATACATTTACATAACTATTGTGTCTGCGCGTGTGTACTTATGTCTTATATAGTTCCATGGATGTTTGCATGCATAGGCCAATTTGTAATTTTGCATGTTTTTGCATGGGCCAAGCTTGTGTGTGTGTGTGTGTGTGTGTGTGTGTGTGTGTGTGTGTGTGTGTGTGTGTGTGTGTGTGTGTGTGTGTATAAGCTTGCATGCCTACTCATGCGTGTGCCTGTTGTGCATGGGTCCGCATCTCGGTGCATGTTGTGTGTGCATGTAGATGAGGTTTTAGTTCCATTCCAGCATTAGGCTAAAGAGAGCTTGTCGTATTGTCTGTATATTGTGTTGCTTCTGCTGCTCAATGCTGCCATCTGGCTATGGCCAACTCCACCACAGTCAATCCTAGGGGAGTGATCCGCGCTAGTCAGCGTCTGGTCTTAACAACTGTTTTGGGATCAGTTGTCCAGTGGGCTGGTGCTAACTCACCCTATTATGAGGAGGATGATAAAACTGACCATGAAGCAGTTTATGTGCCCGGGATAATGGAGGCCACTGATAGTCAGTCCATGAAAGTGCACTCAGCTGTCACTGCCAAAATAATGGTTTGAACACTTAACATTTTTTTATTTTTGAACTGTATCTAAAAAAAAAAAAAAAAGTTATGAGAGGACACATTTTGCATGTGTCTGCTGAACAAGTTGTGACAAATGAAGGGATTCAAAGGTGAATATGTGAGGTTGCTTCCCTGGCTTCTAGATATTAGAGAGGAAGAGGTGCAGATTTATTTTTGAAAATGCCTCATAGCGGAAAACACTTATAATAAGGCACAGTACAAAGCTTGTAAGGCGAAGGGAGGGCAGAAAATAGGTATAGGAATAGGATGGTATTTAAACATTTTGCTGACAGGAGGACAGTCTAGCTTTTTGGGGAGAGCAGGGAAAGGTGTTTAAAGTTGTTGGTATCCCATCCTGTCCCACAGGGCGACGTGTTTTTTACACGTGGCATCACAAAGGGGGTCGGTGATGTTGTTGTAATATTTTGGGGGCATTGGCAGATTTCAGCTTAAACCTTTAAACAGAAAAACAAAGGCCATTCCCCCCGTCACACATTTCCGTACGGTCCCTAAAATCTCGATGCAGAGATTAAAACCAGAACGAATTACACAGAGCCTTGGAGAGTTAGTGCCATTAGATACAGTGCAGGGTAACACCAGTGCTTGCAAATAAAACCAGTGGAGGTGGAACACAATTAGGTCAGATTGAGGCCAGACCATTTGTATGGGTCACGGTAAAAGCGCTCATATGTATGCAGGCTTATAGGCCCCATGGGAGCAGTGGGTTGACCTTGTCCCGTTCTCTGATCTATGTCCTCATCTCCCCCCCATGTCCTCTTTTCCTCATTCCTCCGCCGTGTCTCTCCTTTTTCCTTTCCCCCACTTCCTTTTTTATTACCACATTCCTCTCTCCTCACACTCATCACCCTCTTTTTTTTACTTTTTCCAATTCCTATCTCTCCTCACCCTGCTTGGTTTCCCACTTCTTCCGGTCACTTTCTTTCCAATTCAAACCTTTTTTTTTATTTGCTTCCCTTCCTTTTTTTCTAATATATTTTTTCCCTCTCCTTCATCTCTCTTCGCTCTCCCTTCTTTTTTTTTTACTCATTTTTAACTCCCTTTCTTCCATTCCCCATTTTCTCTATCCGCTCTCATCCTTTTTCCATATCAACAGCCGCTCTGATAAATAATGCATCACAGCACATTAAAAACATTAGTAGGGTTCTCTTAGCCATCCAAGAGAGGGAGGAGACGAGGGAGAGCGAGGAGCGGGTAACTCTATTTTAAATAAGCGTTATGGAGAATTATGAGATTTAATATTAGCAGCAGAAGAGCTCCGGAAGAGGGTGAAGGTCTGAGCATTAATTGGGTTTGTGTCCTGACATAGTGCCCTCGTGCTCAAAGGTTGTTTTTTTTGCCTTTGGTGAATCATCTGAACACGATGAGATGCATCACGACAACAACTTTATCAGCAAAACCCCAAATAAAAAGATTTAATGACATTTAGCAAAACAATGATGCTGCATCACACAGAACCTTGACCTTTCCCTCCTCCCTCTTCCCCCTCAGCTTTCTCCTCTCCTCTCCCCTCCTCCTCCAAAGCCACAGCCTCCCCCACCCTCCTCCGCAGGCACATACACCCCCCCACCCTCCAACGCCACCGCTCCCCTCCGTTCCTCCTGGCAGCGTGGCGATTGGCATTATTAAAAATTGATTGCCGCCGAACGTTTAGCAGAGTGGAGAGGTGGAGAGGGAAGGTTTGACATGCAGGAGTGAAATGAAAGGAGGGCCCGGGCGGACACACTGGGGAAACAGTTTGTGTGTGTGCGTGTGTATGCTTGTGTGTGTGAGTGTGTGTTTGTATGCAACCTTGTGTGCCCAGCTAAGAGAAGTTGCTGCAAGAACATTTTGTAGTGATGCCTGGGAGTTTGTACGTTGAATTTTCTGTATATGTTTGTGTGCGTGTGTGTTGCGCGGATCCACAACAATATATTAACTCATGCACCTAAACCACATCATGAATCATGCTTCGCATCCAGAAGCAGCCACCGAGATGATACACAGTCACAGTGGCACCGCTGACCCAGAGTTACCTTCACCATCCCTCTCTCTGTCGTTCCCTTCATCCCTCTGCTTATCCCCCCTTTCCAACCCTTCTCTCTCTCCTTTCATCTCAGATCAAATAATATTTCCAACCCATATTCCAAACTAGCTATCCCCCCAATGGCTATAAGTGCTGCAGCTTTGGAGATTTTCAATACACTTTACCCGCAATTTGGCTGAGTGAAACCAGAAAAAGTTATTTTACAGGGGGGGAGGGTAAGAGCATGTGTTATTATTTGAGTACTTGATGGTAACTGGCTTCTTTGTCTCTTGTTTCCTTCTTCTTTCTATTATTTGACCTCTCTCTGTCTCTGTCACAGATGAACAGACCGATCCAGGTGAAGCCAGCAGACAGTGAGAGCAGAGGAGGTACTGTATGCCCTTCCTTCTTTTTCCCTTCTTCTTCTACTTTCCTCCCTTCGTTACAGCCCTACAAACACGCTGCCGGTACACGTCAGCCTCAGCATCATCTGTTCCATCACACGATGCCCTACTTCAACACAGTCTGACAGCACGGCCGGACCCTCCAGTATCCACAACATGTTATTTTACTGTATACTTAGCTGGTATGGCCTCATTTCTTGCCGTTTCATCATATGCACTGATGCACATGTATGCAGCATGCACACAGAAACCTACACGAGTGTGTCTTGTCATGCTCGGGGGGGAAACAAGTCACTTCTTTCTGTCAAACACCTTCAATAACTGCAACGGACCAAATCGATTAATGTCACAAGTTGGTATCGACCAAATTAATTCAAATGACAGATGTGTGTGAATGACAGTGTGGCAGCCTGTCTGGTGTGGTATATGCATGTGTGTGGTATATGCATGTGTGTGTCTGTGTGTCGCACTGTATTGACAGCTAAGACAGCTTAAAGCTGGTTTTCAATGTCTAGACATATAGTGACCCGCTCCTGACACCAATCAATGGACTGCACAAGAGAAGATTGATGTAGTTTAACCATTTTCGTCTGGAGTCTTTCAAACTTTGCAGTTGTTAATATAATTGGCACCGGAGTGATTCCTCAACCACAAGAAAGCAGGAGAGCAAAGAGAGGGGGGAGGGGAAGAAAAGATGGAGTTGGAAGGAGTTGGAGGTTGATAAGCAGGGAGAAGCATAGGGCCTGAAAGAGAGGTGTTAGCCTGTGAAAGGAAAAAATAACTTTAAGGAAAGGAAGGGAGATTGTGCGACATCCTCTTCCATTTAGTTTGGTGGAGCTGTGAGTATGATTGATGGAGTGGGATGGAACAGAGGCGAGCACCGAGCCCGAGGAAGCAAAGTGAGGGCAATGCAGGACGTCCATAGCTCCCTCTGTTATTTGGGTCTATCTTTCTCTGCATGTATAACCTCAGCCCACTTCTATCCTTCTCCTCTATTCTCCATAGTGTCTATTTCTTTGCCGTCCTCAATCCCTCTTTCCCAAAGATAGTGCCAGAGTCTGACATTTCTAATGGTGGAAGAAGAAAAACTCTAATCTTTATCTTGGGGACCAGAACACTGTTAAGAGACAGTTAAAATCATACTAAAAAAAGAACAGGATTATGAGTAAATCTTACTCAAAATAGTTCTTCCCTGTGACTAAATTGTTTTTAGATTATGATTTGTTACTAGTCATTAATATTGACACATTAAATAGCATTTTACTGTCACAGCTGGAGTTGGTGCTATTTTGAAATATTACATATGAGGGTAGTTTGGCCCAGTGGCTCTCAAATTAAGGAATGGGCCGCGGTGAAAAAAGTATTATTATTTAAAATAATTGATAATTTGACATCTTTGGACCTTGAGCTATTTTAATTGAACCATCTGAGAGAGTTTTGATTAGAAAATCCTTCCTGGGCCCCAAGTAGACATTAAAGGACACCCAACCAAAGAGATTGAGAGACAGTAGTTTATCCTTTAAAAAAAAAATTATTTCAGTGGATTGTCAAATGTTTTAATTGAAAAAATGCATCAACAAATAATTACTGTAGAAGTGCAGTGGAGTAAAAAGGAAATTATTTTTCTCTGTGAAATGTTGAATAGAAGTAAAGAGTTGCGCAAAATGGAAAGTCAAACACATGGGTAATATACAGTGGGTTTTCTTCCAGCACTGTTTGAAAAAGGAAAATTGTCAAAGATGCAAATGATAATATTATAATAAAAATGACTACTGTTTACTACTGTGTAAATAAAAAATGTAATCAGACACAAATACTTTATGATTCTTGGTAACACGACTGCCTCTAAATATCACAGTGGAGGGAAATCAGGGAGAATCATTGTCATATGCTCTCTGTGAGAGAGAGAGAGAGAGAGAGAGAGAGAGAGAGAGAGAGAGAGAGAGAGAGAGGGTTTACGTCGTTGTCGAGACTCGGGTGTATATTGATTTGCTCTCCAGCTGAATATGTGTGTGTTCTTGTGTGTGTGTGTGTGTGTGTGTGTGTGTGTGTGTGTGTGTGTGTGTGCGAGTGTGTTAACAGTCCTTTCCCTGAGAAAGATGTAATGTTTATTGGTGTCCTCCCTGGGGAACTGTAGACTTTGGCCACCAATGAGGTGAATGTGTATGTGTGTGAGAAGATGAGGGGGGAGCAAACAGACAAAGATTTGTGTGCGCGTGTGTCTGCATATGTGTGCGTCCTCCACACCACTCCTGATGCGTGCTCCACTCTCGTAAACACCCCCCCCCCACACACACACACACACACACACGTACACCATCATCCCCAATGCAAGGCCAGAGCGCAGATTAGTCTTGTTGACTCGGCAAGGACACCCTGTCACGCACAAGCAGGGAGGAACGGACCCTGGTCACGCATGCATGCCCACACATATTTACCCACACCTATACACATGTTAAGTCACAGAGCGCGTTTCGAAGGCAATTGCACTGAGGCTCATTAATTTCCGAACATATACATCCATTTCCGCACAGCTAAGAGTCTGTGTAACGTAAAAGCAGACGGCCCTGCACACTGACACATCTGCTGCTGTTGTGCACTAACACACTTTCACCATCTGCCTCCCGCTCCCCCTCAAACACTCGTTCAGTGACTCAATCACGCCGTCGTGCGCTCACACTAATGAACTAATGCTCGACCTCCGTCTGCCTACACTCCGTTTAAGCCCATGCATTTATAACGTGTCTCCGATTAAATCCTCCTCTAATTCTATTTGACAGCATACAAAGTTTAAATGTGAAAAAAAATTGATTTGGGAAAAATAAGTGTGGTCGAGGTTATGAGTTGCTTTTCATGGAGACTTCGTGAAATGTTCTGAAAGGTCCATTTTAAGATCGGAGAAAGCAGCAGTTGCTAAGTGCAAAGTAGTCGGTTGCTATGTGAATTACATTGGTGATGTGTGACTTGATAATATGAACCATGAAACATATGCACTTGTATGTTTTACCTAATGCACAGAAAATTCTAAAGGTGGTGTGTCCGTGTTGTTACTGACTTAAGCATATTACTAGTTCTGACTAAAGCATATTACTAGTTCTCTTTCAATATATTTATTTTTGCCTTGTTTATCTGTTTCCTTGCTGTCTCATTGTTGTGCAACAGGCACCAGCCTCCTCAACGTGATGCACATTTAATGATAATCACAACAACCAATGTGTCGCTCCGTTTCAATGAAGCCTCCCGGAAAACCACGCAACTTAACCCACAGTTCAATTAAATTTTAATTAAATGTCGACCTGAGGGACAGGCACACCACCACATCTGTCTTGTCTAATGCCTGTGATGGGCCCAGCTCTTCAACCATAGGTGGTGTCCCATTAGTGTGACAAGTCCAGCCAATGGATTGCCATTCATGTCGTTAGTTAATATCGAGTTATGTCAATTCTGAAAGAGATACAAGGATGTTGTGCATTACACCCTGAACACATTATTTGTTCAGTTTTGTTCCTTTTTCCTCTGTTGACCACATCCATGGCTTCATGTCTATTTCTATATAAGTACACTGAGAGAAAACCAGAGTCAAATTCATTGTATGTTAAAACGTATAGACCAATGAAGCCCTTTTTGATTCTGATAACAGATTTATAAACATAAATTATAATAAAATAACATGCATTGTTCTTCTCTTGGATGTGTGTGAATACATTAGCAGAACTATGACAATTGCAAAGACCATCTGGAGTTTTTTTTTAGCTTATTAAGATCAAAATATCTTTCCCCAGATCACATTCTCCATTGTCCACAAAAAAGAGGTAAATGCAAAGCCTATTTCTTTTTTTTACTAAATCTGCAAGAAATGTGAAATTGTGGCTGCCTGAAATTCAAAGAGTAAATAAATAACCACAACATTCATTGGTTGTAGGAGTGTGTTATCTAAAGTGTGGAGCTCTGCAGCTTTAAGCCAGAACAACTCAGAAGCTATTAGATTGTCTGTGAAATATCAGCTTTTAACAATAGTTTTTTCTCCAAAGGGGTTAAGGCTCTAGGTTGTGGACATAAGTTTACTGGTTCATGAATGAATATGATGTGAGTTGACACTGTGTCATTGCCATTAGGCAAACTTTGCCAGGCTTCATCGTGAGCATCTGTGACAAGAACGCCTGCTGCGGGCAAAGTGCCAACTGTCTCCCCCGAGGAGACAAACCGAACTAAAGATCATTTTGTTTGCCTTAATTGCACACTGATCTTCCTTTTCTAATTTGTAGTGGAAACACAGAAAAACAGGGGGGATGCATTTGGAACATTAAATTACAAAAACCCAAAATGCAAAAATCCCTTTGTTAATCATTTTTATTTTCAGAAACCATGAGCAACAAAAACCTATTTTAACACACAAGTAACTCCATCTAAAGTTGTACTTTGCCACAGATGTTGAAGCAAGTACCACTGAATATGGCATGAGCAAGCCCTGCACCATTAGAGCCATTCATATTTGATGCTGAAGTTAACACATTTCAAATCCTAAATGTAAAATCAAGACCTGTAACTATTGATGCTTATGCTATAAATACAATTAATTTCTGTTTTTCAAATGGAGCTGATGGCCTATAAACATAAAACCTTTGTTAAATAGAATAGCACTCAGAAGAGCTCAGACCTTTGCCAAGGCTCAACGGTTCCCTTATATTCAATCTAACTGTACAAGCATCCATATCAATTCCCTAAATAAGCCTGATTCTTTTAATCCAGATCCTTGAATGATTCCCTGGGAAATTGGGGGAATCCTGCAATGTTATCGAACGTGAAATTTTCTTTTCCTGGATGCGCCTAACAAATGGAGGCGCATCCAATTTTGGATGCGCCTCGATTCAAAATTGGATATATATCCTCCCTGATTCATACTGCATCCTTCAAGCAGGTTTCGTGGGAATCCATGTAGTTTTTGTGAAAGGCTTTTATTTGACAGACAGACCAAAAAAATGTGTAGCGTGAAAAGGGGTCACTAAGACTAAACGCAGAATTATCTCCCAACTCTGAAGCAGTTCACCTCCACTCTAATAAGTGGGGTCTTTCAAGTAATTGCTTCATTTTTACAGTCTGAAGCTTTTCTGTTTAAGTGCCGTCTTTTCTGAGACTCTACACATCAGGCAACAAACAGCAGGTGGAGAAAGTTATTGACTAGCTGCTGAAAATAGTGAAGCTTGTAGCAGCTACAGAGGCAGTGGTTTTTCAGGGAAATAACTTTAAAGAGCTGCTATAATGAGACGCAAACATTTTTGTAGCATGAACGACCGGGTGAACAACATGTCATCTTTCATTTCCACAATGGAAATTGCTGCACGATATAGTATCACAAAATAGTATCACAAATATTCTCCCTGAAGGTTTTCACATGTAACCACAGCAGAGCTCACCTCTGTTTCAGTGAACGTCGTCATACAGAATATGAAAAGGCGCTGCGTCTCCTCTGATCGTGACCTCTTCCTCTTCCTTTTAGAAGACAGAAAGCTCTTTGTGGGCATGCTCAACAAGCAGCAGTCAGAGGACGACGTGCGGCGCCTGTTCGAGGCCTTCGGCGGCATCGAGGAATGCACCATCCTCAGAGGTCCCGACGGAAACAGCAAAGGTGAGTTTGTCGCTGTTTATGACTTTGAGCCCGCAGACGTTTTCACAGGCGGCCGCGCAGAAATCATTTGGCCTTTCAAAGACGGTGACTTTGCAAAGTTTTTCTATGTCGAGCGGGGCCAAAGGAGACTATTCTCACACAGTGCTTACATAAGAGTACTGTACAATCTGTACATTTCAACAGCAAATGCCATCAGACAGCTTTGCCCGAAGGGATGAAAGATATGAACCAGCAACTCCTCAGAGATGAACCCCCGTTAACCTCGTGAGTCAACAAGCGCCTGATAAGGAGAAAAGAAAAGGAAAAACTAAGTCCACCTCCTGATTAACCATCAGGCTTAGTGTCGGGCCAGAAAATTGTCCCTTCAAAAATTTTGTGCAACACAAGTTCACTGCGCGAAGTTCATCAGCGGGCTTAGCAGCCAATCAATGAGGCCCGATGATAACTAAGCCTAATGATTACAGTGGGCTTGATCATTCTGATTCCTCCGTGAAGCTCCATTAACAAGGCCTCATCAGCCAGCTTACTCGGCTAAGTGGGCTTTGGCTCAATAATGACTGGGAACTTGATCATTCAAATTCATCAACCGGGCTTGTCAATAGTAAGCGACACCAGAATGCTGTGGCATTTTAAGCCCCATCAGAGGCTCCCAAAGTTGTTAATGGTGTCCGAGAGGCATGTTTAGCGTACTTAGTGAGCGCTGATCAACACTGGAACAAACCTGCTCAGCAGAGAGGGCTTTGTTGACTTGTTGTTGAACATGCTGTACAGGAGGTTTATCCCGGTTGAGGGGGAAACAAACAGGAAACTTTTAGCTTTTTGTCTTGTTACTGGCAATGTTTTGCAAACTTTTCCCTTTTGTCTCTTTCACCCATGCTCCTCTCTTTCTCTCTAGGTTGTGCGTTTGTAAAATACTCCTCTCACGCCGAAGCTCAGGCAGCCATCAGTGCGCTACACGGGAGCCAGACAATGCCTGTGAGTACGCTGTGTGTGAGCCCCTGGATTTATGTGAGAGAGGTGACTCACGTAGAGAGATGAGTCACACAGCGCTTAATTACCTTCTTAAAGTAAAGTTATACTTTATTAATCCCTGCCAGGAAATTTGTCCCTTATATATGACCCATCCTAACTATTTCATTGCAATGGGCACCGGCTGCAGCACGAAAGGCCGGTGCTTTGGCAGAGTGTATGGGAGAAGATGTGCATGTGTGTGCGTGTGCGTGCAAAAGGTCAGATGCAAGCTTATGTCCCGTGTCTATAAGTCCCCACTAACATGCAGTGTTGTGCGTGTGCGGGTGTGGGTGTGTGCGCAGGGGGCCTCATCCAGCCTGGTGGTAAAGTTCGCCGACACGGATAAGGAGCGCACCATTCGCCGCATGCAGCAGATGGCTGGTCAGATGGGCATCTTCAACCCTATGGCCCTGCAGTTTGGAGCCTACGGAGCCTACGCTCAGGCAAGTCGTCCGGCAAAGCATCTCTTTTATCTACCGTAATTGAGTCATTGAACCACAGAGTTTAAAATAAGGGCTCAAATCTCGCTCACCTGTGAGTTTGGAATAACTTCCTGCAATTTCAGAAACTTATATCTCCCCAGGTTACGATTCGAAAACTCTCTGTTTATATTGGTTTGGAATTTCATAAGATTTAATACCTGGTTAATAGTCTCTGTATCCTTCCTTTATTCTGTGCATCACTTTCCTTTTGTTCACCCACTCCTTCCCCTTTCTCCTTCCTTCGTAACTCAGCAACCTCCTAATCTCTTTGGTCTTTCCTCTCATTTATTCTTCACCCTCCGTACGATCCCCTCTCTTCTGTCATGCAGGTGCAGCAGCAGGCAGCATTGATGGCGACTGTAGGCCAGGGAGGCTACCTCAGTCCAATGGCAGCCTTCGCTGCTGCTCAGATGCAGCACATGGCGACCATGAATGGCCTCCCAGGAGGACCGATGACCCCCACGTCAGGTAAAACTAGTGGAGGACTAAAGGTTACAGGACCACACTGTGTTTTCCATTTCTGTGTTTGCCTTGAAAATAGGATATATTCTCCTGAACACATACAGTGGATTATCAAGTATTTTCTGAAGCATAACATAGATTTGTAGAATGCATTTTCCTACCCACAATGCATCATGACAAATGCTACAAAGGGAAATTTATGATTTTTCACCTGAGTAAGTAATGAACAAAGTCAAAGTGAGGAGTCATTTATACAAACTGGAACACAGCGCACGTGCTAATCATTAACTACCATGTAGGATATACATTATTCTATTCAGACACCGGGACTCTGCTGTTAGAACTAATGCTATCGGAAGCTAACTGATTTATAAAGTCAAAAACTGCCTTAGTATTATTTTGTTTTATAATCCTCCCAAGTTTAATTCAAACGCCTCCTCCCATTTCCTCTCTAATGGTGTCATGATTATCTGTTCTCCATTCCAAGTTAGCAAGAGAACAAACACAGTCTGACTCAGAGTCAGGACTGGGTAAGCGTCCCGGGAAGCACAAGGTAGAAGCTATCACACTTAAATACAAACAAATAATGAATTTGAGCAGATCGTTACGAAACAAATATTTATTTTTGAACATGTTGAAAGAGTGGTTGGACTTTAAATCAAACGTGACACTCCCATTGACTACAAAGTGAAAAAGTATTTATCCAGGTTATGCTGCAATAGTCCCTGAAGAGAGTAAAGAATAAAAAGAAACTCTATGTTGCAGTGGAAAAATACAGCAGGGAGCAAAGAGCAGTGGATTTAAATGGATATAACAGAGAATCTATTCTGTAAATGTAGATGAGTTGTAGGGGTGATGAATTGTGGCACGACATCCAATCATGTGAGAACAAATATAGAATTGGTACCAATTTGAAAGCATCAACACTGTGTTCCCCGTTCTCATACGGTATGTCTGAAATTCACATCTAATAGCTGTTGTGTCACAGTGAAGGCTCTACTGGGACAAGAAATCACCCCTGACATTTAGTGTCTTCACCGGCCCACTGAACCGGCCCCTCTGACATTTCCAAGAGTTACTAGAGAGCCGGTCAAAGCAAAACTTCTCCATAATGTCTTCTGGGGGGAAAATAATCGGTGGAATGCGTCTGTTTCTCTCTGTCTTTGCCCATGTGTCCCGTGGCTGCAGGTGGCAGCACTCCTCCAGGCATCAGCGCCCCCACAGTGACCAGCATTTCCTCCCCCATTAGTGTAAATGGTTTTACTGGCATGCCACCCCCGCAGGCCAACGGGCAGCCCCCTGCAGAGGCTGTCTTCACCAATGGGATACACCATTACCCCGGTAAGCCTGATGTATTCAGTTAGATGTACGGAGACATAAAAGAGTTCTTAGAAATATGGAAAAGGATTGTTGTTTTAATGCAGTATAGATGTTAAATAATGTGCACTGCTTGTTATGTAGAACCATGATTTCATGAAAGTGAAGCTTGAATCCCTGTGATAAGAGGAAAGTGTGCATGCTGCTGGCCTCCAGGCGCGACCAGCCTCGAAGCATGTTCAGGAGGCCGAGGCCAGGCGGCCGTAGAGCACAGTCAGTGCAGCATGTCGAGGAAATGAGTATTTGGCAAAGGTGCTTATGGGCGGCTGGGGCCTAAGTATGCGCTTGTGTCATGAGCTGTGGCTGGTACCTCATTGGTTCCTTTTGTGAAGAGGTGGAAGAAAAAATCTGTCTTTTTTATTTATTTTTTTACACTCTTGTCTCCCCAGTGTTGCAGGAGATGGTTTTTAGGGAGGACTCGGAGAAAAACGGCTTGGGCGTGGCTCCGCGAAGTTGTTTTGGGGTTCAGGGTGGCTGCTTCCTCTCCTCTCTCTCTGAAGGTAGTGCTCCCTTGTCCACCCCCCCCCCCCCTCCCCCCTTTCCTCCCCAACCTTAAACCCTGCCTATCTATGGGCTCAAATAAGATTTTGAGCTTGTGAAATAATGTTCAGACGTGATTTCAAAAGCCTGTGGTTCTAGCTGGGTAAACTTGCACAAGAGATTGAAGTTTGTGAATGTGTCCAAAAAAGATTTGTAGTTGCAGTAAAACAAAAAGTAAAAAATTCGAGGCAGATGACTTAAGCATGGGGTTGAAGTTAAACACGCAGATTTACACCGATCCGACACAACATTAAACCGACAGACAGGAAAAGCTGGTCATCTCATTACAATGGAACACCACAGGTCCTGACATTCATCTGGGTGCTGCTTTGTCATGGCCACCCCCCCACAAAACACTCCCCACCAGCAGCAGCGTCTCCCAGTGGGATGGTGCCCCCCCCCCCCCCCCCCGCCATTCTGCGAAAACTGCTCAGAAAGGGCCGAAAGAACACGACAAAGAAGCCGAGGCTTTGACCCGGGCTCCAGACTCCCCAGATCCCAATCCGATCAAGCATGTAGGATACGCCGGAACAAGTCAGATCCACAGAGGCCCCCGGCCACAAAACCCACAGGACCCGAAGGATCTGCCACCAATGTCCTAACACCACAGGACACCCCCAAAAGTCCTGTGTCCATTCTGCAATGGGCCAGAGCTGTGTTTGTGGTACGGGGGGGGGGGGGGGGGGGCCTACACTGTTTAATGTTGTAGCTGATCGATGTAAATTTCAAAGTTCAAGTTTTGACCCTGATTCTACATCTGGAATTACTGAGACTAACTGACAGTGAAGATGGTGTATTATCTGTCATATTTAAATACCTGTATTATTGTTTACTCCTCAGTCCCAAACTGAATCTGTCCCAAACTTAAACGTTTTTATTCAGTTTGCAATGTTTTGGTTACAGATGTAAAATACAGAAAAAAATGACAAAACAAGCTTTTGAGCCCTAGAAGAAAGTACAATTTATATATTTGGATTATGTGTAATTTCTATATTAAACAAGCTTTTAATTAAATTTAAAAAAGATTATGTAGACTGATGTTGACGGAGGCTTTGAATTTTATTGTACTGCACTCACTCATTTAATTTGTACTGCAGAATTTGAACATTATTTTAACACCATTACGGAGCTTTCAAAAAATAAAGAAATCCAGATGTGGAGATAGAATTACTGATACAAACACTGAAATTATTATTATTATTATTAATATTATTTTTTCTCACAAACTCACATCTTCTATGTTGCATTTGAGTATATACACAATGTTTTCATACAAGTAGTAGGTATCTATAGATTAGTGATGATTTATGGATGATATATTTTTGGTTATACTACGGGCACGATTTTGAATCACTTAATGTGTCTTATGTCTGCCTCACATCAACCCTCTTTTCTACACATTCACAATCTCTCAATCTCTCATGCAAATGGTTTACGGAGAATGACACACAATCACAGCCTTTTAAATTAATTTCCGAACATGACTTCACAAGCTGTCAAATGTTTACACACCCCTTATTATTTGAGCCCGTACTTCTCCTTTCTTGGCTGTCCGTCTCTCAGCACTGTTAGTCCACGCTGTGTTCAGTATCTCTATGGTTTTTTGGTGACAGTGCGTTTATTGGTGTGTGTGTGTGTGTGTGTGTGTGTGTGTGTGTGTGTTTGTGTGCCTGTCTGTTTTCTCAGTGGTGTACTTACTGTGCATGTACTATGTATACAGATGGGCAGTTACAAAGTGTGGCAGAGCATCTGTGGTAGTTACCAGTGAGTTCGCAGGAAGAAATGTTCAGTGTTAACTCTCTCTGATACGTGTGCGGTCATAGCAACAGGTGCATCCAGTGTTGTGTGTGTGTGCGGTGCTTGTCCTGTTCTACATGTTTTAACTGCACTAGATTGTCCGGGAAATAAATCCTCTCCTTAATAGCATTAGTGTCAAATAGGTTTATGTTCAGGACACTTTCTTTTTTCTTTCCTGTGGTGACAGTGGAGACGTGTGTTGTTGTTTTTCATTGTTGTTTTGTTTTACCTGTGGTCCTTAAACGTTTATGGTTTTCTGCTTGTCTACCAGGGTTTGGGTTGGGGGGTTGAGAATGCAGTGGATGGTGCATTAATTAAAAAGGCCAGAAAAGAGAGAGAGAGAGAGAGAGAGAGAGAGATTCAGAATTCAGTTCCCCACACACGGAAAGCAAGGGGAGTTGACACCGCACCGTTCCGTTCTCTAACCTTTCTGCTTTTCTTCTCCTATCTGTTCTTCTCTCCCTCCATCCCTCCTCCCTCTCACCCTTGTTATATATTACTCTCGCCTTTCTCCGTGCCCTCTCCTCCATCTACATTCTCCCTCCGTCCCTCTCCGTGCCTCACACACCCCAACACTCTCTCACACACACACACACACACACACACACCTCAATCCATCCATACTCCCCTCCACAACCCCCACCTCGCCCTCCGTCTTCTCCCTCTCCTTTTCTCTGTTGGAGCAGCTCAAAGTCCCACTGCAGCTGATCCTCTCCAGCAGGCTTACACAGGAGTCCAGCAGTATGCAGGTCTGTCTGTCACTCTCGCCGCAGCACTGATCTGAGTGCGAACGTTCATGTGAGCGAGTGTGCATGTGAGAGAGAGAGAGAGAGAGAGAGAGAGAGAGAGAGAGAGAGAGAGAGAGAGAGAGAGAGAGAGAAAGACTGTGGGGATGACAGAGGGAAATAAAAGCAGGGAGATAAAGATGTGTCTTTGTTTTAATTAGAATTTTGATCCTGTAACATTTAGTGGTTCGGTCTCACTACACAAATGTATTTTCCACGTTGTGTTCACTCCACGTTGTGTTCACTCTGTGTGTGTGTGTGTGTGTGTGTGTGTGTGTGTGTGTAACATGTAAACTCTATTGTCTGTTATCTGATCGATTGCCTGCTGTGTCCCTGCATATATCACATTGTTTGTATGTATCCGAGTGTGTGTGTGTGTGTGTGTGTGTGTGTAGCCGTGTCTGTTATCTGATCCGCGTTGTGTGTGTATGTGTCTCAGCAGCCTACCCCGCTGCATATGGCCAGATCAGCCAAGCCTTCCCCCACCCTCCACCCATCATTCCACAGCAGCAACGAGAAGGTAGCACACGCACACTCCCACCATTCACTCCTAAATATTCATATATGCTGCAAACGCATACGTAGATTTGCCTCTTCTCTATCCATCTTTTATGTAGCCATGGAATAAACAGGCGTGTTTAAAAATACCAAGGGAAATCACAGTCCTCCCTCTGTTTGCATGTGTGATTTCACACGAAAAATATTCGATACAGAGACACGGATAATATATAATATATATCACAGTATTAAAAAATAACATTCAGAGATTATTGGAGTGATTATACAGTGGATATGTTAGTGGCCTGTGGGTAACTAACTAACTATACCAACACTTCAAATGTTTTAAACTGAGCTGTAAACCTACTTGTGAACTCAGTGACCTCCATGACTGGATGCCTGGGACACCCATGCTTGGAGCCTTACTGCCCTCTTGTGGAAAATAAACAAAATAGTACAAGTCTTTAAACAGCTGTGGCATCCCAGGGGTTACCGTTTAAGCATTATAGTCTTTCAATTATTTATACCCGAAAGCTGTGAAAACTAAAACTGGAGTTTTCTATTAAATCAGAAACTGTCAAACAACATCAAATGATTTTCCACTGATGACGGCGTGTTGACGTAAAGTGCTTCCTTTTGTAACTCCGACACCAAACAGGAGGGAGAGGACATTGATATTTCAAGGAAGATAATCACAACGTAAATATAGAAGTCAGTGAACGAGGTATTTTAAAATCCCTGAAAAATTGGTTTAGAATCTTCATCTTCTTTTCTCACAGGGTTGTTGTAAGCCTGTGCGATGGATACAGATGTATTAGTTTAACAGGAGAGAAAATCATCTCATATTTGCAAATCAGAGCTTCCGTGGTCCATCAGGAAATAGAGGAAGTTACAATAACACTTATTTAAAGCCCCTTAACCTTTTTTTAAATGATTGTTCCAACCAACAGTCCGAAACCCAAAGATATATTATCTAACATCACCTAATATAGAAAAACTGAAAATCTCACAACTGAGCTAATACCTTTCTGTCACATTTGTTTAAAAATTGATTTATCCAGATTTCAGATTGATTTCCTATTCATCAATAATTCTATGTATTGGTTTGTTTAAATGTTTCCAAATTGGCCCATAGTGCATGTATCATAGTATCATATCACACTTTAACAACTAACTGAATTCAGTGAGAACAACACAATCGATTTTCTATCCTTTACATTTTTTTTTATCTCTGCTTTCAATATTTTCTTGTATTTCTATGATTTTGCATTTTCTTTGTCCTCCTTCCACTGTCAACCTTTTCCGCTTTCCTTACTCCTCGTCTCTCTATTTCTGACCTTTGTCCTTTATCACTCTTTTTTTCTCCCCTTCTCTCTCTCTCTCTCTCTCTCTCTCTCTCTCTCTCTCTCCATGTCTCCCTCTGCATTTCCATTTGCAGGACCAGAGGGTTGCAACCTGTTCATCTACCACCTCCCTCAGGAGTTTGGGGATGGAGAGCTGATGCAGATGTTCCTGCCTTTCGGTAATGTCATCTCCTCCAAAGTGTTTGTGGATCGGGCGACAAACCAAAGTAAATGCTTTGGTGGGTAAAAATGAACAAAACCAAAAGATTATTGGTTATTTATTCTGATTATTCTTTTTTACTAATCACCTTCTTGACTGCAGTCCCCCCCCCCCCCCCCCCCCCCCCCTCCCTCCCTAACCTCTCAACAGCCTCTCTTTAAAAAAGCTGAAAACAAAACAGTGGAGAATTTCTCAACAGTTGTGCAAAAGCTGGAATGGAGAATGAGCGTGTCTGGTTTAATCATTAAAGCTGTTGAAGCTCTGACTAATTTCTTATTTTGATAAATATTTCAGTAATACACAGTGCACTCACAAAGTATTCAGACCCTTTCACTTTTTCCATTTCATATTGCAGCCTCATGCTAAAACTTTTCATCAATCCAAACTCAATACTCAAGGAAAAACTGAAATATCATAAGGACATAAGTATTCAGAGTCCTAATTCAGATGTGGTTGAAGAACCTTCGGCAGCGATAACAGACTCATCTCTTTGGCTACGTCACGAAAAGCTTTGCGAACCTGGATTTGGGAATTTTCTGTCATTCCTCTGTGCAGATCCTCTCCAGCTCCGTCAGGTTGGATAGAGACAGACAGGGACATTTCCAGATCTCTCTCTGGCCACTCCAGGACATGCACAGAGTTGTCCCTCTAGCCACTCCTGTGCTGTCTTGGTTGTGTGCTGAGGGTCATGTCCTGCTGAAAGGTGAACCCTCGGCTCGGTCTGAGGTCCTGAGCGCATTGGACCAGGTTTTCATTAATTTTGTCTCTGTACTTTGCTTCATTTAGCTTTCCTTCAACCCTGACCAGTCTTTCTGTCCCTATAACTAAACCCCCATCCCCCCAGCATGATTCTGCAAACACCATGGTTCACCTTTGGGATGATGCTGGGCAGGTGATGAGCAGTGCCTGGTTTCCTCCCGCCATGACACTTAGAATTGAGGTCAAACAGTTCAATCTCAGTTTCATCAGCCGAGAGAATCTTGTTTCTCAGTCTTGAAAGTTCTTCCACGTGTCTTTCACTGAGAAGTGGTTTATGTCCATTCTGCCATTAAGTCTAGGTCAGTGAGGTGCTACATTGACTGTTGTCCTGGAAGTTTCTTGCATCTCTATGCAGGATCTCTGGAGCTCAGCCAGAGTGACCATCAGGTCCACCTCTCTCAGCAAGACCCTTATCCCCTGATTGCTCAGTTTGGCTGGGTGGTCAGTCCTAGAAATAGTCTTCTTCCATGTGGGAATCATGGCGACCACTGAGACTCTGGGGAACCTTGAATGCAGCAGACATTTTTTGCAGCACTTCCCTAGATCTGTGTCATGCCAATCCTGCCTCTTCCAAATCCAAACCAACTCAATTTATACCAGTGTAGAAACATCTCTATGGCAATCCAGAAAAATGGGAGGCAAAATCTCAAAGGTCATAGAAAAGGCTCTGAACACGTATGTCTGTTTGTTTTATCTATTTCCTTTATAGTTTAGAAAAGCTTCCTAAATTCTGTGTTCACTTTGTCATTATGTTGAATTGAGTGTGAGAGATGAGGGAAATTTGATCATAGAATAAATCTGCAATATAAAATGTGAAATGACTGAGGAATCATTTCTGAATGCACTGTATTGTGAAATGAATCTGTTTTAATGTCATATTTGGACAGTTATTTTGTGATTGTGCTCTCTATGATATGGTGTATAAAACAAATACTCTTCATCTCTACCTTTGTCTCAAAGCACTGCATGTTGAGAATACTGGAGATAAAGAGCTGCCGTCTCACTTTGTGCGGTGACAGCACAATTTAGCCGAACATATAATTATGTTGAAAATTATAAATGGATTGTGGAGAGTATTTAATGGAGAGCCCGTCAGGTGCAACCCATTTGCAAAGTAGCTTTTGCGCATTAATACAACACAACATTAATGTTGTATTATTCATGTTGCAATTTTGAAATGCTGGTTTTAATTTGTGATTTGATGCTTCTTCCCTTTCATGTGGAAATTAAAAACCGAAACTTAAAAGCAGCACAACCATGTTGATTTTTTGGTTTTCCCATTAACAAGTTCATGCTGTGATTTTTGGATGCATGCTCTCTATTTATATTGTGAAACTACTGTTGTTGTCATATTGTTTTTATAAATAAAATAATTGTTTTGGTTATTTTAGCGCTTGTAACTCGTTGTCCATTTTTTTGTCAGAAAACATCTGATGTTCATTGTTTTTACTTTTATCTCCAAATGAAATGATTTCATTCTTGTTGTAATGCTTTATACATACATGTTGAAAGACTGCCTCATCCTCATGACCCATTCGTTTGAAACCCCAAACTGTCCTTGCCGCTTCATCTAAACTTATCTCTCTTGCTCTCTCCTTTTTGGCCTTTCCCCCAGGGTTCGTGAGCTTCGACAACCCAGGTAGTGCCCAAGCTGCCATCCAGTCCATGAACGGCTTCCAGATCGGCATGAAAAGGCTCAAGGTGCAGCTGAAGAGGCCAAAGGATGCCAACCGCCCCTACTAGCCCCCCGCCCCAGCCAGCCACCGCCATCCTGGTGGCCTGGGGCAGCCGTCGCACACAGGGAAAAACAGGTCAGGCTTCAAGCTCGGTGTTTCTGGAAATTCGTGTTGGCTGTCACTTCGGTTTTATAGGTGATTAACTAAGCCATCGCGTCCACAACAAATGCAATGTTATATTGACAAATGCTCAAATGGCAAGCCCACTTATGGTGCTGCCTGATGTGGTGTCAGTAACCTTTTATAAATGTCATAAAACATTTGCAGCTGCCCAATAACTAGCTGATCATCTGCAAAGTACTTGTAAAGAATAGTGATGATGTTTCACCCCTGAGCCGATAGTTCAAGTCATTCCACCCACGACACCATGACTCATTATTGTGTAAGATTTAATGTAGTGTCCTGTTCAGCGATACCGGTAATCTCAATGGAACCAGAAATGAAAGCACTGGAGGCAACATAAAAACACAAGATATTAAAGATTGCTAACTTACTTTGTGTGTACGAGACATTATGTGTCGACCAAAAAAGATGAGTCTTTGCTTTACTTTCAGTTTCAATGGTTCAAAGCTGTCCATCATTTAGTGACATGTGGCCTCGTCTATTTGTAGAACAGCTTTACAGTAGGTGACCCTGTGTGTAGCCTGTAGGTAAAAGATAATCGGGAAGTGGTTGAGTGTGTTGCACAGGGAAGGAATTGCTTCTGAGGGAGAAGCATTTATTGCCCCTCAGGCGGGTAATTGTGCCGTTCCTCTTTGTCTCCTCCCTTCATCTGTGTGATGGAGAGTTTAGGCTGCATCGTTCATTCACCGCTGATGACTTCATTCAAGGGCAACTTATCACCCACTCACAAACTAACTGAACCGTACCAGACAGTGTCCTGAGGCAAATCACTGCAGGAAGAAATCTCGCAATCTCATATGAATGTGTCACAAAATATGTAGCCCCATTGCTTTTGATATATCAAAACATTTTCAGCATGATGTCTAGGAAAATGTCTTTTTTGATTATTTTTCTTCTCGCCTGAGATTGACAGTTATTGCGGTGTTTGAAATTGCAACTGGCAAACAAGCATAGGCCTTCTTCCATCGTTGTATTACTATTATTATATCCATATATAATATTACTGTCTTATTAAGAGTTTTCAGAGTGACAGGTCCATATGCAGTAAACAGTCTTATGTCATGGCTTTAATTCTAATTCCACAGAGGGGTTAAGATCTGTCTTGATTTAAATACATTCATTTTTTTTAAAAATGGGATTAAACTGTTTAATTAAAATGAAGATGACTGTTTTATGTTTTTTATAAATTCTTTTTTCAAAAAGGTCTTAGCAAAATCCTCTTTGTTGAACTATTAAGAAATTATATGATGGCAAATCTTTAAGAACAAAACAAACAAACATCTAAAAGTAGTAACTAAGAAGACTAAGAAGCTGCAGCCATGAACACCACAAAACAAAATGTCTGATGGGAATGTATAACAAAGTGTTGTTTGATGATTCTATATTACAAGACCCATCTTTACAATGAATCCTGAGGGAAGATAGTTTTTAGAACCTCTCACTTGAATATAAAAATGTTTCAAGTTGCATCAAAGTAGAGGTCAGGGTATCAATCAAGTTATTAGGATTCATCCTCTGGAAATCACAAAAACTTGGCCCCTTAGCAGCAGCTGTTGGGACATCTCACAAGATAAGTCAAACTTTTGACCCAGTTATTGTGTTGTTTGCAAGAACCGGAGTCACTAGGATTAGGATTCATCTTCTGAGCACATCGGATATTCTCAAATATCGACCAACTTTTAAGGAAACTCATTCAAGACAGGTGTTAAGCTTAAAGTTGCACGAAAAGAAAAGTTGTGGGATACCCAGCAACAGTCAGGTTGATCCCCTGGGGACCGTGAGTGTGTGTGCAAGATTATCTTTCAACAAAGTGATGAGGATCTGAGAGACGGACCACTGTGTACAAGAAACACTAATCCTTTTCCTTCGTATCACTCAATTCCTAATTCTTCTTTTCTTCCCAGGTTTTGTTGAGCTGAATCATATGTTGACTTCTTGCTACCCGAGTGCAAACTCAACATCTGGACCACTGAGGCTGCTTCAGAAACCGAGGAGAGAGCGAGAGTGAAGACCAAGTCGAGGACACCTCCTTTTTGGATGTACTAAAACTTTGGAACTCAGAATTTGTACCAGCCTGGTTAACCCCAGGACCTTTTTCTTCTGCACACATATACACACTCTTTCCCCACAAAACCCTGCTTGAATGACAGCTACCTTTTCTGGACCACCAACAACTTTTACTTGAACAAAAGGAAAAAGAAGTAAAAGAAACTATATCAAATCTACTTACAATGACCAACCCCGCTGAACATTTAATGGGAATATGGATGTCAAAAGTCCGACAAGAACAAAACAAACTTTTTAAAAACTGAGTAGAGGATTGCCGTAGGAGATCTTTCTGTAAGACGGTTTGAGTTTGGGGGGGAATTGACTTTTGAAGACCAATTTATAAGGCTCGAAACGAGAAGGGACTAATTCCCAGAGACAGAACTTAAGTAGGGGATGTGATGTTTTTCAGGACACAAATTGGCTTGGATTTGGGACGGCCATCTTTAGCTCGGAGTGCCTGTCCATTTCCAGGGGACGCCGTTGCCAAGGAGAGCCATAGCAACGGTCTCCGGGGAGTCTTACCTGTCATTCCTTAGTTGTTTTAGGGACCAAAAGACCAAACATTTGTATTGCTGAGGACTTGTAGCTCTAATATACTCGGACCACTGCATCTCTTTCAGTCAGTGTTAACTGGTTGAGCGGTTGCACTCAAAAGAAGTGTACATTTCGAATATATACAACACTTGTATATATACATATATATTGCTGATATGCTTTTTGAATACAGGCAAAACTATTTCCGATGACCAAATGGGGTCTCTCACTTCGCTAGTTTACAATTACTCAAAATGTTTATTTTTTTCTCTTCTCATTTTTGTCTCGGGAGGGATGGCGAGTGCATGGGAGGGGCTGCTCCGTATCACAGCCTTATCTTTTTTAACTTGACATCCTAACCTCATAGATAGAATAACATCAGAAGCGTTTGAAATATAGGAACTTGTTTATATTTGCAGTACATATATGTGTATAACAAGCATTCAAGCAAATGCATTCATATATACAGTATATATGGATAAATAGATATTAATCTCAAATATATGTATTTATATGCACATATTTTATATATGTGTGTCTGTATATAGAACGGCTACTGACTATGTTGAGCTGTAATTTTTTGTAGATTTTAGCTGGAGTTTGAAACATTGCTCTGCTTGGGAAGAATCGCAAATCTGGCAGCTCCCAAAACTGCAGGCATTCCTATCTCTGATTACCTATATGCTGACACACGATATATTGATAAAAGATACATGTGTGAAAAAGTACACGTACGGTGTAAATATTATCTGAAAATGCAAAAAGCCACATCTAAGTAGCAGGCTTTAAGAGAATCAGGCTAAATGATTTTTAGAGGAAAAGGACAATTATCTTCGACTCTATTCCAAACATATCTTTTGAGCTTACACGCACAGGCACACACACACACACACACACACTCGCACGCACACACACAAAAACTTCTCTTTGAAACTTGAACCAAAACAAATACGTCTCACAACCCTTTGCTCTCTTTTTGCATTCAGTAAAGTGCATGTAGCGTATGGGCTGTCACCATGTCAAGGTGTGCCTTGTCACCTGCAGAATCTGCCATCAAGCACTGTGCTCTCCTCAGACAACAAATTCAACAAAAAAAAATGAAACACACACACACACACAAACACTACTGCAAGCAGCCAACGCGCTATGATGATGTCAAAACTACAGCCAGATCCATATCATTTCTCAGCCATGTAGAGAGCTGCAGTGCATGTCCTATATAACAAACCACCCGTTGGTCCGCTGCTGTCATTGGGGAACAAAATGCTTTTTGGACTCATGCATATACATGTCAGATAAAAGCGGGCATTAGGTAACCTGTGAGCACAGGTGCTAACAATCTGAGCTGTTCCACTGGCTGGAGTCAAAACTAGGGTAAAGGTGAAGGTTGCGATTGACACGATGGAAGAAGTGACCGAGCTTACTGGACCTGACATTCGCTCATTTTAATGGTTATGACGGTGATGTAATATTGATGAATATGTTAGAACTGCAGCGCTGGTTTCCCACAGAGCAGAACAAGGGGGAAGGTTTTATGTTCTTTCCCATCCAGCAGTAAATGTGCGGATCTCTGTTGGTAGTTCCTGACATGAAGCATATTGTCTTTAGAGGATGTTATATTGCCTTGCCTTTTGTCCTATGTCATCGTACAATTAATTACAAACACAAAAACATAATGAAACTGTAAAATGAAGCAATAAGTGTGAAAAGCGAGTCAGTCATTTCAGCTGCTGTATCAGAGGCTGGTTTCATATTGTTTTAGCTTACAGTTTCTCATGGTAGTCGACAAAAATGGTAAGAACAGCGACTACGTACCTGCAAAAGGTCAACAGACTTGGATTTATTTATTTATATTATACACATTCAGCTGGTGGAGATTACTCAATGAATATTTATAAGGCTATATGACACTTTAGAAGACAATGCTTCCTGTTGGGTGCTGTTACTAGTTTTCCTGTAAACCTCTCATTATGCCATTTCCCTGGTGTCTGTGTCTAACCTTTTTAGCAGATTGCATAATTTAACATTTACCTTCCAATTCCAGCGAGGGTAAAAGACGCCACAACCACATCCCAGGATGCCTCTGTTTGTGTGTGCCACATAACAATGCTGTGAGCATGGCCTATAGGGCCAGCCAGTTGACCATCACGATCCTCTTTTTGTTTCGCTCTCACAGAATCCATGGTGGGTTAGTGCAAAGCGCCTTGTACTTCCACCTGAGCGGTGTTCGAGTTAACAATAACAACTGAAACTAAATGTCATATGTCTGGTATCGCTGATCGCCACACTGTGTGCCCTCTCTGACTGCCCCCCCGCTGCTGAGAAAATTGAAAAATGTGTCGACACGGTCTCTGCTTTTCTAATGGTTTGTTTGAGCAATCACTCACGTCTCTCGCCAAAACCGAGCCCACATTTCCCATGTCGGATGAAATAAGAAAAAGGGGGTAAGAAGAAGAACAACGAGAACTAGAATGTCAAGCACGTCATCTCCATTTGCTCCAACTTTGAGCTGCAAGTTTACACAAGAAAAGTCAAAACTAAGTATAGTGGTTCAAAAACAACAAGAAAAAGAGCAGAAGTTTGAGTATAATATATATATATATAAATATATACATAAACCGATGAATATACTGTAAATTGTTTCTTTTTTTGCTCTGTTTCCCTCTGTACATAGGTTTGCATATTTTATAGGACTTTTACTTCTATCTACAAGGACTGGATAAAGTACTTTAAATACTTAAAAAAAATATATGAATGAAAACATGATAATGCTCATTAAAACCAGGTACAAAAAAAAATAAGTCACTAGGATACGGTACAAACTGTAGGACCTGACCAAGGCATTTATCCAGAATACAGTCAGGGAGAGCATTGACCTCAGTTAGAGCTTAGACACACATTGACCTATTTTATAAAAAAAAAAAAATACTTTGATGGGTTCTATTCATTTATCAATTTGTTTAGATATTTATTTATAAGTCTTGTCTGAGATGATATGCATGCTTTCATGGCATTATTTTTTTATGAGTTGGTACGTGACCAAATAGTTTTTATATGACATGCATGGGCCACTGTTGTGGTCCACAGATGATCATTGTTCCTGTGTGCAGGACCATGCCTTCAGCACTTCTTTGATGACGGAGAAAAAAAAGAAGCTCCAATTGACCAAGTGATGTCAAAGACAGATTTTAGTCATGTATTTATTTATTTATATGTATGTTAATTTATTTGTGCTTTTATGTATTTATTTATTTATTTGTGCTGTTTGACTCAAGATCTGAGCTCTACTATTCCACCGGAGGTATCACTACATCACATGTTACAACTTCAAGAAGTGGCAGATTCTGCTTTCAACAAGCTCAAAGACAGATTTTACATTTGTCTGATGCTGATTAACTACTCACAACGATGCAGTACAAAACTAAAGCCTTATGTATATTTGTAATTATCAACTCACATTACTCTGTTCTAAAAATATCTTTGTTAAAAGATTGTTTGAAAAAATAAGATGCCAGCTTGAGGTTCCTCTTTGTTATATTTTGAGAACAATTTACCTCCTAACTTAAACCTTTTAACACGGTCAAAAGTAAGACCTAATGCCAACACTCCCTGGTCCAACAACTGCTCAATCAGAGACGTATTCAACAATGCACATTCCTTGAGGTCACTATAAATTGCTGCTAATTTGTAACGAGCCAATCTGTGATTTATCTTTAATCCCAGATGAACTGCTTGCTTAAAATGTCAGTTTCGGTTTCTACAACTTTACACCCCTCCTCTTATTATCCCACCATGCTTTGTATGGGTCAACAGAGCTCTGATCTTGTTCAACTGATGTGTTCTACTAAGAGAAAAATTCAACGGAAACTGCACTATGTCAACAAAAAGGAGTTATGCTATCATTTCTTTCAGTGCTGTTATCAGTGGTTTTATTTCTAAAGCTCAGTAGTGTTGATAGAAATCACATCTAACTTCATACGGTTTTCAAAGTATTCTGGAAATCTGTGTCCCAATTTCAGCACATATGGAGGGTGGGGAAATGAATGTTGCTTATTAAGCTTTGCCAGGGTCCTGACGAGCGAAGCTTCTGATTGGGCAGTGCGCTTTAGGCTCCCGCCCCCGTCTCTCCAGACTGCACCATTCTCTGGTCCCCTGGACTCTTTTTTTGTAATTTTAAATGAATGATGCGTCTCAGCTTAGCCCAATAATAAAGCACAGTCTAGAATAAAGTGTCCTGTGTCATGTCATAATTACTGATGGACCTCATCAATTCATGATCGCCCATTTTTCACATGTTTCAAAAAGAAGTGTCCCCTTTGAAGGAAATGTCTGTCATGGATATTATATGTCATAAATATATCAACAGATTTTCTTGAATTACAGTAGGGAGATGGCTGATGAAACCAGTGACTGGATGCAAGTGGTGAATCTCTGGGGTTAAATATCTTTTGGGGGATAACGCATTTTAGTTGACAATACAACTGTGTATTGTGAGGTTCATTTAGCATTCATGCTTCAAGGTCTTCAGAGACAATCACATAGCTCAGTGGTAAACAGTTATCCTGCTGTAGAAACCAAAGATTTCAATTAAGAACCAGAATCATAACCAATTCTTAATAAATATGCGTTTACTTTTATTCAAAATTACAACATAACACAAGCTCAATCTTGATCATTCTGATTTCTAATGTGATTGTAAAAGTAAAAGACAGTTTCAAAAGTTAATACCAAACAGGCAAATGTCAAGTGACTGGAATCTTGTCCGTCGTGCTTCTCATTTTCTTCTTTGTCAGTAAATGAAGAAAATATCCTCCAGTATTTGGCTTTCCTCCAGGTCCTGCTGGGTGCTTTGAGGATGAGGCGTAGCAGGGGTAAGCAGGGTTCTGCCCATTGGTTTGGGGGTAGCAGGGGTCGGCCTATGTTGTGTCATTTTGGTCCCTCGATTGGACGGCTTGTTGGGCTCAGGGGCAGAGACTGGACTAATGATATCCAATAACTCAACCAGAGAAAAATCCAACCTGAAAGAATAAAAAAAACAGTTTTTGTTGCTCGATTCATTTCATCTCCGCCCCCCGCTTGACCTCAGCTTATTTCCGTGGCTGAATTGGCAGAGGTTTTAATACAGAACCCAGTGGAGCCCTGTAAACAGGCGATGCTGTAAATGAGCATCCTTGTGCGTTTTTTCATTGTAAGGAAAACACACAGAGCGCCAGTTACACTACTTCCACTTTAAAGTGAATCAGAGCAGGAGTCAACGCCAGACACGCACAGGGATGAAGTCTACTTAGAGATCCACACTCGTTCTAAAATATTTGTCATTCACCTTTCACTTGTTAACACAGACAATAGAAAAGAAAATCTCTTCAAAATGTTAACAAAATCTTTGTTGCTGAGGTACCCACTGAACCTTAACAAGCAGCCTTAACAACTCAAAACCGCCGGAGCGTCGCGGCAGAAAAGCCGTTTCTTGCAGGTGCAGGAGAAAAAGAGGAAGAGAACCTGGTGCTTTCAGCACTGGAATAGAAATGAGGGAATGTGCAGTGAAATAAATAAACCAAAACGGGGGAGATTAAGCTAATAGAGATTCAATCCCTCAGTCTGGCTGGCTTGATAAATTATTCAGTGTATACACAGTCGACAACGGCCATTCCACATACAAAACATGAATTCTTTAAAGCACGCTCCGCCGATGTTGCTAACATAATTCTCTGCTCGTTTAAAGCCGCATCGATTTGCATGGCGCAGCTCGCCCAGGTAAGGGAGATCTTTGGCGTGTACTTGTTCATATGCATGTGGGTGGTCAGCAGACACGCAGGTGAAACTTCCAATCAGGCACATTTGTGTTCCCCCACACGTAACTACAGACCTTGATATGTCAGGTTCTCACATTGACTGGAGGCAGGCGGCACAAAGCAGCGGCTGAGCAGCTTTAAAAGGCCATATTCTGCTTGAGAAACATGGAGTAATGCATGCATATGTTGGAGCATGAGGGAGAGAAAGTAAATGAGGGCGAAGTTGGCCAAGGGATGATAACTGATGTAAAAAGAGACTGAAGCTAAAGTAAGTAAATCTGTCTTCCTCATTTGGTCTCCTGCCTGTCAAAAGCAAGGGGGAAAGAGAGAGAGAGAAAGAGAGCGAGCGAGCGAGAGAAAGAGAGCAAGAATGAGCGAGAGTGCATGGCCTGCCTATAAGAGAAAGACTGGGAGCGAGAGAAGCTTTTCTGGATAGAGAGGATGGCAGGAAGAGAATATGGAGGAGGGACTTTGGCTGGGTTCCTTCTTTCGAAATGTGAGAATTTGCATTTTTATTTGTTGATTTATTTAACGGACAGGGCTCTCAAACAGCCATCCATCAACGAACGACATGTTGGTAATGAATAATGCATCACTTACTGGGCGGTCACAATCTATAACAAGGGGAGAGCGGGGGGGGGGGGGGGGTAGGGGTACAGTTTGGGCAGGAATGGTTGTGGGTGGGGTGAGGAGGAGGAGGGGGAGGGGGAGGAAGGGGGACACAGAGATTGCAGGGGGGCTAGAGAGAATGCCAATGGATTTTTCAGAGGAGTATACATTGCTGCAGAGAACTTCATTTCTTGGCTCCAATTTGTGTGACGTAAAGTTGTGAATTGCTGCTCGATATTAATGTCCCTCCAGGGAATCCTGGCAAATCTCTTTTACTGCCACATGCAAACAGAAACTGCAGGAACAACAGGAGCAGAAACACAAGTTTCTGACACTGCATATAAAAACTGGGAGGTTGGGTCACTTTGAGAGCATCTAGAGACACTGCATCACCGATATTCAAGTGCTGTTAACTTCTTAAATCTTCTGTGCCCCACACTAGAAATCGAAGTAGCTTCAGGGAAAATGCCCTGACTACAGACAGTAGATGTTAACTGTGTTTTATTAATACTGCACAGACGCTTCAATCGCAAACGGAACTATGATCCCGTATGAATTTATAAAAAGCCTTATCACAACTACTCCAAAGCAATTATTAAGCATTCTGCCTTCAAATACTTCTTAAGTTCTCTAAATAAAAATCTTTGGGCTTCTTTCTCCCAATGCACCAGTACAGTAAGTATGTTTCTCCCGCTCTGCAAGGCAGCATAATAATCCACCACCTTCTTCTTCCCACTCGTAACTTTCCCTGCATATTTGGCTCCTCTCTTTCATTAAAGATAGCCGTCCTAGCACGCGCCCTACCACCACCTTTTCATCTGCAGTCCAAGCGGTAAGATGAAAACCCTATAATGGCCGGTGTGTATATTCTGCATGTCAATTTCCCAACCAATCAATAGCAGGCGGGCAATGGCTGGAAGGATGGAGATGAGATGGGCGGGGTGCACTGGAACTGTCTCATTACTAACTAGCAATGGGATTCATGAAAGGATTAAGAAGGTCATGTTGACCCCAGCTTCGTTTCACATTTCAATATCAAGATTGAATTGGTTAAGATTGAACCATCACAAGGGGCACGTGTGTGTTGCTGTCAAGTGGAGGAGAAGGGTTCAGGTAACATGACAAATCTTCATCAACAAACAAAACTACATTTCTCTGACCAATGCGGAGTTGTTGCCAATTCATATTCATGACAATGACACAAGGCATTGATGACTTGCATTTTTCTTGTAAAAGAACTGCTCATTTGAGTCAAGGAGCTCTGACAAGGTCTTTAGCCCCTTTTATGGACATATTTTCTCCATAAGCAGCTCCCCCCTCATAATGCCACCTTTGCCTGATAAACTGGACCAAACAAGCCAGCATTTTGCCGTAACCCAGCCTTTCAGAATTCCTTTTACAAGTCCTTTTTACATACATATATTCAGCAAGTCTTCCACAACTGGAGAATAATACCCACTAGTTCTATGCTCCTACCTTTCATACTGAGCAGCCAGGCAGAATAAAGGTAAATAAATCATTGTCTTGAACAGGCTGTGTAAAAAGTGTTGGTACGTTTCTGCTAAATTAATTAAAAAATAATAACCACAAACTACTGTAATATAAAAGACATGTCTAATTCAAATCAGTAAGTACCAAATGATTAGAACTATCTGAAAAGAGGCCCATGAAGAAACACAAAAGGTATACATAAAGCCTTCTCATTACTGGCAGTGAAAAACAACAGTGTGTCGCTGGTAGAGCAATGATTTAATACGCTTTGGAGGTTTAAATAGATGCTAAAAAGATCTGAAACCCGGGGTCCCCTGCTGGAATTTATTGTTATCTGCCAGAGCACAGTTAAACTTGGACTTTGCTCTGCTTTGCTTAAGAGTCACAGAAGTTGTAAACTTTGAGCAGTTTTGAAAAAAGTATAGTTTAGAACAAAGAGGTTGCCATAACAGTTGCTGTGATGCTTTCGAAACCACCATATTTACCAAAGGAAAGGAAATCTAATAAAAAAATATTGGATCGACTTTGGGAATATTCATTTTTAAAGTTAAGTCCTGTATCGACATGTGTACAAAAAGCTGCTGACCCCCCCCCCCCCCCATTTATTTTGCATTTACAATTCCACAGCAACTTAGAAGTACACACACACACACACACACACACACACACACACACACACACACACACACACACACACACACACACACACACACACACACACACACACACACACACACACACACACACACACACACACACACACACACACACACACACACACACACACACACACACAAATTACCTTTCCGTGTTCAGGGTGTATGAAAAAAAGGTAATGAATGTTCTTTCCTTTTTAGGAAAAGTCTGATGCTTGGTCTCAGTGATTCATTCCTGTCCTCAGAACCCCCCCTCCCATCTTATGTCTTTCTCACCATTTCTATCCATCTTAACCTGCTCTAACTTTCCTTGCTTCCTATTTCTCACTTTATCCAATTCTCTCACCCCTCACTCACCCCAAAACACACATTTAACATCTCTCCCTCACACTCGCTTTTTCTGTCTCATTACTGTGGCAGAGAGAGAGAGGGGAGGGCAGTGTGTGCATCCAGAAGTCTGTTCAATTACACCTGCTGCACGGTTCCTGCTAGGCCGACTAATGGAACGCAGCATGTCTCCTGACAGGCTGGCCACAGCGCTAGCTAGACCAGTAAAAAACTTCATTTAGCTTCTTACAGCTCGTAAAGTTAGCTGGACTAAGGAAAGTCATCATTTAGCGTCTAACACTGCAGCAACTGCAAACCCAGGAAAACCTTCAAGATTCAAACTTTATATCAAAACTTATATCATATTCTTGTGTTGTAAATATGGCGGGCATTTTGAGAACTTCAGATATCGCCTTAAGGAGTTAATTAACAATAAATATATAAACTATGTAAATAGAATGATTGGTAAATATTCATAAAAAAGCATCACTGATGTTGAGTGCAGATGTGTTACCTGGCCTCAGGGTTCGTATGGAGGGCAGAGACTGATATGGGCTTGCTCAGGCTTGCAGGGGACTTTGTAGTGCCCATGTCCCTTCTGGACGGCTCTGGGGGCTCTGCAAGACAAAAGAGTTTTATTTGAAGCAAGAGCAGCGGGACAGTTTTAAGGATTACTCTGCTGGTGCACATTGCCGGATTTTTCAACAGACAGCTGAGGTGTTCCTCTGTGTGTAGACCATTAAGCACATAACTCTGATTAACTGAGATTACAAGATTACAACTTACCATGTGTCTGCATACCGTTATCTACCAGGGCAGGTGCCGGTTGTGAGCATTTTCCATGCAGGTTCTGTTCGGCACGATGTACCTCTGCATCCCCACGCACACTGCATGCCACAAACACAACGTATCAAAATGGATTTCATGTGCGACTTGATTAAGTGCATATGTATAAATTTGATCTGTAAAATGTAGAGCTGAGCGATGAAATAATTACAATAAATATTGCAATGTTTATTTTCATCAATAGCCATATACCAAAAATATAGATATTTATACAAATCAATACATTTTGTATGCATTGTGCAAGCATGGAGAGAAGGTTTACTACATAAATGTTTTCATGCTCCTTCACTGAGTGGCAAAAATGTGTCTTTAAACTCAATAGAAATAATGACTTGACATTTATCAGAATTACCCATATCGACTAATAAGAATTTTTTTTATCTTTATAATATTTTAGCTATATAAATCAGGTGTGTGTGGCAAAGAGTATCTGAAGAAAGTAGTTGCAGTTGGACTGTCTGTCTTCCTGTCTACTCAGTTTACCTGGAGGGTAAATCTTGGCGGGAGGGGCCCTCCAGCTGAGGATCTCCAGTCCCAGTGTTTGAGCTGCTGAGCTCAGCTTGAGCAGCTTGTTGAAACCTAACAAGAATAAAGGAGAAGAACAAAAAGAGAAGGGCCAGGTTCCACCAGTCTGCAATGTCAAAGACTGAAGAAGCACAAAGAAACCGAGAACACTCAACATGGAGGGGAAGTTGCTTCTGTCCGAGAGGGAACTATCCTATCTAACAAGCAACAACTAGAGGGATAAACCAGTGTCTACCTGCTGTAATCGAGACGCGACTGCTGGAGCTGCTGATTCTGTCTGTTGAGCCTCTCTTCCTGCTCCTCCAGCCGTGCCTGCAGCTTCTCTCTCTCCATCTCCAACTGCATTTTCTGCAGCAGCAGCTGGTGCCTCTTTTCCTCCCAGTCCTCATGACCCAGCAGAGGCCTGGTCAGGGCTTCTTTGGCCTCTGAGCCCACAGCAGTCCCACTATGCAACCTGTGAGTAAATACACATTTTAATTGCTTAAGATCCCGAGATTCTTTTAATTTATGTCTTGATAAAGTACACAATTTGGTTAAAACTGATGACAACATGACAACATAGGCCAAATCTATACTTCTACGTTGTCCATCTGAAAAACACCCTGCAAATGTAGAGTGTTTTCTACCAGTTGTATGAATGTAGCTATTGCTGTACCTTTCACAATCATGTGGATTCAAGGCGTCATGTTGCCCATTCTCTAGACGAGAGCTATTATCACGTCTCCGTTGCTGTGTTCCGTAGCCACTGTCTTGACCACTGGCTTGGCAGCGCTCACATCTGTAGCAGGACTCCATGTGTGGCTGCCTGCACTCCTTTTTGCATATCCTGTGCATATTTATTGGCCCATCATTTGGACTCCGCTCACTCGCACTGGAAAGGGAGGCAGGGTTGCTCGATGTCTGTGCCTCTCCTCTACCTCTATTCCCACTCCTGTGCTCTTGAGGCTGTCGTGCTCGGGCAGCAGCGAGGCCGAGGTATGAGCCATCAAAGAGGGAACCATTAGCTTTGCTGGTGGCTGCATCACTGCTGAGCACCTGGATAGAGAACAAAGAGGCCAACAAATCCATTTTAGCCAACTCGGGAAGCCTCTGAAAAATGTATGAAGTATTTCAACCAAAAAACATTAGATTGCTCCATAAAACCCTAATGTAGCGCTGGGCAACACAGCAAGATTTAGCAGCGCTGGATTAGAAGTCACTTACGAACCTAATTTGCTCATGTTGCCATGTGCAGTAAAAGCTTTTCCCGTGTGTTTGCAAGAGCTGTTCACATATCACTTGCACTTAATGTGGTTAACTGTGACTTGAAGAATCTTCTACCATTTTATATTCTTAGTTTTTTTAATGCTACAGTGATTCTGTGTTGGGCTCCGATGACAGCCCACATGCAGGTGACGGAACACAGTGTATAGAGAGACATAGGACTGCTAACACGCTGATTTCGCCGGACACATTGTATAGGCGTGCTGCTGGACTTTATGCTAAACATCCTTCAAAAGTGTCAACTAAACACTGGCTACGAACTCATGAGAACTGTTTTCAACTTAGCATAAATGGCAGGTAAGCCAAGGTTAGGAGCATTATGAGATAAACATAAGGAGGAAAGCCCATCTCATAGTCGACTGGGAAAGAGACTGTGACTAATTTGCTGTGGGTCAGAGAGCAGGGAAACACACATTACTCAAGAGGCACCGCAGGACGACGAGGTTGGCCGAGGCATCTATTCTTACAGAGGCTGAAGCCAAAGAGGCGTCTTCACTCTCAAAGTGTCACCTTGACGGAGTTTTCACTACACTGCAGCAATACCAAACCAATGACTTAAGTTGACTTCTATTGTGATTTGTTATGCATTATTATGGCACTTGGCAATGGAACAATATGCTGTTGCATATGGATGTTTCTGCGCCCAAATGCCTTATGGATGTCAGACAGCTATGTTCGCTGAAGATATAAGTACAACCATGATTTTTACTATACATCTTCCACTGCATGTGCACTAGCTAAAGCATACTATACATTCAGCCTTAACCATACAGTACCTTGTTGTGGGCTGGTGCCTGGCTGAGCTGGGCGATGGACTCGTTGAGCTTCGCCTGTTGCTGAGAAAGGTAGGTTTGATAGAGACCAAGCAGCTCCTGGCACTCTCTGTACTGATGCTGCAGGCCTGGATGACCAAAGGTTAAGTAACCAACAACAACCAGAGGTAGAAAAAGTACACACATTCTTTACGCAAGTCAAAGTACAGGTACTTACAGAAAGATTTGTGAGCATGAAAAATAGTCCTGGAGGAAATCTTAATTGTGTATTGAAGTATACTTAATTCAAGTAAGGCCAGGGATTGCAAATGCTTTGTTGCCCTGCTTCTTCGATGACGATTGGTCGACACTATTAGCGATTTTCCATGTTGTTGCACAATGGTAGCTCTTCTCAGCGTTTGAGTCGCCCTCTCTTGTCTGTTTGTTTCTGATACTCCATGTTATGCATAGTTTGCTTAAAATATGCATTGATGGCTTTGCAACAGGAAACTGTCTTTTCTGTATTATTGTCTATTTCGGTTGAAATCAGTCTTGATGGGAAGGCGATGCTTAATGATTCAAAATGTTTATAATGGATAATTTCCCTCAGATGCATTTAAACAATATTAACTAGCCTGTTTGGAAAAGGTAAGGAATAGAAAGTAGAGATATGTGTTTAATATAGCAGCTAAATTAAAAAGTCCCCCAAAAAAATTGAATTCAGATAATTAAAAAAAGAAATCTACTCTAGAAGGGAAGCAAAGTATTTGTTCTTTGTTACCTCCCAACAAACTCATTCAATAACAAAACCAAACAGAATAGAAACTTTAGTCTCAAACATTAAAATCCACCCATTGATTTACATTATATTGAACAAATATTTTTGATGAGATGGGAAATTATTTTACGAATAGAGATGAAAACTATGACTGAGAATGTAACCTTGTGCGCAACAGCCCTTTTGGTGGTGATAAATCTCTCTTTTAATTTAATTTAAATAGAGAAACAATGACAATCTGAATTAAACGCTTGTTTCTGCAATCGATTACAAATTGGACGAGAAAAGTAGAGAGAACAGCAAAGTTGAAAATAGAGAAGGAGAAGAGGCCAGAAAAATCAAAGTTGTTGTCGTGGCACGGAGCTTTCACCATCTGGGTCGGGCCAAGCTGCGTTGAGCTGAGCTGGGCAGTGCCGTGCCAGGCTATCTGCCAGACACAGAGCTGGCAGACACCAGAAAACTAATCTGGAGCGGAACTACTGCTGCGCCTCAGGAGCCCACTAATGACAGTGGCAGCACCACACCACACCAGCACATACAAAGATAATGAGCGAGAGAACGGAGAGACTACACACAGACAGACTCGCACATGTCCAATAATCCACCCCAGTCTGGCTAACTTTCTAGAACACACACACACACAAACCAAAACAAGAATGTGAGAGCACAAGTTCCCCCCCACCTGCACTCAAACATCAGCCCACACAAAAACACTCCAATAAAGCAAGTAGTACACACACTCCCACCGAAGCTGACCATAAAGTGTGTTCCTCCAGGCCATATCTTTTTATGATGGTGGCCCCGCTCCCCAAGCTGATGAGTTTCTTAGCATCCGTTTGAAAAAGAAAAAAAATCATCCCCCAATTTTAAAAAGAAAAATCTAAGTTCAAAGTGGAGTCTTATTGAAGGAACAGTTGGCGGAACACTTCATAAGAAAACACTTTGGCTGTTAGGAGACTTCAATCACGCTGTGGAAATGAAACAGAGGGAAAGAGAAGAGAGCGGGGGACGACTTTGAATTGACGACCAGACAGCAGCAGTGAATTGCAATGCGGCGGCTTTCATAAACATTGGGAAAATGTGAGAAAACACTTTGATTGAACCCGCAGTCGAACTCGGGCTCCTCTACCGCTGCACAGATAATGTCCATGGAAGTGGGTCTATATGGAAAGCTTAAGGACATCACAAGGACATCACACCATGTAAAACCAGTGCTGGGAGGTCTATTTATGCAGCATGAATACGATTCTTGAAGAGGAGATACTGAATACGTTTATACGGCTACACCTCACTCCAATCTAAGATAGAGGCTGGTTGTGTCGAGTCGCAAAATGTATGCTGCTCATATTTTACCAGAGTCGCATAAAACAACATTTCCATGTGATTATTCAAACCTAAACAAAGTTCATACTAGTCACAAATACCGTATAATATCCTAGATACAAAGTCCAAATACCAAGTGGGTATGGTAGGGTAGGATGGTAAGGTAGGATAAAGTCTATAGTACCAACAGGACTGCAGCATCATAGCAAGCTAACACCGTAAATAAAGGTAACGTGTGCTAATGTGTTGACAGGTCCCTGGACAGCGAAAGCTAGGTAATCTGAACCGAGTGGAGGAACACTGATAAGACTGCACCTCCCTGCCCGTCGCTACACCAAACATGCTTCCTCCATAGCCTTGGATGTCAGCCAATGGGGCCAAGCACTCGGCAAGCCCCTACTTTACATCTGAGCTGCAAAGTGCCAACAATGAGTTACTCCTCCCCCCTGCTCCAAAAATACTCGGAATCAAGGGCTCGGGTTGAAGAGGCTTCAGACGGGGCCTGTCAAAATGATTCACTTCCCTGTCAGGCTGAGGCTCAAATGAAATAATGAAATCCACTTCAAGGTGGAACAAATTTGCACAGGAGGGGGGAATATTTTAAAGCCTGTTTTAGCACAGTGTGCCAAACAGATTGAGCCGGAGCAGGAGTGTGAGGGGAAACGGGAGGAGACTGATGGGTATGGATGTGTGTGTAAGGAGGCAATGACGGGGAATTAATGGAAGACGACAGTTTACATAACTGCTTCAATACGACTGAATCGGGAGAAAAGACACGAGAGCAAGTCACACAATAAAGCAATAAATAACCCCACATGTCAGCTCACAATTATTTTGAAACCGGCTTTAAAATTCCAAGAGCCAACGCACAGAAAACGAATTCTCATCAGAGACATTCTCAGCTGTCTTCATTGTTATGATCACAACTAAAATGTAATGCGAGTTGTCACAAACTAAGTGGTGTCGGGGAGAATGCGGAGACATGACATTTGTATAAATTATTGTGTGTGTGTGTAGAATATGTCAGCCGCAAGTTGACATATTCAAAGCACAAGCCAACAATTCACGAGGCCAAAAATCCACACAATTCGTAGTGAAAGGTGTGCCAGCACAAACTCCTTTCAATTATTTTATGACAGATTTAATGTATTATGTATTATTTATTTCACAATAAGCTGACAATAGTTTCACCGGGATTTGATTGTATTCATGCAAGCAGTGTCAACAAAAGAAGACGCCCATTCCAAAAATCTATCCTCAAAACTAAACTTCAGCTTCAAATGGCACCAGCTCAGTGAAATTGTGTTTTTAAAAAAAAATGTAAGTTCTTAATTCAAAAAGGTTAAACCCAAGGCATCTACCATGGGTCTTATCTGTGCAAACGCTAGTCAGGAGGTAGAGTTTCGATTGGAAGAAACAGATTAGAACTAGGTTTAATTTGTTTTTAACACCTGCAATAAATAGAGTGCACCTTGCACAGCTCACAGCTTTAAAACAAATAACTCATTCCTGCAATAAGGTAAGATACACAACACTCAAAGTTGATATCAAGGAATAATAGAGCCTAATTTGCTGAAGAAAACAAAAGTGCTAAGGATTTCTCCAGAGGCAATCTTCTAATGTACGTTAAAAACAAAAAGAAAACATGAAGGAACCAGATTTCCAAATCGTAAATGTCATCCAGCCGAAACCTGGGAGGTTATAAAGGGATTTCACGCTGGCAATCCTCTATCACAACATGTAGAGCTTTTCAATGACATACCCTAACCGGGCTTTTATTCCCCTCTCTATCGCCTCAGGATTCCCTCCAATTATTTCAACGCAATAAATTGCATTAGCCGTAGCATCTGCTGTGCCTTGTTCTGGATACAGCTCGGTAATGGGGCACAGCGTTAGGAACGCCACCTTGACTTCTGCCCATGCCAACATGCCTTGAAGTACAAAAGGCAACCTTCCTTTGTGAAACTCAATTTTCAGTCCTGTGTGCCAGTCGGTTCCAAATGTCAGCTGAACACCCCCAAATATCAAGGGTGCCTTTTCCCTCTCATCCTAGATGGCTCGGGGCTAAAGTATAGCCCTACATTCTTTATATCCCTGACAACCCTGAATCTTGGTTAGATAAGATAAGCTGGGGCGTAATGGAATTAGACTTGACAAGACTCATTCAGTGTGTTTGCCTTTGGTGTCTCCTTAACCTTTCAGAGAAGTGCCGGACCCCGCTGCTTGAGAAGAGCCTTCATGACTCTTGCATGCACTTTAAAAGACTACGTTATCCCCCGAGGTGTTTGGATCCCAACACTTTTTCCTCTCAAATACCTTTTTAATGGAGTTTAGAAGTTTGGTGTAAATGCCAAGTCTCCGAGCCAAAGAGCCCTTAATTGAGTTGTGCTTTCCTCATTTTCCCCGCCGCCATTGCCAATCGTGCAATTTACCAGCCATGTCAATTACTCTTCATATTTTGCTGTGTTTTTAACCTTAATTGACTGCTGGCCATGATATGGTCAGCAGAACTGTTATGAAGACAGTATGATTGTTATTGCAAAACCACAACCTACTATCGCTTTAGCTCTTGTGTTAATATCTTGCTAGATCATCAATAAATTGGTGATCACTTTCATTTCACTTTGTAAGGAGGAACTGAGAAAAATTTCTTCAGTTAAAATGCAACATTCACAGAGAGATACAAAACCATATGATGAAATGCAACGCTGTCATCCTCTCAGGAAATATCAAAATTCGTCTCTGGATGACGATGAGTTGATTTAGAAGGTTTGGGTTATGTCTCCAACCATGAAATTGATTCTGTACACAACAACAGATAAGCTACAACCACTCACAAAAGACAACTGCAGAAGCATCAAATAATTTAAATGCCTCTGCTCCTTTTCTCTTCCTTTTGTGTCAGATTGAATAGTCTCAGCCCAAGACTGTACGCAGCTTTACCTAAGACAACACTGCCCCCTGCAGACTACCATATGGCAAAGCTCATGCAGCACTAGAGCCATGTAATCAGCATTAAAACATTTGTGGAACTTTAAGAACACCTTACGAGGATATCCACCCATGTGTTACAGAGCGCTGGAAGCAGATCTTTTTAGATCCTCCTTTTAGGGTGAAGTTATGCTAATGGAGGAAATTGCCTGGAGTGTGCTCTGTGTTACACCTTGATGCACCTTTACACATTTTTGTGTCATTTTTCTGATTTAACATTTTCTTTTCTAATAATGGCAGTGCAGAACCTCAAATGGTGTACCTTCATTATAATTTCAAAATAGATATGAAGTGTATCACCGTAGTGAAAGGTGTATACCGCTGTATTTTTGTAAGCTTTATTTTTATTATATCTTGTGCTTTCTTTTGCTGTTTTGTCTTCCTCTTTTTGACTAAATACTGCTGTGACAATTGAAAGTCCCTGGTGTGGGATCAATACAACTTCTTATTTTTATCTTATCAGGTAGTTGTATCAGACATTTACACATCTTCCATAGCGATCGAACCATCACTCCCTGGAATTCTCAAGGGATCTCTGGTTTCCTCAGTTGACCCAAGCTTAGATGGGTCTGTGGTAAAGACAAAGTTTTCTGAATAACAATCAATGCACCAGACTATTCAATTAGATTAGTCAAACAAAATAAGTGTTTTCAGCCCCTGTGGATCAACAGAACTGCATTAGTTCACTGCTCTACTTTGAACCGGTCTGCTACTTTCAATAGCACATCGAAGTAGTATTGTTTCAATAAAAAAACTATACACATACAAAGAATCATCTCACCCATCACTGCAGCTTTTGTTTGTTTAGTTATTTTAGAAGGATACTCTCCCTCTCCTCTGCAATGACCACGTTATGTTGCTCCAGTTTGTGGATTTTCTGTTCAAAATGTCCCTGCTCATCTTTCAGACGCTTCACTGACTCTTCTTTCTCCTCGCTCACTCTGCAGAACAGGGAATAAACAAATAGTCTTTAAGGACACTGCAGTGCAAAATAAAACCCTCAGGTCTCACGTTAAATTGTTCTATTATACATCTTTATCAACCTCAACACTATCTCAGAGTTAAGTGCGACAAACTGTTGGCTACCTGGCTAGTTCTTCAATGAGGTTTGCAATTCGCCGCTTATCTTCAGAACAGAGGTCCTTCAGGCAGACCTGGCTGCTTCCTCTGCTGGGCGCAGAAATAACCTGCGTAAGAAGACATTAACCGGAACTCATTATGAAATTCATTCAAATATTTGATCCTACATACACAGAGGACAGAGGGAAAAAAGACACACAGGTTTACCTGTGGTGGGGGGAGAGAAGCATCAGATGCCAGGGAAGGTGTGTGCTCTGTTGAAAGGCCAGCACTTTGTTGGACTGACACTTTTTCCTTAGCATAAGCCCCGGAGCGATCGCTTTGTAAGTAGCCCTTTTTTTTGCCACCCCTCTTAGAACCAGAGCTACGTCTGGCTGCAACCCGCATCTTTGTGGCCCCTCTACTGAATGAGCCGGTGCTGTCTGGTCCCAGGCTGAAGGGGGTTCGAGGGATCACTTCTCCATCCAGTCCTGAGAACATTGATAGGCAAATAGAGAAGCAGAGGATCCCATGAGATAAAAATACATGTAAATCTTCAAAAAGTGTTGAAACAATGTTATTGAGACTCACCGGGAACAAAAGCAAATGGATGCTCGTCATCTGACACTAAAGAAGACAAGACACTTATATTAACATTTAATCAACTTTAATGAAACTTGGCAATGCATGCGCTTTGTCATCCTAACTGTCAGATGGATCGTTTCCTAGTCTAATACTCAGATAACTCATCCTCTTGTACAGTCACATAGGAAGAAAACAAAAAATACAGCAGCTAACACACTACTGCACGTGGCCTTTGCGTTCCAGCTCAGCAGCCTGATGAACTCTCAGGGTAATGACAAGAGTAAATACTATTACCACCGAGTTTCGATATTGATGTGACTTTAAAAGTGTAACAATAAGTTAACTTAACTCCGCAAAGCTAACGAGCTCTCACTTCCTCTGAAGTAACAAACGCGCATTGACAAGGAAGTTATATCCGTGAGACTAAGTTGTTCCTCTCCTCGTGACATATGTACGAATGTGCACAGGGTAAGAAAGTTAATGTAGTTCAGTAAAAGTTATTTTACCGTCATTCATCCAAAATATCCCCGAACTTCCACCTCTTGTTGCTCCTGCCGCCATGTTGAATCAACCGCCACCGCTCCCTGAGAGCCAAGCGCGTTGCTAAGGACTCCCGGTCCCGCCTCTCCTGCTTCAACTCAAGAGCCAATTGGTTCTGCTGCACAAAGGCGACTTTCTATTGGCTCGGACACATGTCGGTTATGTGTCAAATCTGACTTGTTTCCCCAACCGAGGCGCGTAAAGTCCCGCCCCTATGCTGACTCTGATTGGCTGTTACTACAGCGAGGCTGATGATTGGTTAAAAGGGGGGAAGTGTATCAGGATAAGCCAATGAGAGGCACCTTGAGGGCGGGTCGGCTCCTGTTTGGGGAAGGTGAAAGTAAAGTGTTGTCAGCTGATGGAGCAGCAGCGAGGAGACCGACCCGGGGCGGATATTGTCACTTGTATCCCCAGCTGCTGCTCACACTGTTCTCCTAATGGAAGAGGGAAAAGCAAACCTGGCGTTTAAAGGTGTCGCCGAGAGACTGACGCTCGGCATCACTCGAATCCTCGGTGTGTATCCCCTGCGTCCACACCAGCTAGCTAACACGTCGCTGTGTGTTGATGCGCATGTGATGTGCACTCATGATCTCACTGCTCTGTCCGTGTTGTGTCAGAGAACCTGCCGGGGGTCGTGGACGTGCGGTTCGCCGAGAGGGAGCCTGCAGAGAAGAGGAGCCTGTTGTCCTGGGAACAGGTGACAAACGAAGGGACATCCCAAATGTCAGTGTTCGTGGTCCGGTGTGAACCTGGTTAAAGCTCGGTGGAACATTGTGCTCTCTACCCCCCCCCCCCCCCCCCCTTTTAGAAAAACACCTGTATTTTGCCAGAAGACCTGAGAGATTTCTACCTGACAACTGATGGGTTCACTCTGACCTGGAGTGTTAAACTAGACAGTAGGGGATTTCATTATTCATTTCATTTTTTCTCATATTCGATCTCACAATTCAAATGATAGCCTATTATTTATCCCTAAATCTTCTTGTGTGTGTGTGTTCCAGATGAGTGTGTTCCCTTGGGATGCATGATGGTCAACAGCGTGGCCCGGCTGTGCCCACTCCTCCAACCAGTGGCCCTCTTCTCCCTTCCCAACGCCCCCTCCCTGGCAGACCTGGACTGGGAGGAAAGCGACGCTAAACTTGGTAAAGCTCGCCTGTCAGAATGCTGATGTGGGCTTAACACGACAATTACAGCGTGTCACCTTCGATCAAGTCTGTTTACATGTGCCCACTTGTGCAGAAAGCAGGCTAATGAATGGAATTTTTATTGGAGAGTAAATAGTTATGTAAGATTCATTAATGCTGCCCGCCAGGGTCGGAGCGGGCGCCTGCTGTGCCCCATTTTGATTCCCGGAGCCGCATCTTTGAGCTGGATTCCTGTGGCGGGAATGGCAAGGTGTGCTTGGTCTACAAAAACTGCACAGCAGGTCATTTGTTTATTGCATCTTTCCCTCTCGACAAAAATATATTTCCTCATGTTAAGTAGTTGTGCTTGATAGATGTTTTTCTTTGTGTTTTCCAGGTGTAGTAGCCCAGCAGAGTGAAATCTGGTTCCTCGATTGCTCACTGTGTTGGCATTTTCTCACCGCAACTTTCACCTCTTACTACCGACTGATGATAACCCACCTGGGCCTGCCTGAGTGGCAGTATACCTTCACTCCGTATGGCCCCAGCCCGCAGGCCAAGGTAGCAAAAGGCCCAAATCCCTCTAAAAAGACAATCAGCCCTCTGCAGAACCAGTCAAATGAAATGGAATGAAGAAGATTTGAAGTGGCACATGACAGCGGTGTGCAGGAATCTCTGGCATTCACCAATTTACAGTTTCGTCGAATTTCCTCTTAGATGTGATCAAAATTCAGGAGTGGTCTAGATCGGTTGTGGAACTCATGAACAGATAGATTGCCTGACTTCACAGGGAGGAGAGTTAACAATCACAATCTTATTGTGAATGAATTCAACATCCTCAATATCACAACTTGCCAATGTACAGAGAGGATTTATTAAGACTTTATTTTTCTCATGTGCAAATTTAGTCACAGCAGCCTCTTCATATCCGTAGTTGTAGGAAGATCCCCTCGATCCTGTCGGTGCCTCTGGGTCTTTCTCCAGGTCACTGCTCAGTATCATAATCTGTTGCACCCAACACGGTCACAGCAATATGTCTTAATATATCTAACTTCTCAGTGATTGTCATTCCACCCACCTTTCATATTACCCTTCAGAATATCACATAGCCTAAACCACTCCCTCTTTATTTCTGTCACATCACTGATGGATGCACCATTAACATTCTTTGATTACCTTTTAATATGGTCGTATTCATCTCTCCAACAGGAGTGATATATTATAGGTTTTTGCGACTATATAACTAAATAAAACCTTCAAATTTCCCTCTTTTTGATTTTCTAGGCTTTCATAATTTACCCAATCCTGTGTATTCAGAATGTTCTTCATTGTGTTGTAGGCATTTCAGTATCATTAATAACACTTGGAGTCATTGCAGGTGTATAAAATACATTTTATTAATTTTTTCCCTTTCCAGTATAATATAATGTATATTATAATAATATAACAACATTGACTGATCTAACTTTTTCACATGATTACATAACCGTTAATCTCTTCATCTCTTCTTCACATCAGAATGTTCAAGTCTATTCATGTCCTATATGCATTGAATCCCAAAAGTTCCTGAGATTGTAAACTACACAAAATAGAGTAATGTAGGTAGTGTGACCTCTGCGATGTGTCTCTTGTGTTCCTATTGTTACCTCCAGTTCCTAATGGTTATTTTATAAGCTAAGCTATTATTTTCTCCACATGACTAGATAAGTGACACCCTGTCTATGTGCTGTTCCCTTTGCAGCAGTGGGCCTCACTGTACCAGCCGCTGACCTTCAGCAGTGAGCACAGCATGGCTGATGCTGCGGGAGATTCTTATCTCAACAAACTGGATCCGACCAAGGCCTTCAAAGGCAAAGCCAAGGCGCCGGCACCCAAGAAGAAACCACCATCACAGTGCAGCTCAGGCAATGCTGCCAAGAGCCAAGGGAGCACAGGGAGGCCGATTGGGACAAAGCGGTGAGAATGTTCCCAATCGAGGAAAACATTGTAATCCTGTGTGTACAGTCAACATGGCTTAAAAAATCTGTCAGTGATTCCTTCGTGTTGGACTGCTGAACGTCTGGACAGACGAACCACGGTTCTCCTGCCTCTACACATAGCTGAATGGGTACCAGCTGTTGGAGGCAGTGCGGCATGTAAACAGTTATTCTAACCTTATTTATGTGTAGGTGATTAAAAAATACCTGTCTTACGTCTAAATAGACTTGAAAGATCCCAAGAATTCAAGTGTAGTTGTTTTTGAACTTTCATTGCTCTATGATAGTGAAGAAATGAGGCTTGTCTCCAATGAGACAACCAAAGCAACAGATATATTATCTGCACACTCATTTAACTCAGAGCTCACTGGTTACACCTGCTGGCCAAAACAACTCATCAGCCAAGTCAAGTTTGATCATGTGCTGCTGGCATAGTAATACTGACAGGTAGCATCAAATTGTACCACTGCTATAACTACTATAGGGCAAATAATACTCAATAAGGGCATTATCTTACTTTATAACTATGTATTTATCCCTTAGATTTGGTTGGATGTTGTAAATATTTTAATTTGAATGTCATATACAGCAATAACATATATATAATATATATACATTTACGATAGAAGTTTGAAAAGAAATGCTCAACGAAATCTCTGTGAATGTGAAATTGAAAGAGCAAGATTGAAAATAATACTGTTGTTTTCAGTTGGACGGTAAAAGTGCTTTTTGTCCCACAATTCAGTCTGTGGACTCAAACGTTACACAATTATGTGTGGCAACAAACTATCAAACAAAACATTAGTCATCTTGGCCTTTTTCCACTGTATCTCTGCAGTGCCTCACTCATACTGTGTTATAATCATGTAAACTTAAATTAAAAGATATGTTTGAGTTTAGGCCTGTCGATCTTAACATTGATGATATCATTAAAATTGAAAATATTATTTCATATTTTGCAGCAGATCAAATTTGTAGGTTAGATGTAAGCCTCTCACTAAATGATACACACATTTGCCTTGAGTGCTGGATTGTTGCAAAGAAGAACATATGTTGCGTTGGAAGCTACCGTTCCTATTTCATTTGACTTGATGTGCAATGTATTGGGGCTTGTGTGTTTTTCTTCACACACACTGTAATTCCCAAGCTCATGTAAGTGGTCTCCTGCTGATTTGCTGAAATGGATAATACCAAGGTTATATATGCTGCTATAACCTCAATAATATATGCATTAAAAATGAGCTGGTCAATGAGTTTTTGTTTCTTCTTTCCTGCATGAAATGTAGTTTCTTAGAGCAAACCATTGTTGATATCAGTGTCATGTTTCACATTTTCATATAGTGTGTTCCATGTAACACTGTAGATTTTTTACATTATCTGGTTATGATAAATGTAATCTCATTCAGTAAACTGACTGAATTTTAAAATTGTTTGATATATTCAATATAAATTTGTGCCGTCTTTTGACATACCATTTCATTTTTGGTCTCTTCGTAAAATTCCAATAATCAAGGAACATTTCTCCTATTTACAGATATCCACACAGCTATGCTACAACATAGCTGAGTTACTTACACAATTGCATTTTCAATTTTGAATTTATGAACAGAGTCCTCCTTTGACTCCTCCAGCAACCCCTCACCCAGTTCATCCACGTGTGGGTGGTGCAATTCCACCAAAGCCTTGTAGATCCCTGCACCCAGCACCCCTCCAATGGGGGGAGCGACTAGCGGCACCCACCACCACCCATTTCCAGCCCTATAGATAAATACAGAGAGGGAGAGATAGAAACACATTTAGTATGTATTTACGCTTTTTTCCCCTTTAGTTCAGTTAATAAACAATCAGCGATAACCTTGTGGTGTTTGTTGAAACGCAGCACAGGTTGTGTAATTATTAACAAAGAGGATTTGTTGTCAAGTGACCCCAACTTGAGGTGAAACGCAGCAACAGCAAACCCTCCCCTAACATCAACCCTGTGCACCTGAACACATCAGTTCCCCAGCCTGCTATGGCACTGAAGACCCTGGGTGCGATGTCTCTGTTGGGGTTGATGGCGTAGCCGCTGTTGCTGCCCAGAGAAATGCCGATGAGCAGCACCAGGAGTCCCACCGCGGCCGGCTCGCCACCTGCTGGGGCCGGCTTGTTCCTCTGGTCGGACAGAGCCATCAGGCACAGCAGCAGCATGGCCGTGCCAAACACCTGGAAGACAAACATAACATATATATATGTTTATAAAGTCACGATAGATGAGTTTACAATAATATAACGGTGAAGAGGTTGCAGGCAGAGCGTTGGTGATTTGAACCTGGTCAATGAATCCAGACATCACAGAGAGGTATGGTGCTGGATAGGTGGCAAAGATCCCAGCGGTGGCCCTTTCACCAGTCACTGTCAGGTTTCCTCCACAATACTCAAATATAGCATCTGCATGGGGAGACAATATCGATAAGGCAAATATGGCGACAGATAATACAGCAATCATTTACCAGTAATTGATACGATTTTATAGCACTACAGGGTTCAGGGTCTCAGTGTGTGTGAACATGATGTTGTCCCTCACCATAATAGACGCCATAAATTGTCACTGCTGCCAGAAATGATCCCAACAGCTGTGCAAAAACATACACAGGCAACATCCTCCATGCAAGGCGACCATACGTGCACATTGTGATCGACACCGCAGCGTTCATGTGAGCCCCTAGTAGACGAGAAACACAGGAAATGAGATGCACAACGGCTGCAATAATATTTGTGAGGTAAGTTCTGCGTGAGTTCATGCGCCACCCTTACCTGAGACTTTCCCTCCGACATGCGCCCCCATAGTGACACCCAGTGCAAAACCCAGGTTGATGCTGATGTACTCTCCGAACGCTCCCTGTCCTGTCACTACCTGGGCCACAGACCCCAGGCCGAACGCCTGAGAGCCGACAATAAACAAGGCCGGGGTCACAGATGATGATCACAGAGAGGGACACGCTCACAGACGGACTAATGAAGAAGAAACACTCCAACTAGCAGGACATACAAAACTAGCAAGCAGATGTTGGACACTCAGCAAACAGTTGTGCCAATTAATTCAGTGCTAGTGAGTGTTTTAGTCTAGAGAAATGTTACCATGATGCTGCATTTAAAGAAGCCAAACTGAAGAATTTGATTTCATTTAAGTGTAAGTCTGAACGGCTGAAACTGACGAGCTACACACAGGAAACAGGAAAAGTGAAGTTCCTCTTATAAGACTCGTGCAGATCTGGGTTATAAACGAGTCTGGTTTCCAATTTGCAAACACAGCATATACATGAGTCTTTATAAGAAACAGAATGTGACCGTGCATGTGCGCATATGCTTATCGAACTATCGTGTGCTAACTGTTCGTGTGTCAGTGTGCAGTTCGTCCTTCCTTCTAAGTATAGGTTTTTTTTTTAACAGCTGACAGATAGCATGTGACTTTTGCAACCCTCTCCATGTGGCCGGCTGCCGGACCATTCCTCTGGTAACCCTAGATTTCCTGGTTCACCCACTTGAATCCACCAATCCCCACATACAACCCCCCACTGTCATGCGACATCGAAACGTGCCATGTGTTTGGACGCCGGAGCGGGGAATCAGGGTCAAGAGCATGACATTAGTAATAGATGGTGCCACAGTGTGTTCTTAAGAGAAGTCAGAGCTTGACAATTGAAAGGGAAATTGTAATCAGACAGAGAAAAGTTTAAAGTCACATATCCTTACAACAGAGGCTGTCAAAGTATGCATGGCTGGATACATCTTTTATAATATAACTCTTACCATCATGACATACGTGCAAAGACATTCAGCAAGTCCCACTCGAACAAGTTTGTTCTTTAGCCAAACTTTGGGTCGTGTTAGTTGATTTCCTTTCCGCTGAGAGACCCCGACTTCTGACAAGTCCTTCATTTTTCTCTTTCTTCTCTACTTCTGCCCCTGGAGGTTTAGTAGTAAAATAGAGCTCAAGTTCAGACCTCCTCTCAGATGTTGCACAGACCTCCCATGTCAGGCAGTAGTCCACAAACAGTCTGTTTCTGTTTAGCCCCTCTCCCCTAACTTTGCTCCTCCTCTCACTTTCCCTTTGTGTAGTCTCTCTCCCTCTCTCCCTCCCCCTCTCTCTCTCTCACTCCGTCACACATGCCCATTGACATTTGTCCACAGTTTATAGCTCGGACCAACCCCCCACCCCTGGATATGCTGAAACACACACACAGTCAAACACATCCTCCAATGGCTTTGCATGATCTGAGGATACTGGGCCAATAAGGGAAACGGTTTAAAAATCCTACAGCTGTGCAAAACAGAAATATTTGCTCCCACCTTTAAACGACAGAATGATCAGACGTAATATCTAATTAAAGTGTTTTCCTACCAAATGTAATGCTCACTTCAAGGCAAGCTGAGCTTATGTCCATTTTAGTTATTTATCAGTGAATGCATAAGGGTAACATGTGAAGGTTAATGGAAGCAATGACTGATACACATACATAAATGTTATTCTTTATATTGCATTACATATACCAGTGTGCAAAGAAATGTATGTTTCTGTGTAGAGATGATTTCAACCTTTGCATTTAACATTGTGTTTAATATTTATGTATTTGTGTGTGTACCTTATGTTCGATTTACATTCTACAACATTTTTACTGTATTAACTCCCCTTTCACTGGATTTATACCTTCATTAAATAAATTTGGTTGATTGAGGCAAACGTTCAAAAGAACAGAAAGTAGGGGAGAGCGGGGTAATGTGGGACATTTTTTACATTTGCTCCCCTCTAGGCGAGCTAAAATGATATATCAGTAAAATGTACACATTTCCCATTAATTCAGGATGTTTTCTAGAAATGGAAATGATCAGAATGTCTTCAGGACAAAGGGCAATGAAAAAGTTTTTTAAAAAGTGGTCTTGTGTCCCACTTTACCCCAGCTTCGGGGTAAAGTGGTCAACTTACTTTTTCCACTTTAAAACTACCATAACACTACCATATCGGACTAGTAACAGAATCATGGGGATTGGTCAATTAAGCACATTTATGATTAAGATTAAGATGCATTTATTCATCCCAAACACATGCACAGTCATGCAAAGGCACACTCATGCAGGTAGGGAAATTTAATCTCTGCTTTTGACCCATCTTGTGCAGTACACACAGAGCAGTGAGCAGCCGCGTACAGGCGCTCGGGGAGCAGATGTTGGGGGAGTAAGGTGCCTTGCTCAGGGGCACTAGACAGGGTAGGGAGACTCTTGGATTTTTGGACAGATCAATCCAGGTTCGTCTTTTGTTGTCTCTCCGTGGAGTCGAACCAGAGACGAACCAAAGACCTTCTCTGCCCATAGTCCAAGTTTCTGCCACTAGACCACCGCCTCTCTAATTATTATGATTCATGTGATCTCTTGCACACCCTAGCTTACCTGCACATTGTTTCTCTGTCCAATTGGCAGGGACAGGGATATTGATTTTCTCTGCGTATTCAAATGCCAGCTCAAGGCACTTAACTGGAGCAAGGCCATGGAACTGGTCAGCTAGTTGTTTCAAGTGTTTGGCAAGCTCCTCCTCCATCTCATCTGTGAATATTCTCTTTGACTCAGCTACTGCACCCCAGGCTACTGATTTTACTTTCCCTTTCTCTTTTTTCTTTATGAATCTTTTGAGGGTTGTCTTATCAATATTTCTATCCCTTCCAGCTTTTCTTAAGGACTTCTTTCCTTGCATGACCTCAGCGGCTGCACTCTCCATCTCTGTGAGGGGTGTATGGCCCCAGGTTGTCTTCCTGGTGTAGTTTCTTGGCATGATGGCTTTTCTACAATGTGTATGACATCAAAAATAAAACATATATAATGTAATATAACACTAGAATATGTTTAAGACTAAACTTAACTTGTGCTTCACAGCATTTGTCCAACTTTACCCCGAAGCCTCTTTTATCAATTCAGGCTAATCTTCAGCTGGCATCAATCACATGGTTTTATATGTTGGAAGTTCATCAACATGTATGATATACGTTTTTCTACCTGAATCAATTTGTTTTGACACAACAGTTGATTAAGTTCAAAGCAAGAAAATTTACTTTTACATGCAAAAAACACATTTTTGTGAAAAAACATACTTTCCACAGCACCAGCATTAACTTCTCCTTCATGGCAAGGGGGGAATGGGAGGGGCTTGAAAACATAATGGTCACATGACCACAAATGTGTTCCGTTGCCTAGATACAGGGGGTGTCTCACATTACCCGATGTCCCACATTACCCCATAGATGCATTACCCCGCTCTCCCCTATCATGAGCTCGCCGTCAAATACAAAAATTCGTATCCACGTGAAGTGTGGCTCTTTTCATTTGCTAACAAGTGCACAAAGTAAACAGCGATTGATTTTGCAGACCTCAGCTCTTGGAAAGTGACCTGTCAATGTCACTTGATGGATAAACAAACCTTATCTTGAAAAGAAAAAGCATTTTAACACTTTCTGGTCAGGACGTTCTGATGTGTACAACTAAAGTAAAATAAGTTACTGATATAAAGTTAGTGATAAGAAAAGCTGAGTCGGATTTAAAGCAAATTTGGAAAGTTACAATTTGTGTATGTGTGATTCTGGGACTATGAGATACAGGTCATACATGTGTGACCAGTGAGTTGACAGTGACAGTGTCTCCCGATATATCACATGTTCAAGGTTTTTCAGGGAGACTTGCAGCATTTCTGCTGCGTCTCTTTGAATGTTACACTCATACAAAGATAGAAAACATTTTTTATTGCAGGTTTACCCTGATTCTGGTTCTTCCCTCACTTCATCCTGTGGTTCCACCAGCAGGTTGTGCAATTTACCTAAAAATCAAAACAACTGTTAACTCAATGGAGATCATTTTTTGTGTGCATATTTTCATGTTTTTCTGCATGTTTTTCAAATTGTTAAAACAATGATAACCATTATTTTTTTATCTTGCATCACAACAGCAAAATATAAATTCAAGTCCAATGCAAACACATGGAATTCCCATCCCGTCCTTAAATATTTGTCTTTTCAGTAAATGTTTGCGAACCCAGCTTAATATCATCATATTAGCATACTAACATTAGCATTTAGCTTCTCACTCAGCCCTTAGCTGTGTGTCTTCCCCCTCTCCCTCTCCCCATTCCATGATTACACAGTCCACTCATTAGTTTTAACCACTGTGCAGCCGAGATGGCATCACAGCAAGGCAGCAAAATTCTGATTGGTAAACATTCACAAAGGGCTTCAAACCATCACATAAGGGTAAATCTAAAACATTAGGTTGTGAGCTGAGCTATAAACTAAGGGTCTAGTTGAGAACAAAAAGGCGAATACAACTTAGAAGGTCCTTGGGAGGCTGATTTAGAAGTGAGTACTAAGTCCTCTCGCAGGTCAGCTTCCTGGGAAAGTTGAATCTGATTCTTACACATGTAACCGTTAATTAATGTAAAAACACTTTGTCTCAACACAGAACTTACGTAATTCCTCGACAAACAACAATTGAAGCTGTTTTCAATGTCAAAGTAAATTTGTACTCATAATAATGTTTCTTTAAGCAAATTTAGACAGTTTACAACATAAAACCATTAGGAATGTCAGTCAGTTACAGTTTAACAATGTATAGGAAGTGTTTATGCAGTGTCAATAGCATCATATATAGGCTTTACACAGAAAGAAGCACAGCAGACAATATATCGACAATTCTATAACTTACAGACAGACAAGAAGACAAATGAATAAATTTGGAACCGAAAAGAAATTATGTGTTAAAATAAATATTGTGTATTGTTTTACACTTAGGATGAGTAAATCAACTCTATGGAAGCACCCTGCAGTTTGTCGTTCTTAAGAAAGCAGAAAGAACAGGACACATCAATTCCATTACGAAAAAACACGTACTTAGAACCCAAAGTTGTGTTTGAACCTTATTACCCCTTGTTGATTATGACAACCGTTCGACTGACCTTTGACTCTCAGTGACGCGCTCCCCTCCGTCTGGAACCTTTGAAACCACAGCTCCTCGACCGGGAGGCGCTTAAAAACTTTGGAGTCACACCTCCTTTGGGAGGACGCTCTTCAGGACCTGTTCTCTCCTGCTCTCTCGCTTTCTCAGACGCTCTCAGCTCAGGCAATCAAATGGTTTTGCTCGATATCCTCTGTCACCCGCTGTGGGCTCTGTCCACCGCGGTGCTGGCGCTGGTCGTGCGCCTTCAGCGGAGAGGACGCTGGGATCCACTGGCCTGCACCGTGCGCCTCAATGGGAAGACGGCTATAGTGACTGGAGCCAATACAGGTTGGTTGTATCTGACAGGGCTTCCCATTGTGACTGAAGTGGTAGATGAAGTGGAATGAAGTTGTCTTTTTCATCCAGCTACTGTGTGAATAGTACTTTTGGTAAATTACAGACAGATTTGACGGAAAATATCAGTAAAAGCTGATGTAGTCATTTTCTAAGACACAGATTTTTAATTACATACTCAATAGTATATTGTCATCTATTAATTACAGCGTGTAGAGCTATATTTTCCTACTAAATTCCTATTTATCTCACCCCTTCGGCTCTACACTGATCACAGACACTGCCTGCTCATTTGCCACTCTGTCATTCAGAAGCCAACATTCTTTAATCCTACATAGACTAAACAGGACGAGAGATCACTCTGACCTCTCGAATTAACATTTTGGTCTCATTGAGCCCTTGAACCTTGTCTGATTTAATCATTTACTTATTCAAGTTTATTATAGCACCATTATGCAGGTCAGTGTGTCTGTTGATTTGAAAAAGCAAAGCAATAAAGTTAGTGAAAGTAGAGGAGCCCAGAGACAGCAAAGGCAAACAATAAATGCATGGGCCAGAAGGATTAAGACACAAGTTATGTTATTATTTTCATGTGATTAGAAAGCTTGAACCTTCTGCTCAGATTCCTCAATTCAGACTGGGGACAAATTCAAGTAAAGACCAACATCTTAGTAAGATGCTGACGGGCCACAGAGCCACCAGAACAGCTACAGTGGGAACTTTGCATTGATCCCACAAGTCTCTGTAATTCTACTGGAGGGATGTAACACCATTCTTCAACGAGGTATTGCCTTATGTGGTGTTTCCATGATGGCAATGGAGAGCCCTGTTTACCACGTCAGTCTAAACTCTCACATATGTTTTCAGTTGGGTTCACATCTGGTGACTACCAAGGCCGCCAAACATGAGTCACATCCTTTCATACGTCATCCACTCAGTGACGCCTCGTACCGTACGGATGAGGGCATTGTCAGCCGGTTTCTCCGTGAATTTTGCTAATTTTTTCCTTAAATTTTCACCTGCATGTATACTCTGGATTGTTCATTGTGGAGGAGCATGTCACAACCATTGTGACTTTTGTAAAAGAAAAGGTTGAATATACAATAAAGTGACATATTGTGTTTTGCCTATTTTAATGTCCGTCTAATTAACATTTGTCTAATTCTAAGGTACGAGACAAATGTCTTACAGTATTGTCAGACTCTAATGCTCAGAGCACGGTGCGCAAGACAAAGGTTGGTTTGCAATATGCACACCGAGCGGAAGCTGTTCTTTCTCTTGATACATTCGGCTCCTTCCTCTCCTGGTTGAGGTTGTCTCGGACAAATGGAACAATTATGGCTATCTCATCAGGGATTTAAGTTCTCTGTTGCTATGACGGATTTCCTTCAACTGAATTCCGGTGAGGCCATGTCTGTTGTCAGTGTAGATCCGAAGCGGTAAAATAGAATAAAAAGGTAACTCCCTGCGGTGAAAACAGTTATAATGAACTTTTCAAACGTGTACTGTATGTATTCTAGGCTTTCTCCACCATTGTTACCTTGAAAAACTCTCATGCCGCCAGTGTGTGTAAATTTGACACACCCTGTATACAATTAATGAACAAATATCTCTCAGCTAATGAAAATCCCACAACCCAACAAACCTGTGAGGATCGCTGCTCTTATTCCTGTCATTCTGGATGTCTGATGAGTGGGTGGGTTGGGAAGGGGTCTTCTGTGCCACCTGGGCCCTGTGTTCCTGGGGTGTAATGTTCTGGCTGTCACTCTCTCACTTCCCGGTGAGGCGCATAAAAAAAATAATTAAAAAAAATATTTTCTAATTATTATGAATCTTGACATGATTTTCAAGAAAATGTCCCAAGTAAATAAATGTATAAAACATTATAGGCTCTGTTGTGTTCGAACAGACTCTCTGCTGAGAGCCATTTCCAGATCTTGCCTTAGTTTGTTAATGAAGAGAGTTTGTTCATCTTCAGTATATCTGCTAACTTAGGCAAACACTTCCTTAAGCAGCCCATAGGGGATTTTGTCGAGAGAGAGAGACAGGTTGCTTGTGGTTGATTTGTTTTTCTCTGTTCCTCTCTCTTAGGGATCGGGAAGTTCATTGCCATGGACTTTGCGCGACGTGGAGCCCGTGTCATCCTCGCCTGTCGCAGCGAAGCCCGGGGGATGGGAGCACTGAACGAAATCCGGGAGAAAACGGGAAACTCTGACGTCCACCTGCGTCTGGTGGACCTGTCTTCTCTGGACTCTGTCAGGGCGTTTGCCCAAAGGATTGTGGAGGAGGAGAACGCTCTGCACATCCTTGTCAACAACGCTGCCGTATCAGGTGACACATGCAAAAATGTAATCATTTATTTCATGGCTGCATTGTGAAAGTAGACAACACAGAAATTATTCGGTCAGTAATTGCCCATCCGTCACACAGTAATTCAACAATAAAAATAATCTATTGAAAAGTGGCTTCTTCTCGTATTCCACCAGCCTACTGTTTCCTGACAGCATTTAAAAGGATTGTTTTTCCCCCCATCAACAAACAGGCTTACCCAGGCAGATAACCAAGGAAGGTTTTGAGATGTCTTTTGCCACCAACCACCTGGGGCCGTTCCTTCTCACCAACCTGCTGCTGGGTGAGAAGACTCTGTAGAACTTGAAATGAATTGGACTGTGTATGTTGCAGCATTAAAGGTTTTGACTTTTATTTTCTCTCACGTGCTTTTCTCCATTACATCCCAGATCTGATGAAGCGCTCGGCTCCGGCGCGTATCGTCACCCTCAGCTCAGTCAACCATATGAAAGGTCAAGTGGACTTCTCTCATTTTCATGGCGAGAACCTCACGTATCACATGGACAACGTCTACAACCACACGAAGCTGCACAACATCATCTGTACCAATGAACTCGCCCACAGGTTAGAGGGGACAGGTAGGTGCTAGAATCAAGTTACTAAAATTATGTAACAATATTACCAATATTAATATAGCTCATGCATAGTTTTTTATCTCTGTAAATTAAAATGTCCATTAAGATTCAAATGTACAGTACTTAAAGTTTTAGGAAATAAGACTTTGTGTGTCTTGTTTGAGAGAAGAAAAAAACAACAGTATTCAAGTTCACAGTCACAACAAAGTTTGTGTCTCTGTGCTCCGCTCACAACCCACAGTATCTGCTCACCATGTTTCCACAAACAGATACACAGCACATGTTTTCAGACAAATTACAAGAAAGGGAAAAGTGCTTTTCTGGTGTTTTGAACTTTAATGGAGGCCACATGTGAGGCCACTGAGGGTTTCCACCTTTTTGCAAAACACTGCAGCTGAAATAGATTTCCCCCCTCTGAGTCATGAAAATACCTAAATCTATCAACCTCTGAAAACGCTGCATTCAGAGACTTTTCTCTCAACCCCTCTTCATCGCTCTGTTTCCCTCAATGCGTGGTAATGTGAGTCTATATGTCTTTGTGTGTCTCTGTGCATGTAGGTGTCACCGCAAATTCCGTCCACCCTGGTATTGTCATGACAGAGGTATTGAGAAGCTATCCGTTCAGGATCCGCTTCGTGTTCAACATCATTGGATTTTTTTTTTTCAAGGTGAGTGTTGTCTCTGACCACATGATCCCTTAATGTGATTTGTGGGTCTCAGTAGCTGCTCTCTGGAGTTTCTGCAGATTTTCTCCAACTGGCCCCCAATGTGAGAATACAGCAGATCATATGCAGGATGGTATTTCGATGTGTAAAAATAGTTTGCTGACACAGATCAGTGTGCATGTGTGTTGTGCTCCAACCAGATTGTGGGTAATCATCTGCAGGAAGGTGACACTGTTACCATGATAAGCTTTGGCCGGCAGAGTTCAATGTGCTAACTAGCTCCAGCACTAGAAAACACGGGACCACTGGAGTTGAAGTGTTCCCACATGTTTTCCAGGAACCGCATAATGAAACTGAATTTCGAAGGAAGAGCAGGCAGCCGTCACTGTTACACAAAGTCACACAGGCTTCCCGTATAGTTTGTTGATCCTGTTCGAACATAGTTTAATGTCATTAGCTTAGCTACTCAGCCAGTTATGCTAACAATAGCAGCTTAGCGGCAAGTAGATAGGAGCAGTCTCAAAGTTGCACCAGTGTTTTATTGGTATTCAGGAATACGGTGGTTCCACTGCACAGAAGAGTAAAGGGGGGGGGGGGGTCAGCCTGTATGCAAAGTGAAGCCATGAGGGGTATTTGGTTTACGTGATCTGGTCTCAAGTAAACAGCTCTAAGTACGGGTGTGACCGCAAATCTGGACCACCTACTCAGCTGGCGTCCTCTGAGCCGCTACAGTTTCACTTTGAATCAAACATTCTCTTCTCGTTGTTTTGTTCGCTCGAGATACGATCTGAGATCTGATCAATAGAGGCACGTCGGACCACATGTCAGCACCAGGTGTGTACAGAAGAAATGTTCACCGAGCTTTAACAGTAGAAGGCAGGACGGGCGTTCAGTTTAAAGGGCACTGAGCTTATTATCAAGAAGAGGAAAAGAGAAGAGAGGGGATCTGTATTCTCACAGAGGGAATCATAAGCCGTTTTCCGACATGACATGTGGGTAAAATCCGAAGAATTGACGAACGAGATAACCCGCAGTTTGCCCTTCACACATGCACAGCACAGCGGGAGGTTATCCTCTACGTGTATGACACCACTTTGTCACCGGGAGACTTTGCTTTTGTTTTTGTTTGTTTGTTTGATTTTTGCGTATGTCGAGAGTTAGAAGCGTCCATCACCCCCAATCAATCAATGTTCTATTCCAAATAAATTCAGCTGAGGATGTTTGTTTGAAACTTGCTTGAGTGTCTGACTGCTGGAGTTAACAGGTGTTAAGAAAAGCAAATAAGTTGTAATGAACTTTATATAATAATGGTCCTTTGTTTGTGTTTGTGCGTGCGTGCGGTGTGCATTCATGCTTGGGTGTTTGAGTGTGTGTGTGTGGGACAGATTTTACTCATGTTGTGGGGACCTACAGCTCTGGAAAAAATTAAGAGACTACTTCAAAATGATCAGTTTCTCTGGTTTTGCTATTTATGGTATGTGTTTGAGTAAAATGGAATTTTTTTTGATTTATTCTATAAACTACTGACAACATTTCTCCCTAAATTTCAAATAAAAATATTGTCATAGAACATAATTTATTTTCAGAAAAGGACAACTGGTAAAATTATCAATGCAGTTTTTTCAGATCTCGAGTAACACAAAGAAAACAAGTTCATATTCATTTTGAAACAACACAATACTAATGTTTTAACTTAGGAAGAGTTCAGAAAGCATTATTTGGTGGAATAACCTTGATTTACAATCACAGCTTTCATGCGTCTTGGCATGCTCTCCACCAGTCTGTCACATTGCTGTTGGGTGACTTTATGCCACTCCTTGCGCAAAAATTCAAGCAGCCCAGCTTTGTATGATGGCTTGTGACCATCCATCTTCCTCTTGATCACATTCCAGAGGTTTCTACAATGGGATTCAGGTCTGGAGATTGGGCTGGCCATGACAGGGTCCCGATCTGGTGGTCCTTCATCCACATCTTCACTGACCTGGCTGTTTCGGCATATGTGTTTGAGTAAAATGGAATTTTTTTGATTTATTCTATAAACTACTGACAACATTTCTCCCTAAATTTCAAATAAAAATATTGTCATAGAACATAATTTATTTTCAGAAAAGGACAACTGGTAAAATTATCAATGCAGTTTTTTCAGATCTCGAGTAACACAAAGAAAACAAGTTCATATTCATTTTGAAACAACACAATACTAATGTTTTAATTTAGGAAGAGTTCAGAAAGCATTATTTGGTGGAATAACCTTGATTTACAATCACAGCTTTCATGCGTCTTGGCATGCTCTCCACCAGTCTGTCACATTGCTGTTGGGTGACTTTATGCCACTCCTTGCGCAAAAATTCAAGCAGCCCAGCTTTGTATGATGGCTTGTGACCATCCATCTTCCTCTTGATCACATTCCAGAGGTTTCTACAATGGGATTCAGGTCTGGAGATTGGGCTGGCCATGACAGGGTCCCGATTTGGTGGTCCTTCATCCACATCTTCACTGACCTGGCTGTTTCGGCATGGAGAGTTGTCCTGCTGGATAAAACACTCCTCAGAGTGGGGGAACATTGTCAGAGCAGAAGGAAGCTAGTTTTCCTCCAGGACAACTTTGTACTTGGCTTGATTCATGGGTCCTTCACAAAGACAAATCTTCCCAATTCCAGCCTTGCTGAAGCCCCCCCCCCCCCGGATCATCACCGATCCTCCACCAATTTTCACAGTAGGTGCGAGACACGGTGGCTTGCAGGCCTCTCCAGGTCTCAGTCTAACCATTAGATGACCAGGTGTTGGGCAGAGCGGAAAACTGGACACATCAGAGAAGATGACCTTACTCCAGTACTCTATGGTCCAGTCCTCATGGTCATTTGCAAACCTCAGCCTGGCTCTTCTTTGCTTCTCGTTGATGAAGGGTTTTTTCTAGCTTTGCACGACTTCAGCCCTGCCTCTATAGGAGCTGGTTTCTAACCGTCCTCGCCGTGCACTTCACCCCAGCTGCCGTTTGCCATTATTTTTGGTATTCACTTGATGTCATCCTTTGGTTGTTGAGTGACATTCAAATGAGTTGGCGGTCATCCCGATGAGTGGAGAGTCATTTTCGTCCTCTGCCGGTCTGTAGCTTTGTTGTCCCTGATGTGTGCTGCTTGACCTTTTTCTTATGGACCGCCATCGTTGAAATTTTAAGAATGGAAGCAACCTGACGCTCACTGTATCCCTCTGCCAGTAAAACCAGAATGGAACCCTTCTCTTACTCAATCAAAACTTTTCTTTTTAACTCTTTTGGCATGGTCAACAGTAACTATTTGTTCTTTCCATTTACTTTTGAGGTACTATTAGCACTGTTTCTGCCATCCAGCTGGTCCTATTACAAGAGGATGGTGATGACCACAGCACTGGTTTTTATCCTTTTCTTCATTGAATAAGATATGGTTCAGGTGATCACCTAACCAGTACCTCATTAAGTAGAATCCGGTCTGCCTGTATTGGAATTCAACAGTAACTGGAATGGAATGGCTGCCATACACGTAGAGATCCTGACTCTTCATTTTTTCCAGATCTGTATACCTGTTTACACATGTCACATTATAGGGATAAAAATGAATGAATTCAATTCTTAGGTGAAAACATGTTCCGTTAAAGGTTTAGGTTAAGTGTAGGTATAAAGGCCGTGCTCCAAAGGAGCGTTACGAGGGACACGGCACACAGGGACCATGGGTTGGAAAAATTACCCTTTAGTTGGTCCAACGTGTGTGCCTGTGTGTGCCTGTGTGTGTGTGCGCATGTGTTTGTGTGTATGTGTGTGTGTGTTTGTGTGTGTGTGTGTGTGTGTGTGTGTGTTTGTGTCAGTATTCACTTTCACATCTGGAATCCATCATCAGACAGGAGTGTATTTTTTCTGAGTTTCAGTCTCAGGTTCTCCTGCTCTGATGTGACTGTGTGATGTGGTCTACAATTGGTTTTTCCACCAGCACAGATTGCAGAGATATTAAACTGCAATTTTCTTTTGACTGTTATCTCAAGTTTCGTCTCCACCACCCTTGTCTCCCTCCCAGTCTCCAGAAGAGGGTGCAGTCAGCTCACTCTACTGCGCAGTGGCGGAGGAAACCGAGGGGATAACTGGGAAGTATTTTGACAGCGACTGCTCTCTGGTTCTACCCTCGGCTTTAGCAAGAGACACTGCCCTGGCGGTCAAGGACTTCGAGTTATGTGAGAGACTGACATCCAAGCTCTGAGACCATTATCAGGCAAATGGCAGCTGACAGAAAAGGCCTATGTTCATCTCATGGGATGAAGGAAGTCTGACATCTGGGCAAAGAGCTCTCTTTACAACCAGCAGGCGGATTTTCTGAATATATTTCCATGGATAATTACAGGGATAGGATTTTCAAGGGAAGTACAAATGAATGTTAGTTATATTATTTTACAGAGATCTGAAATAAATGTCACGTGATTAGGACCACTCTATGCTTTCTCTACATCAAAGAGGAGAAACATTTCCTAAAATGACAAGTCTTTGTCAGTCTTCCTTAGCTTGGTGTGAACAACATGTCAAATGTGGTTAATCACTTTGTTATATTCTGCAACTTTGACCATCTCATTATTTCCTCTTTCATTATTGGGAAAACTATCTTCCTCATATCTCCGCTCTGGAATCACTTCCTGTTCCAGTCCGTTTATCGCATTTGTTATTACCTGCTCTAAGGGGTCGAGGATCAGTTTATAAACCTCTCATCATGGATTGCTTTAAAAAATATAAATACTAATGTAAACATGTACAACTTAATGTTCTTTTCATGTATTGATCTATTGTTTGTTCAATAAAATGCAAGAAAAGAGTGAAATTGTCCAACATAATTGCCCAGATCTCTGTCATATAAAAGATAGAAAAGCAACAGGTCCTGACGCTGGAGAAGATGCAATGGCTGCGGCTGATGCTCGTAGGAGGCAGCGTGGAGAAAGCCCACAGGCTTACATGTTCACTTATTATTACTTTCCTGGTGTATATTTCTGACTGTCCCCTTTGCTGCTGTAACAAGGCAGAGGGTGTCACTTCTTATACAGTTTGTTGAGCCCTATGAGGCAAAATGTGATTTGTGAATACTGACTATGCAAATAAAATAAAGTATTGATTTGATTCTGGGTCTCCATCAACTAAGATGCTAAATGGGAAAGACAGTTTAGAAAATTAATGGAATTATTACTCTGATTCATCACTCGCACGTATATACAACAAGAAACAGTACAAATTATTCTCAAAATGTTTGTTTACAATTGGGACTCAGTAGTAGGAGATTTCTCTATGAACAAAACTCTCCACACTTCACAAACCCCTATCGTGCCCAACAGAACAGATCATTTATAAAGTGGATAGAAGTTTTATTTAAAGAGTTAAAGCAGGAAAATAACTTAATATTCTGGATTTTAACTTGAGAAATTTTGTAAAGTTAGAGTTTAAATGTGTTATATCATCTTAAATAAAACCTCTATTTAGCTCTCAAGTAAACAAATGAAGAGGACAACATGATCAGATTAACTCAACTTGGAGCTGCACTATCAGAAAATGTATGAATATCAGTCTGTTATCAGGATTTGTTATGTTTCCTTCTCTTCCTCCATAATTACTGGGTACAGCAGTTTTTCAGAAGCACATATTAGGGCGATAAGACATCACAAACCAAAATCACACTGTGTAATATCACATCATAACCTTTATTTAGAATAGAAAAAAGCACAAGTGTATTTGCATTCACATCTACTGTGGTATACAATACAATACAACTTTACAATAACAGCGTTCTCAAAAGTCTGTACAGGGTTAAAGTGAGAAATGTTGAGTTTACAGTGTGGATCGATGAAGACGAGGTGGAAACTTTCAAACCGCTGACTGAAGGAACTTTTCACCTGAGCTGGTGAGGATCAGAAACATAATGTAAAAGTTTTGAAAATATCTCATCTCTCATTTGATATTTGACACATTTTCATAAGATCAGACACTGATAATAATTATTGTACTTGCTGACAATGTGGCTGATGATACAAACAGATAGAAAAATCATCTCTGCCTCTTTTGCTCTGTTTCTCTGCAGCACTGCGTAAAGTGGCCAGGTGGATAGCATCATGTTGTGGCTCCTCAAACACGAGCAGCTCAGCAGCCGGAAGTCTGTCACAGTGTAAAGATGATCACTCAACCGTTTCAGAAGATGATAATTAGAAATAAGGATTGTTGTAGTTTTGATGGTGTAACTGTCTTTATATTCAGTCGTCCACGCTGTGTGGACAGCAGTTTAAAGTCGCCGAGTCCTCCCAGCAGCGTGGATTGAGGAGATGCCCTCGGTCATCCATCAGTGAGGTTTGTTATCATGCAGCATGTGTGTCTGTGTGGGGGTTGGAGCCTGCTCACTTCCTTGCCTTCACCGTGTCCTTCAACAGAAGGGAGAGCCTTGGTGCCCTCCTCCCTTTCTCTGCGACGAACTCCAGCTGGTTATAGTACGAGTCCATCACCTCCCTGGATGTGACCACCTCCAGGTCCTGCTGGATGAGCTGGAGGAGCTCACAGAGGCTCTCGAAAGACGGCCCGTCTCCATTTTGCAGCAGCTTCCTGATGCAGTAGTGCATGGGTTTCTCACCCAGAACCTTGGAGAGGAACAGCTCCCCAATAAACCGGATGGTATGTATGGAGCGACAGGAGGGTTTGGCGTTGTTCTTCTCTTCCCTCAGTCGATCAATAACCCTCACGTCCCTGACTGGCTCTAGGCAGGACCCCCCCTTCCGTGAAATGTCCTCCCTGTCAAAGTTCTTCTTAAACTCTGCCTGGCAGTGTTTGACCAGCAGGGACCTGAAGGAGACGCTGGCCGACCAGTCGGAAAAGGATTGGGATTCCACCTGAAGAGAAGAAAACCATAAGGAAATATTAACACAAATGCAACTCACATACTTAGGAAAACATTGTGATTATTTATGTGTATAGAATCAGTTTATACAGCAAACACCAAATGCAGTCAACAGTGATCAGTGTGTGCTGATTTTTATCCTCAACTCTAAATGAACTTATTATTTGATTAACCAAAGTGACGATTAATTTTGATTCATTTAGTATTTCAGGTATTCCTCAATTAACTTGTTTATGATCGTCACAAATCCTTATTTTAATTTTTCCTTTCTTACTATTTGAAAAAAAAGTACTTTTTGTATCGCTACCCTTCTAATTCACAACATGGGTTAAAAATGACCTGTTTTAATTTCCTATGTTATTTCATGCATGGCATGAGTGTTTCGTTGCTCTATCTCTTAAATCAATTTATTTATTCATTTAATATTCCAGATAATCATTAGTTATCTTGTTTTGATTAACACAAATCATTATTTTATTTTTTCCTTTCTTACCTTATGAACAAATGTAAATTATTATTAAGAGTTTCTTCACAATCCATTACTAGTGAGAAAGAATATTATGTCCAATACAAAATATATGTTTGTTCATAAAGTAATAAAGGAAAAATAAAGATAAATATTTCTGGTCATGAAAACTGGATATTTAATGAATACCTGGAATATTAAATGACATAATACATTTATCTCAAAGATATGACCCATGGTGTGCATTAAGGGGTTAGCGTAGCTTGTTTATCAAAGTGTTAAATGAATGTTACAACCTGCAAAAAAAGATAAACTTCTCAACTAAGTAAGAAACAGGATAAAAGTAGCTTCCAGTCATAGACGCATCACTTACTGTTGAGAGGCGCTGACACAGCTCCGCGAAGACTGCAGCAGAGTCTGGTTTCTGCACGGCCCTCTTGAAGACGAGCTCAACCGTTTCCTGCAGGCTCTCTTCACCGTCCATCTCCTCGTGACTTATGAACGCTTGAAAGTTGTCCGTGACACAGCTGACGGACTCCTCAGGCCGGACCTGCTCCTTCCTCACAGCTTCCTCCTCTGTCTTCTCGGTCCTCTGGATGGATGGGAAGCCAAAGGCGATGTTCACCGGCGGCTGATGCTCGTAGGAGGCAGCGTGGAGAAAGCCCACGGGCTTGGATGGAACGCGACGCCATTTCTCGCCCCTCCGATCAGGTGGGGTCCATGGCTTCTTGGAGGAGGCAGAAGCCTCCAAGGACACAACAGCCTCCCTGTCACGGGGCATCCGGAACATCTTTCTCTTCTCTCAATCCAAAGAAACAAGTTCGGGTGAAAGAAACGAGTTCAGGTGAAGGACCAGAGTTCAAATAGATCTCAGTTGACTTCAAGTCAAATCCAAAGAACAGAGTTCAGGTGCAACCAGCCAAGTAGTCAGACGAGAACTGAGCGAAAGTGAAAACTGGCGGTTTCTTAAGTAACGACACACTTCAAAGGTACGACAGTCTTCAAAGGTATATACCTTTGAAGACTGTCGTCACTTGACCGTTGAGCTGTGGGGAGGGGGGGGGGTTGCTACGGGAACCTGCAGTGAAATGCATCATATGAATTTATCTAAACAACCTATACAGATAGATACACACATACATATACACACATACATACACACATACATACATACATACTCAAACACACTTGTATGAATCTATTCACCTAATGTCTTTTGACCCTGACCAGAGAAGATTAGTGCAGTCACAAGGACAACAAGACTATCTATTATAGTATATTATATTCTATTTGTATTTTTAAATTGTTTTTATATTTCATTGTTTTAGTAGAATGTATTACATGTTCACTTATTATTACTTTTCTGGTGTCTCTTTCTGACTGTCCCCTTTGCTGCTGTAACAAGGCAGAGGGTGTCGCTCCTTGTACAGGTTGTTGAGCCCTATGAGGCAAATTGTGATTTGTGAATATGGACTATACAAATTAAAGAAAGTATTGATTTGAATCTGGGTCTTGTTATGTTTCCTTCTCTTCCGTCATAATTACTGGGTGCAGCAGTTTTTCAGAAGCACATATTACGGCGATAAGACATCACAAACCAAAATCACACTGTGTAATATCACACCATATCCTTTATTTTGAATAAAAAAAAAAGCACAAGTGAATTTCCATTCACATGTACAGTGGCATACAATACAATACAACTTTACAATAACGGCGTTCTCCAAAGTCTGTACAGGGTTTAAGTGACAAATGTTGAGTTTACAGTGTGGATCGATGAAGACGAGGTGGAAACTTTACAAACCTCTGACTGAAGGAATTTTTCACCTGAGCCAGAGAGGATCAAAAACATGATGTAAAAGTTTTGAAAATATCTCATCTCTCATTTGATATTTGACACATTCTCATAAGATCAGACACTGATAAGTGGTGTTTCTTCAGTACTTTTCAGTTTCCCAATAAAAACCCTTTAAAAGGTCTTTCTGCTGGAATAAAAAAACAAATGAAATGTCTTTGTGTGATGTTTTACTTTCACATGAACTCATTTATTTCCTTAATAAAGACCTGTCTCATCAGGAGCCCCCCTTCCCCCTCCTCTTCTCCACAACAGCTCTAATCTAAAGTGCAACGTGCTTCTGAGCGACTGTCCCTCTGTGGTGGTGTCATCACAGCACCGTGGTGGGCATGTGGTGCACCAGGGGCATCTGGTGCTGGTGGACCACGGCCGTCATCTGAAGGGGAGGAGGGGACACACGCTAGGGGACGTCCACGTTGGACACCCCCGGCTTGTATCGCGCGCTCTCCTGCGAGTATGCGCTCTGGCACACGGGGCACTTGTGGGGCCGCTCGCCGGTGTGCAGTCGGACGTGGTTGCGTAGCGTGGACGACTGGTTTCTTCTTGTTTTTACACTGTATAAACTCGATTTTATTCCATTCATATTTTTCTACATTTATTTATTTACACTTAAGTATTATTAATAATTTGCCGGTTGAACCAGGTAACTGGCAATAAATCAATAATAAGTAATGTTGCTGATTAATTTCCTGGAGTAGAAAGCACAGATATTTGCCGATATATGTAATGGAGTAAAAGTGAAAAGTACCGGAAAATAAATTCTCTTAAGTGAACAACAGATACATGAAGGCACTTCAGTAGAGTTATATCCGAGTAAATGTACTTTGTTACTGCTGTGACTTTAAATGTTTCACCTGTGTCTTATTGCTTTCTGGCCTTTGTGTGCCCTTGCTCCCCTCGCTCTTTGTCGGTTTGTTTCTTTCGCTCGGGATTGTGTTCGCTGGATTTCCTTGTGATTGTGTTTTCCTGTTGTCTTACTTCCCCGGCAGGCCTGATCTTTTGTTTGTCTTTTCGTGTGTTTGCGTTGAGGAAACAGACAGATAAAATTCTTAGAAATGACATCAGAGGCTTCCATTAGTGATATGATTACTTCCCTTTATTGACTGATTCATTAAAATACAATAAAACATGTGAGCATTGAGTTCATTCTTCCTCCAGTGTCTTCGGCCTCGCTATTTGGCTGCAGAGAGATAGTGAGAGAACATCACATTTACAGAGAGGTATTTTTAATCAAATAACTATCCCTTGTGAGTCTGTTGATAATAAAAGTAGTTACAAGGACACGGTATGGGATCTTCAACAAAAGTGTCTCACCGCCGTGCCGTGCACCAATCAAATTATTTTACCTTTCTCCTCAAGTATTTCCTCGATATACTCCTCGAGCACTGGGGCCACGTGATCCAGCTGTTTCGGTGATAGACGGACGGTGAACTCCACTGTTTTATCCTGAGCACAAACACAAAGGAGGTGTTGGTGGCTGGCATTTAATGACAACAGGACATTGGAAACCAGCAGGGTCACCGGCTGTGAAGGTAATGTACAGTAACTTGCCTGTGAACTCACAGGATTTCCATCTTGTTCCACCTGAGGAAGCTCTGGCACAGTGACTGGCTCTAACTGACTATCTTCCGACCGAGGCCCCAAGTCCTTTGTACCCTCTCTATCCTGCAGCACAAGATAGCAGGAGAAAACAGTGATAGAGACTTTACAGCCTCCAAATATGAAGATCACCAACACCTACACTGATCACTTATCATTAAATTCTGTTGTTTCCTGAGCCAAAGACACTTTATCAGCCTCTTATACTGATGTGACACAGCAGGCGACCTCCTCCTCTGGAGTTCTGTAACTTTATCGTTCAAACTTGGCAGAGCTAAGACATCACATCGGAAAAATGAATGAGAGCTGTTAGAATAAATGTATCATTCCTTCTTCCCTGTTGGATAAAATGGACAGCAGGCAGCATTATTACTGATATGTATATACTGATATGTTATTAGCTATATGGACACCAGCCAAAGGTTATTTTAAATAGTAACTAATCTGCCAGTTATCTTTGTAAAATGTTAGGTCAAATGGAGCAAAAGATGTGAGAATGCCTGTTGCAACTCAATTTGTGTATTTTGTGATCATAGTCCAAGAAAACAAACTATTATCTATTAACTGTTGCACAAAAAAACTGCTCATTTGAAGAATTTGCTAGGTATTTAAGAGTGAAAGATTATTTATTTATTTGTAAGCATTATTTAATCATCAAAATATCTGCTGAGTATTAATCTTGAGTGTTAAAGTTAGTGATTCGCAAATCAATGAATCAGCTATTTAAACTCTTTACATCAAATGCAAAATCACACTGTATAATCACACGAGTGCTCATCCAGTGGAGCAACAGGACAAAATAATATGAGATAAACTTGATTGGTTTATCTTACCCTCATCTGCTTCATCTCTTTTAGGCTGAAGAAGGTGATGTGTCCCTCTGCCCTCTCGGCCAGCAGTGCCACCAGGCACACCAGCACCAAACAACCAGCCACTGCTCCGCGCATGCTCATTCTGCTCTGTCCTGGACGCACACACACATACACACACATCATTTACATGGGTATACAGGCCCTGCGGAACAGTATGGATTCATGCAGACATACAGTAAAGTCAGTTTTTCTACATGGGCTGGGGTGAGTGCAACTGAGGGCAGGTCACTTACAGAAATTAGTTGCAATGTGTGTGTGTGTGTGTGTGTGTGTGTGTGTGTGTGTGTGTGTGTGTGTGTGTGTGTGTGTGTGTGTGTGTGTGTGTGTGTGTGAGTGCCAGAAACAATTACAGAGTTCAGAAGAAGGACACAGGCGAACATGTGTGTCATCATGCAAGGGAGAGGTTGACAAGGCAGCAGATAGGGGAAAGAAAGGAGTGGGAGGAGTGGGGGAGAGAGGCGTGCAAGTAACAAACAAACTGCTCCACTGACCAGGGAGATAAGATGCCGGAGTGAACCAGCCACACTTACAAAAGCAACACAGCTCTGTGCACTAATGTTAAAGAATGGAGGCAGGACGTGGACGTGGAGAAAGACAGGAGCAACAGAGGGTATCAAGTCTGAGAGACAGAGAACACGAAGGAGCCGTTTGTTACTCACTTGCTGTGTGATTGTGGTCAGTCACTTGGGGGAAGTGTGCTTTGAGATGAGCAGACGTCCACCGGTGTGAGTGTCAGCTTGTCCAAGGCAGCCTTTATATCAAGTCCTCTCCCGATCCCCAAGCTTTTTACTGTCCTCCCTCACATCCGCTCCTCAACAGGCTCCTTCCAGCACTCTCCTCCGCGCTCCTGGAGACACACATACTACTCAGGAATCTGGCTTTTTTTATTAGGGCACTAAGCTCACCACGCTGTATGTATGTGGGACTGTGGCAGGACGGACAAAACGACACATTGATGGAGAAACCCCTGCGGTGTCTGCCGTATTATTGGGCGGGCTTTCGGGAACCACACAATGCGATGCCCTACACATGTTAGTAACTGGGGTGAGATACCGTTGGGTGAATATGTGAAATCTCTCTCCATTCCAACTACCTTTATCACACATGACAGCAAACAAATACATTTCCAGTTATTTAACCTTCAAACAACTTAATGGGAAGATAAAACTATACAAACTAACTTTATCTTAACTGCTAAATGAGCAGCAAAGTTCAGTCTGTGCCTTTTTTTTCACTTCAGTCCACAATTAAATACTGAAATGGTTGATTTAATTATTCTGAATAATGTGCTGGACGTCAACGCTGTGTATAAGTGTGTGTGGTCCAGGCATTACTCATGTTGTGGGGACCTAAATCTGTTTACACAGTCACATTACGGGGACTTGTCTTCCTTATGGGGACAAAAAGCAATTCCTCATAAGGTAAATCAGTACATTTTATGGTAAAGGTAAAGTTCTAAGGTTAACGTGGTGTCAGTTAGGGTGTGTCTGTGTTTGTGTGTTTGTGTGTGTGTGTGTGTGGGTGTGTGTGTGTGTGTGTGTGTGTGTGTGTGTGTGTGTGTGTGTGTGTGTGTGTGTGTGTGTGTGTGTGTGTGTGGCAGAAAGGAGACAATCTGCCCAAAGAGGTCGGTCATAAATTCTCTCCTCCAAACTACTATTCCCCACAGTGTGATGTTTATGACCCACCAGTGATTTACTTGCGCTCAAACAGAGCCACATGCACTCGTTCCTTAGAAACCGTCACAATTGAAGAGCTTTAATGATATTTCTCCCCCAAATATGACACTTGTGTCTGCTGCAAAGTGCTGACATGTTATCGCAGGTGGGGTTCGCGCTGCCATCAGAATACAAGTGGACAGTTTCGGATATTGTAGCTGTTCAATGTGGTTTTATTGTATTTATAGTGCATATTGTCATCATAACACTGCCACACTGACGCACAAGCTTTTATTACATTCTTCCATCACCTAATGTTAGGTCTTTAATAATGTGCTGTCAAATACCTGGAAGCATTTTTTAGTATCTATTTTTAAATGCCCTTTACAACTTCGAAATCCATTTTGAATAGGGTATGAATTGCGTATACCTCTACTATAATGGTTATGCAACTCATGTGTATAAATAAAGAGATTTTACTTGTTATTTTATACTGTGCTGGATAAAATCACCATCTAAAGACACTGTGACCCCGAGCTGGAGATCAGGACATCTAGACCCAACTCAGTATTACATCCAAAATCAACAAATGTCTCATATCTAATTAAAATCAAAAGGGTGCTTGTTCAAATACAGATACAATTCTGTCTACTCCCTCTGCCAAGGACTTAATGATTTCACGTATGTCTGTTTGTTGGTTTATATGTTTGTTTGTCAGCAGGATGAGCCATAACTGCTGTAATAATAATAATTAATCTTGATGAAAATCTTGATGCATTTGTGGATCTTGATGAAAGAAATCAGCTGGGAACGGATTCCTATGAGTATATGTGAAATTTCTTGCAGCTTGACTGAAGCTAAGGAACTGTTCTGCCTCAGCGGAGGTATTCAATCTACAGAGTGCAATTCTAGTTTACACTGCAGTCCATTAGTTTTTTGGACCATGGTTTGTTCTCTGAAATTAGCACTTTACACTCCTGAGAGGATACTTCAGTCTGAATCACTATCACTCACTGCACTGACTCTGTGCTTCTTTGACTTTATCTTTAGAAGATATGTCAATAGTGATATTGTAAATGCGAAATCAACTCACTATCTGTGTCACAGAGCTGTTGTCCAAAAATGATTAAAGGCACAACAGCTGCACAGTGCGACGTGTCCATTCATTACCATGAGCATGAGTCACTCCCACGTACACTGCCCTACTGCCGTATACACTAAATGTATGGATTTTAAAGCCCCTACACACATATGGCCCTGTCCCACAGCCGATTCTACACGGTGCTCAATCACCGCAGTGTTTGACTGACATCTCCCTGACTCACCTGTTGCATCTTTTGGGGAAAGACAACAACGTAATAAGAGCGACTCGGCCAGAACTAGGATGGCACTGAGGGGAACAAATACCTCGGCCAAGGCAGAAGTGTCCAGCTGCACCAAACACACACTCACTCATAGAAATCAGTCCCCTAAATGTGCCTGATTTCTTTTTTCGTTATGATCAAGGAAATCTTGCTTTGGAAATATGTGAAAATGTTGTGAAACAATGTTGCAGAAAGTGATCACAAATATTCCTGTATGCACATGATGTAATGGGGTTTCTCCCCTGACCAATACAGCATCCTCCGACCAACTTTCACGAAAATCCGTCCTGTAGTTATTGTGTAATCTTGCTTGAAAACAAACAAACCAGCAAACAAGTAGACTGGAGTGAAAACAGAACCAGTTTGGTGGAGGTATAAGGCGAGGCAAAAGTTTTTATAAAGGACATGGACACTGAAAAAAAAATTGATGCAAAATAACAACAGGAAACGCTTTATAAAATCTGAGAGCACAGTTTAAAACTGATTCAAGCAGAGGAAATTATTAATATAAGAGATAAAAGGGATACATGTGTACAAAAAGCTGAAAGGGGAAGAAAATAGAAATACAATAGATAGAACTGTGTAGAATAAGAAAAGAAAATAGACTGAAAGACAATGATGGTGAGACCTTGTGAAATAGCTTAGTTTAGTGAAAAGACCAGTGTGGATGCAGACTCGTGAAAATAAGAAGATACAGAATAAGTAGACACACAGAACACATAGATGTACTCATGATGGATTGTGTATCCAGCAGGGGGAGGCCTTCACTCTGATCTCGCGGTGTTTGGCTGATCTCGCGGTGCTTGGATCATGATAAATTGGGCCGACACGTGTGCTCCCTGTCTTTTTTTCCCTCGGAGCTGCAGCAGAGCGGATGTGCTGCTGCTGAGTCACCGATCATGGTAAGAACATAGGATTCGCACTGCTCCATGTATGGACCCACTATGTTACTGTGGGACTCGGCTGTTTTAATCCACAGACTGATTATATCTAGAAAGAGCGTTTTTAATGTGTTTACCGCTCTTCCGCTGAAGGCCTCTCCGCGTGCGTGCCGCAGTTAGCCGCCCAGGTAGCTAACTGCTGCTACGTGTGCGTCGTTAGTGTGGATCGCAGTCAACACTGACGCTGCAGAAACCGAACACCGACAGCTTGGGTTCCACTCATGCAGGTTACATGCAGACATTCGTATTTTCAGTCTCGATGCAATAGTTCGCGACAGCTAGCCTCACGGTAATGCTAGCCAGGCTCCTAGCACAAGTTAGCTGCAGGGGCCCAGGTCAACACGTGGGTTCATCAGGAATACCACGTGGTTGCATTTTAAAGTTATGGCAACTCCTGTAGGTCACCACAATGGAACCTGAAACAATATGTTAGTAGGTTATGCTTCACCCAAAAAAACTTAAACCTCCATTATGCTACTAAAGAGCGAGTGAAATGCTAACTCGTGCCTCGGCGCTCACCACGTGCAGACTGCTAAACACGTAGCATTCCACACTGAAGTGTTGACAAACAGTTAATCCTTGTTTTGCGGTATCAAATGTCATCGATTCCTCAGATGTAATGATGAAATCAATCTGTCAATCCCCTGAGTCAACAGTGCTGACAACTTTCCAAACCTGAACATCTGAGGAAAACTAATGATAAAACAGTCGTTTATCAAAGCTGTGTCTCTAATGCAGGATCAAATGTCATTGATTATTAGCTCCATGGACTTAAACTGTTGTTTTACCTCTTCCAGGTTTTGTTACACGTGCTGTTCGAGCATGCGGCGGGCTACGCGCTCTTTGTCGTCAAAGAAGTGGAGGAGATCGGCATGCTGCTTCCTCAGGTGGGTCTTCCGGCCTCCTCTCCATGCGCTGCTGAGCTCAAGCTGTTTATACTTAATAATTGTTTTTAATATGAAGCTGATGTTACTGTGTCCTTCAGGTGGAGGAGAGCGTGCTGAGCCTCGGGAAGTTTAACAGCATGGTGAGCCTGGCTGCTTTCTTCCCCTTCAAGTCGGCCCAGGCTGCACTGGAGAACATCAACGCCATCTCTGAAGGTGTGTTCGGTTTTTAGCAAGTGATCAGCGTGTAACGTTTCCTCAGATGTAATGATGAAATCAATCTGTCAATCCCCTGAGACAAAAGTGCTGACAACTTTCCAAACCTGAACATCTGAGGAAAACAAATAAATACTGTAGTTTAACAAGTTGATGAAAATATATATCATATTTAATATAGATACATTAAAGTTTACTGACCAGACGTGGTTTTCCATCCATAAAGTTAAACATATTTACAATCTGAATTTTATTCCAACATTGCATTATAGCTAGTTGGTTGCTTGTATATTGGTGTCACTGATTTAAAACGAGTGCACAGAAATAAAATCCTGTCTGTCACCCACAGGTGTGGTCCATGCTGACCTGAAGCTGTTCCTGGAAACTAACCTGCCCCTTTCTGGGAAGAAGAAAGCTGTGTTGGGTGTTTCAGATGCCAAAGTGGGAGCAGCGTTACAAGAGGAATTCAGCATTTCCATCCAGACCAGTGGCGTGGTGACAGAGATAAACAGAGGTGAGGCCTTGATTCACCAATGAACAACTTGCCCTATTGTGGCCTGTTGTGATGTGATCTTGAGATCCTGAAACTCATGAGGGGTTATACTGAAAATCTGAACAGCCACTGGCCACATGCTGGTCATTCACCTCTTCCACCTAATGCCAACAAACCCTTATGTCTTTGTCTCCTGTCAGGTTTACGTCTGCACTTCCACTCACTGGTGAAGGGTCTGACTGGCCTGGCTGCCTCCAAAGCACAGCTCGGTCTTGGCCACAGCTACTCCAGAGCTAAGGTCAAGTTCAATGTGAACAGGGTCGACAACATGATCATCCAGTCTATTGCTCTGTTGGATCAATTGGACAAAGATATCAACACCTTTTCCATGCGTGTCCGGTAGGTTTCCCTGCATCAAGCCTCTACACTTAAGTGCCTGCTGGTAGAGTTTTGTATTGCAATACATTTAATGGCCCTTTTTAAAATGCTGGATTTTCTGTTTGCATGTTAGTAGATTGTCATTCCAGTCCCATATAATGCTTGCGCTAGTGAGGCTTTTAAGTGCATTCACTAACAAAAACATGTTTGTTTATTTACTCAAATATAGTTTCCACTGCCTATTTTCCACAATGACTTCCCAGGTGTTAAAACCCTCTACCTTCTTTCTACAGTGAATGGTACGGCTACCACTTCCCAGAGCTGATCAGAATCGTGCCAGACAACTCATTGTACTGCCGCCTGACTCAGCTCATCGGAAACAGGAAGGAGTTGTCAGAAGAGAGTCTTGAGAGCCTGGAGGAGGTGGTAATGGACGGCGCCAAGGCTCAGGCCATCCTGGAGGCGTCACGTTCCTCCATGGGTAAGCAGAGTATATTCTTACTGAAGAGTTTTTATTTAATCAACGTGTCTGGCCCCTTTTTTGCTCACCCTGGACCATCACATGTCCTTGGTGGATAACACAGGGGGGCATAATAATATAACATCTCTCATAAACCTGTAGTGAAGGAACAATTCCTCACTGCGGATCCTGTCGGGAGAAACATTTCCTTAACCATTTATAGAAAAGTGTTATATTCGTAACGTGTCACTGACAAGTCGTTTCTCCTGCTGCCCCCAGGTATGGACATCTCTCCCATCGACTTGATCAACATTGAGAGGTTCTCTAATCGTGTGGTGTCTCTGGCTGCCTATCGGCTGGAGCTGCAGGAGTACCTGCGTTGTAAGATGAGCCAAGTGGCTCCAAACCTGGCGGCCTTGATTGGAGAAGTGGTGAGTAGTTGTCAGTGTTATTTTAATTTTTTGCCTTACTCATGGGACCAATGATGGTAAAACCAATCTGTCAATCCACTGAACCTTTGTGTTGAACCTTATGTGTGCTGATGGTCCGTTTAAAGAAAGTATCAATTCTAATCAAAATCTATTCTACTGGCATTTTAATCACAGACCCTTTGTTTCCTTTAGGTGGGAGCTCGACTGATCTCCCATGCCGGCAGTCTGACCAACCTGGCCAAGTACCCGGCCTCCACCGTGCAGATCCTGGGAGCAGAAAAAGCCCTGTTCAGGTACTGGGGCACCCCCTCCCTGCTGGGGAAACAAGTGGTTGCAGTGATGGCAGGGATGGGCGGTAGCAGAGCAGGGTGACTGGAGCAGACACAACTCGTCTTCTCTGGAGTGATCCCTCTCTCCCTATTGCACCCCCACAGTCTGAGCAGCCACTCACAGCACTGAGGTAGCAGATTGAAAAGGCTTCTTACAGCTCGTAATGTTATCTCTTGTTTTGATTGGAACATTTTCCTTCAATGCTAATTCACCTAAGCAGACATTTTCCCAGTTAACATGATGGAAAGTCTTATTTATTGCTGTGTTTTATTGAGACATATTTTATTATGTTTTTATGTGCACTTTAATGGTAGTGTGTATGATGACTTATTTGGTAAATGAGATGCAGCGCCTCTTGTGGAGCTGGCTTGTAACATCTGGTCATGTTCAGTAGCTTCTCCACAAGATGGTGCTATAAAGTCATTGTTAGGTCAGTTGTGCACGTGCAGAAAAATGTATTGATATTTTTCATGCCTGAGTAAATTAACACTTAAACTCTCAAGATTTGCTCCAATATTGCTAATATTGGATAATATGTTGCATCTATAACTGCTCAACATGAATGTGAATGAAGTTGTATTTTTTACACAGAGCTCTAAAGACAAAAGGCAACACCCCCAAGTACGGTCTCATCTTCCACTCGACCTTTATCGGACGCGCCGCTGCCAAGAACAAAGGTCGCATCTCCAGATACCTGGCGAACAAATGCACCATCGCCTCGCGCATAGATTGTTTCTCTGGTGAGTGATGGGAATGTTGCAGAATAATGGTTTTGCTCTGGCACAAAATTCATGTGGCGAAATTGCAGTGATGCTCATATTTTTCGTCAACAGTATTCATCCCTTGGGATGATGGTGAAGCTCTTTTTTTTCCCTGAGCAAAGCCACATGTGTTGAACACTGTTAAGTTTCTACTAGATTTGAGTTGGATTTTTAATTCCTGTATTACTTGTATTTCAGAGGTACCTACAAGCGTGTATGGTGACAAGCTGCGTGGCCAGGTGGAAGAGCGTCTTTCTTTCTATGAAACTGGCGACGTGCCACGGAAAAATGTGGATGTCATGAAAGAGGCGGTGAAAGAGGTGAGTTCAGATCACAGGACACTGCCCATGTTGGTTACTTTGGTTTTTCAAATGCTCTTATGATACATTCAAAGTCTGTCTATGCTGTGAGTGATGACAAGTTTCTTCCTGATATGACTGAGGGTAAAATGATTTAATGAGCCTGACACAGCTTTGCTTTATTGTTAAATCAGACCAACATTTCTCTTTGTGCTTACATTGTTAAAATATTTTTCTTTCCCTCTAAGGCCACCGATGTTGCAGTTGAGATGAAGCGTAAACTAGACAAGAAGGAAAAGAAACGCAAGAAGCGTGAAAAGAAGTCTCAAGAACTTGGCACAAATGGTGACACCAACGCAGAACCTGAGGTAAGCCTATGTTTTAGGCTGGGGCAACGCATGTTTAGATTTGAGATCTGACCCACGTGTGGTCCTGTCTCAGTGTACTACATGCTATATCAGACTGACTCCGAACCATTGACAGGTCCCAAACAATGGACCTGATCGCTGAAGTGAGTCAGACAGTGAAAATCCTTCACAGGAGATTTTATTATTTTCATAGCATTATTCAATGTAGATGTTTTGGAATAAAATGGAAACTTGCCCATTTTCTAACTGTATTTTCTCTTGCCTGTTGCAGGTGGAGAATGGGGACGCTGACACTCCCGTAGTTAAGAAAAAGAAGAAACAAGCAGCCGAGGAGATGGAGGTGGACGCCGAGGAGGCCCCTGCTGCAGAGAATGGAGCAGAAGACACTCCATCCAAAAAGAAGAAGAAACGAAAGGTGGAGGCAGAAGAAGCAGCCATCACAGAAGACGTAGCAGAGGAAACGGAGACTCCCTCCAAGAAGAAAAAGAAGCGAAAGACTGAATCCGAGGAAGCGGCTCCAGCAGAGGAGACTCCAGAAACACCTGTGTCAGAGAAGAAGAAGAAAAAAAAGAAAAAGGAGGCTGACGAATAGACTATGGGCAAAGACTAAATCTTTATTTTTTGTACAGTTTTTTTTTTAATTCAATATACTTCGGAAGCTAGTTTGTCCACGGTGTCATCTTATAACTTCAAAGAAGGCTATGCTTCAAACGAAATGCTTGTAACTGTGCCTTGAAGTCGAAAGTATTTACTTGCATTTCTGTAAATAAATGATCAGCTAAACTTTATTCTGCCGTTTTTGTTTAAGGAAGTCAGGGGTCATTTATGGATTTTAGTGATGTTTACAGATTCATCACTAATGTAGTTCGGTAATGAAATTGTGAAGATTTGCATAAGCAGTGTTGATGTCAAAGAATTTTTACTGATACATCCAGTGACTGGTTGGGTCCACAAGGCTCCAGAGTGAGTCGTGTCACTTCCTCATCTCAGTTGGAGTCAGTCTACCAGAAGGATCCATAAATCATTTATTTTCATCGGTTTCCTTTTTTTTGATTGTCAGACCAAACATTTTATTAAGTTCATTGCTCTATTTGCATGAATATGCAATAATAAACAATTCACCATTTCTAGTACAAAATCTAGATGACAGCAATACCATAATATCTATGTTGGAGGTTTCCTTGGAAATTTTACAGCTAACGTTCTCTGAAAATTAAAGCGGTTCGCCTCCTTTCCTCGCCCATGTTAAATACTTGGGCAGTTCGCACCGGCAGCGTAGTGCCGGGAAGAACCGGGAAGCGCAGCGGCCACACAACAAATAATCTCCTGTGGGTGGGGGGGGGCGGCTACAGGCTTGCATATGTCAGTCACCTGTGAAGACCAGCATCATTTACCCCTGAACCAGTGCGGAGAAATACGCTCCCTCGGACACAGGCATAAGCCAGCCCCACGCCACTACGCTGCCATGGATGGAACCAGTACACCAGTGGACACAGGAGCTGGGTCCGAACTCATGGGTGAGGATGAGGGGGATTTTGATTAGGGCGAAACAACTGTGGCACCAGATGTGTCCCTAACATTTCAAGAGATTCGCCATCTCGACTGTATTCAGAGAATCTTTTCAAATGGAACCGCGCTGTTTGACCCATTACGGTAAAACCAGCTTTTTAACTTTACTTTCACAATTCGATCTTCAAACACATTTCAAGCAGTCTTTTTAGTTTGTTTTAATTTTATTCATTTATCACCCAACAATTTGCAGTCACTTTTCAAAAGCACAACTGAATTCAACACTGTCTCGTGTTCTTGGGGATAGCAGTGCATATTTTCAAATGAAGCTGTTCAGTTTACAGTTGACAAAAAATATATAAATTAAAAATTTTAGTTAAATATAAAAAAATTAATTAAATAAATTAAATTGAATTAAATATAAAAAATTAAATTAAATTAATATTAATGAAATATAAAAAAACAAATTTGCGCGCGCACATCCTGCGTAGAAGTCTACTGCGCACATCAGCGCATTGCGCACATCCTGCGAGAAGCCCACTACGCACATCCTGCACAGAACCGAACTGCGCACATCCTGCGCAGATGCCCATTGCGCATGCAGTTTTTTTTCCGTAATTTAATTAAATTAAAAGTTTTTATATTTATTTTTTTTAAATTTAATTTAAGATATTTAATAGGTGCCAATTCTAAGAGTTCAGCATTTTGCCAGCAAAGAAGGGAGAGTGTGGGGATTGAACCAGGGACCTTATTGTTGAAGTGCAGCCACTCTACCGACTAGGCCACTCCGCCATTCCACTTAGGAACTAAGCACAATAATAAGATGGATAAATTATCGTGCGTGCTCGTATTCTATACTGCTTTATGATACACACTTCAGAGAAAATATTATCTACTTTTCTACATATATTTGACAGCCTTACTTAAAAGTTACTTTTATATTTTTGGATTTTAGATACTGGATGATTTAATATGCTTTAAATACCTATCGTAACCCAGCAGTTTCTAGTTTTGTCTTCTGCTGCTTGTTTCATAGTGATGTCCTGAGGCTGCCCCCTGCTGGCTGCTGGGTTCCTCTGCACTCCAGCTGTTGTCCTGAATGAGCTTTGCTAATGAAAGAATACTGCATAGTCACATGCAGTCTACATTGAGGTTTAAATGTAACTATCAACACATATGGTACTTTGTTTGCAACAAGCATACTGTGTCAGGGTGAAAATGTAAATTAATTCCCTGCATACAGTACAAGCGACACAAACGTTTTGTACTAACAGGAGAAAACTTCCTTCAAAGTCGTACACAACACAGTATGGTTGATGGGTACACAGTTGTAGCAATGGTAGATACTTGTGTATTCAAAACAAATGAGCTGTTAAAAGACCTACCTCGTACATAACTAACCGTGAAGTAGATAAACTACAGGTCTATTAGAAGAATGTAGATAAACCATTAATATTAGAAGAAGAGAATTTCCTTCTCAAACAGAGAAAATGTCTCTGTTTACACCTTAATCCTAATATAACTTGGAAAAACCCAAACCTGCCTGTGTGTGCATCTGTATACAGTCCAAAAGTGATTGGGGATGCATGACAGTTTGCGTGTGTATGTTGGGGGGGCGCCAATTTGAAACTTCGCCTAGGGCGCCAACATTGCCCTTGGTCACACTCAAATAAACCAATCAAATTAAGAGATGTGCAGTACTCTGACCTGAGTCACATCATGTAGACATGTATACATTTTAATCACATGTCTCTTATTGGAGCTTTCAGAGGATCTAGCAACATCCACCTACAGCAGTGACCAACTGCTTGACCACACGTGCCGAGTTTGAGTAGTAGGACGTAATGTTGACATGATTCATAATCAGACTATGCTCTACAACACGTAAAAAGGCATATGAATACTCATGTGATCATCATAAGTACCATTTCTTATTCAGTAAATTCAATAGTTGGAAATTTGCTGTCCATGTAAACATGGTAACATAAAGTATTTGTACATATGCTTGGTACCTTGGACTCTCCTGCACTAACAGACACATGTATGTGAATGACATTTGTGGGTCCAAATACAGAAATATTTTGTGTAAATATTGATGCCAGACACACAAACAACTGTTCAGAACTTTTAATTTGGACAACGAGGATTAAACCAATGTTAAAATGACATCAAATCCAAGGCCAGGCTGATGAAACCAACCATCTACTAAAAGTTTGAGAAATGAGACAGATGGAGGGAAATAGGGCCAAAAGAAAAGTCAAGCTATCAACTTAAGTCACCCTCAATATAAGGATTCACAGATGCGGGAGACCAAAACTTACAAAAACGTATTTCTTCTAAAATAAAAAAAGGCCTTTCCATGAAAACGATGCGTAAAATCTATGTACATCATTCTCAGATCATGTATGCATACAAAAAAAATCCACATCACAAGATGCTTGTGTTCAAGTATATTCACCAACTTCATGTCCATGATTTAGCATTCTCCTCTTTACACTTTTTTTTAAAATAAAATGTCCTTCAAAATAAAAACAAAATTCAGAAAACCACATTTTATGTCCTACCAATACATATATACTGTATAAATACATACATAAATATATTTTACATACAACAGCCATAAATTTGAAAAGGGGATATACAGAGCAAAGGGGAGGGGGTGGTATTGTGTGTGTTTTAGCTTGTGTTGTAAAATGGTTTGTCCCTCTATGATCTTGTCAGTCAGATACGCGGGTGTGTGTCTGTCCGTCCATGCACGTACACACAAACACACATGGTGGGTTCTCGCCACCTCAGTTGGCCCAGTAGGGGGAGGTGCCATAGCTCGACTTGTTGACTTGGCTCTTCTGCTGCAGGCTGCTAGACTGGCCACGCTGGCTGGGACCACCCTGAACATGGAGAGAAAGAGAGACACACACAAATTAAATATCTGAGACAAAAATCAGCAGAAATTTTCATTTTTCCGGACTTTGTCTTTCACATTGGAAAATTGCAGGAGATTGTTCGGGTCAGACTCATTCACGACAACATAAAAATGAAAAGTCAGGGGTGGAGCCTGGGTAGGAGGCAGGACATGACGTTTACATTCTGCTAATTCTGCTGAGGAAACGCATCAACACAAGTCTCTGCCCTTATCACCAAATGTATGAAACCTCTTTTTCAGAGATATTTTTATTTTATTATTTTACATCCTTCACGTGTTGGAAACCTCATCAAACCACCTGGTCGATCCGGGGGAATTATCCTGCGGTTTTCTTGCATGGGTAACCACTTGGACATTTTACTAGAAGGCTGGCAGAAAAGTTCAACAAATTGGTCTTGAGCTACTTCTGACATTTGAATTCTCACATACAGCTCCCGGAAAATGTCAGGAAGAAGATCGAAAGCAGGTATTACCTGTCCATCCTGAGCTAGGTGATGGTGCAGCAGCTGTGAGTGTTGTTGCTGGTGAGGCAGGATGTGGAGGAATGGGGCCGGTGCATAGCCTCCAGGAGCCACTCCAGGATTCAGAGGGCCTGGCCCCCCCAGTGCTGATGGCAAGCTGAAGGGAGGAGGGGTCCCCGCATGGAAACCCTGCTTATCAAAAGACTGCAGACAGAAGAGTGACGACACATTAAACTCCATTATTTATTGGGGTAAATAAAAGCAAAACTTCAAGGTAGATGGGGGGGTTGAGGTGTGTGAGGCTCACCTGGGTCTTATTGTAAACACTTCCACTGATGTCTGGCACTCCCGAGTTACTGGATGTCACAGAAACGCCTAGCAGAACAGCAGAAACATTAATACACTGTAAGGCAATACATTATATGAAATTTGAAACAGTGAACCACGTTTATTTCTGACCTTTCCCCGGCCCACTAGCAGCAGATTTGGCATGTGCCTGTGAGGAGGAGTTGTAGCCTTTACTGTAGTCCACTCCGGCCGGCCCTGCGGTCAGCTCCTCATACCCTGCACAGGAAAACATCAGCATCAAAACTCAAACAATCCTTGCAGCAGGTTCTTGGGTGCGTTTTTGAATCAGAATCCATTTGCCTAAAAAAATGTTTCAGCATTAATTCCAAATCAATTGGTTCCCCCAGTCTGCTCACTAACCTGAGCTGAAGGTGTGCTGGCCGTAGCCGCTTGGCTGCTGCTGCGTCTGCTGCTGGAAAGGACTTGCCGTGGGATTTCCAAGGCCGAGGCCCATGCTGTGCTGCTTGGCTGAGGCTGGTCCCCCAGGAGGAACAAACATGGTGTGGCCATACTGGAAGGCAGCAGCACTCTGCACGGCGCCGGGCACTCCGGCGTAGTAAGGCAGGCCTGTGTAGCTGTAGCCCGGAGGCAGAAAGGCCTGCTGACTGCTGTGGTGCTGCGGCTGGCCCTGGGGCTGAGACTGGGCCTGAGGAGGCTGAGGCTGGCCCGGGTTCTGTCCTTGGCTCTGGCCCTGGGAAGCCTGTTGGGCCACCAGGCTCGTGGGAGGTGCCGGGGAGGTGGAGTCATTCCTTCCAAACTTTGTGACTTCAGCTGAGCAACAGGGGAGATGCCATGTGAGAAAAAACAAACACAGAATCTTTGGATTTTAGATGAGGCCAGTCAATGGAGAGTGTGTTTTACCTGAGTAGGGGTTGTTGGCTAGGCTCCCGTCTCTGCCAGAGAGATTTGCTGTGGGGCCCGGGAATGTGATTCCATAGTAATCCTGCAAAGAGGGCTGAAAGTACAAGAGAGGATCGACTTAATATACAAACATTAGCCAGACTACCTCGAAAAGTAACACGGTATTTCAAGTTCACTCTTACCATTGGCAGTCTGGACTGGAGCATGTGGAGGTCCTCATAGCCATAGATTTGCTGTGGGACACAAAAGGACAGGCAGTGTCTAAGGCCACCCATTCTTTGGGTGAGACTCTTGGACCCCCATACACTTTCCCCAAATACTAGGTTGACAAACACTTCAATTTTATATGATGAGTTAATTGAAGATAGTAAGTGTATCAAACGTGTAGTTTAAGTATAGAATACTGGACTGAAATGACTGCTTAGATGAAACTGGCAAGTACATTAAAAGCTACATTACAATGGCTCTAGATCCTGAGGGCTACTTACTGGGTATGCTGGCAGCAGCCCCCCTGGGCCCATGATATATTGGTTGGGCATTAGAGGAGGGACTCCCTGGGACAGGTTAGGAGGAGCTTTACCTGGTTATACAATGGAAAATCAACTCACTTTCATGTTTGGAAACAGCTCCAGTCTGGGTCTATTATCTTTCCTCCTAATTTCAAGTATTTATAACTCAGTTATTACAAGTAGCAATACAAAGTATCACACATAACGTGCCCGAGTGTCTGAGGTGTGGAGGTGGGTGTGTTTGTGTACCAGTGGAGGAGGAGAGCAGGGGTGTGGTCCTTGGTGCAGAGAGGTTGGACGTGGCAATAGCTCCATTGGAGCCAAGTCCAAGCGCTGCGCTGGCGGCAGAGTGGAGTCCGCTGGTGCCAGCCATACCGCAGACTGTGCTGCTAATGTTGCTGCCCATGATGGGCATGTTGGCCAGGTGGCTAATGATGCTACTGTTGCTGCTGTTGTGGGTCGAGTGGAGTACTGAGGGGTGCAATGACGTGTAGGAGCCAGAGGAGGGAACCATGGAGCTCACAATGCTGCTGTCGACACTGGTGTACTGAGGACAGAGAGAAAGGGTAACATTTGAAACCGTTCTAAAACACATTTGAGGTGTGCGAGTAGATTTAGTCAGCAACTCATTTCTACACTGTGGGATCCCCTCCATATTTTCAGATTGATAATTAGTATAATTTGGCTGTTCCATTCTGAAAAGATCTCCAAACATGCGATGAAGCAACTGGCTGTTTACTTCAACAGCAATCGATACACAGCTTGTTGAAAACCCTGAACAATGTGTGATTCTCTGGCTGTGATGCTGATTTTACTTGGCATCCAGTTTCTTGTGTGAACATGGTAGCATGTAATGGTGTACCAACAGTGCTGAAACCATGCAGCTACATGGGTTTAAATACAAAACAGCGTGCTGTTTGCCCACATGTCATTACAGATCTACCACACAGAAGGTTTCGGCCATGAGGTACTTACAGCGATGGAGCTGGAGCCCAGGACTGAAGCTGAGGAATGACTGCTGACATGGCTACAGGCACAGAAGAGACAGGGATAATCAGCAAGTGCACAATAAGTTTGTAGTATTTCACTTTGATAAAACCAATTCTCTCCCTCATTTATTACACAGGAGAACAAATTTGACTTTGTCCATTGGCAGAGACACTTACAAAATCTTACCGACAGTAACAGGCACTGACAAGGGGGCACTCCCTTGAGAGTTCAGTGTGTGTAAACATTGTCAAATTCTTGGTGGCCCAAACTGTTCAACTCACTGCCAGACAACAGCACAGAGAAGGAAACACGAAGTTAAGATGTGACAAGTAAGTTTGCCTCGTGGATGTTTGTGGACTTCCACTTTAAAGTTAGTGCATGACTAAGGACTGAGTAGTGTGTGTGTGTGTGTGTCTGTGGCGTGTCACCTATTGAGGGAGTTGAGGTGGCTGGCTGAGGGCGGGTCTTGTGCCAGGTTGGAAAGAGTGGCGGAGCTGTGTGCAGGGAAGGAGGAGGTTAAGTGGGAGGAGAGTGCTGGAGCGCCGTTGGTGCTGATGTTCAGAGATGGCGAATCTGGCTTTGGTGTGGAGGACGCTGACGAAGCTGAGGAGAGAAATGTCAAATGTAAATGTGTCAAAGTAGCATAGCCTTAGATCACGTAATAAATCAAAGTCAAAGGCAACTTACTGTCGAGCGCAGCAGAGGTCCTTACACCATTAAGACCATTCTGGAGATAGGGAAAGGGGAAAAAAACAGCAAAAGGTTTTTACATACTCTGATAACAGATCAAACTCTCCCATGTCTGTCAACAAACAGAATGAATACAAGTTAAGTTAACTTCAGGGGTGAAAATCAATCTGAATTCCTGTCAATCCAATTAAGGTGATAAGTTTCAGCCTTTATTTTCATTTCAGTCTGACTTCCCAATCCAACCCCAACAGGCAGGTAGTTACGCTCAGTGTTAGCACTCACCATGACCGGCCCCGTGGCCTCTTTGATCTGTGAAAAAGCTAGTCGTGTGTGAGGGGGCATGGTCCCATCGTAGCTTCCTCCCCCTGTGGAGAAGGGGGAGGTGGCGGAGGTGGTGGAGGACATGGAAGAGGGGGGATTGTTGGAGCTGGGAGTCCCCAAGGAGGTGGTGAGGCTGGACACCGATGAGGAGTGATATACTGGCTCTGATGAGGACAGGGGCAGAGGCAGGGTAACGGACAGCGGGCTGCCCAGGGACTCACTGCAGGATAAAAGAAGATGACAGATGAACAAGTTAGAGAGTCAAGAAATTAATTAGTTTTATTAGGATAATTGTGAAATAATTATGAGAAAGAAGCAGGACTTAATGTACGACCAACATCAATCTCGTACTCTTTGTTTATGACACAGCTTTATTGAAGCTTTTTGATGATATGCATCATTTATAGGTATCTGTAGTGTTTTATATTGAAACTTTTAAATGCAAAGCTTCTGTATATTACACTATAGAATTGTAAATAGTCAGTCAGCAGTAACAGTGGTACCTGAGCGGTTTGGAGTACAGGCTTGTTTGGCTCTGTGATCCTGGTCCCGGTGCAGGTGGTGCTGGGGCGGGGGCCGGAGTCGACTCCCTGGACGCCGCTCCAACACAATTGTCTACAACTCCAAACTCTGGCAATGCCGACTCTGAGCCAAAGTCTAAAGCTCCAAACTGGAGGTTTAGACCTGGTACGTCAGCTGAACCTGGCATCTCTACCGCTGTGGAGGGGATCTGCAAGGAGGGAGAGAGCACAGTTGGATTTCATTTTCTCAAGTTCATGCAACTACTGGTGTTGAGTCTTATACGAAATAATGCATTTTCTATTTTACTATGGAAATGTAGGAACTTAGATCTAAACCGGAGCTGCCACCATCCTTTCATACCTTCGATGTGGGAGGTATCCTTCGTTTCTGGCCTTTGAGCTGTGCCCGCTGCTGTGGCGTACTGCCGCCCTGAGGGTCCAGCCCCACATTCGGGGCAGGAGGTTTAATACCAGCAACAGTCATCAGCGCTCCTGCCTGTGCTGGCGTGCTGGTTTGCTGGGGAGCAGGCGAGGCTGAAGCAGGGAGCGCTTGCTGTTGTGACGGCGGACTTGACTGACGTGCGAGAGGCAACGAGGGGCCGTTGTGCCTCTGAACCAGTTGACTCAGCACCAGAGACGGCTCCGGCTGCAAGCCAAACTCACCTGCAGACACAGACCAACAACAAAACACTACCATTTAAAAATAGGTACACATATAAACAAAAGAGAGAACACATAATAAAAAGAGCTTTTTTCAATGCTTGCACATGAGCACCATTTGAACACTTACGGCTGAACTGGGAGGACATCGAGTTGGTGTTGGATTCTGAAGCCTTCATGTCCCAGCTGGAGGACGAGGGAGGAGGTACAGGGGCTCCCAGGCCTGGCAGTCGGCCAATGGAGGTGTTGCTTCCTTGGGTGCTGGCAGGTGGCACGGCCTGTGAGGAAGGTAGCGGACCCAAGCCCGGGCCCTTCAGCTGTTCCAGTATCTGAGCTCCCGCGCTGGGTTGAGTCCTCTTGGCCTGACCCAAGTCCCCAAAACCAGCTCCCAGAACCGACGACTGCCACAGGCAAGAGGAGAGTGTAATTATCTAAGGTTGTCTGAATTATATTAACAAACAAGGAGTTTGTATGACAAGCAGACTATCAAATGCAGCTTTTCTTACCAGAGCAGCATGTGCGTAGCTTGTGCTGCCGGTGGCGCTGCGGCTCGGGGGTGGCTGGTGGTGGTGGTGGGAGTTGGTGAAGACCAGACTCTGAGAAGATGAAGATGGTGGTTCTCTTCCTCCACCCACAGGCTTCTGCAGCAGAGTGGCGAGGTCCAGACTAACACAGGAGCAGTTGAACAGTCTGTTAGAAAAGGCTTGTAGGGCAAACACCAAAAATATGCCAATGATAAGTATAGCATCTGTATGGCATCAATTTCCCATTTCCAATACAATCTCTGAGCCCATTGGCTGACGACAAAGTAGCCTCCGGGGGCAATAGCCAATATTTTGTGGATTGTGGTGTAGACAGCCGATACCTGGGCCAAGACACCTGCTACATCAATACTACTGAAATTAACTCTGAATCTGTATCAGTTTTAATCCCTGTCCATACTAACACAGCAGAAAGCACGGATCAAGTGACCACTCACATACACTGGACATGCACATTAAACAGACAGGCACACATGTACCCCTGGACACAGAGGTTGTCGCAAATTGCTCAATAATAGCTTGTGTCCTACACATGTAAACAGTTGAATCATTGTCAAAAACAGGATTTAACTGCACAACAATCGTTAGAAAAGACATTACGGTCAGCAACACATGTAATTGATCATCCATGTTGCATTCTACACCAGTTAGCCAGGCTGATGCCGGGTGTTTTCCCCCAGAAGGGAGTCATGGGATAATAGCCTGACGAATCAGCGAAGGATCAAACCAAAGTCTCAAACGTGATTGGACAAACTAGGCAGCTTATCATGACAGATTCTGCATATTCACAAGCACCTGAACCTGTTTATGGACATTGTTTATCATACATACTTCACAGTATTAAAAAGATAACATCCATACGGGTTTTTCCTACACCGACTAACTTTATGAATGGATGGAACAGTTGGAAACTGCTGTGTAAATAACAATAAGAGAACTTGGGTTGAGTATATAATTAACAAGGCGGTAGATACCTTTGCCCAGGTGTGATGTGGTTCTCAGCAGCAGTTGCACATGAGGAGGTGAACACTTTGGTTTCAGAGAGCTGCAGGAACACAGAGACAGAACTGTAAACGAAAACATTCACTTGTGACTGACAAACTTCTCCTGTAGAGTGACGGCCTTTGTGTCAACTCACACCAACATCCTCACTCCACTCCTCAGGTGTCCAGTCCTCCATGGTGGTCCTCCAGGCAACTAGAACACAACCAACCAGTCACAAACTAAAATACGGGTGTGGCAAGTAGTTTAACAAGATGCAGGATGCCTGTAGCGTGTGCATAAAGTATCCAACGTAGAGCAGCCGAGTACACAAAGCAAATACAGTGCTACTGTAAGACAAGAGCAACACGTGCTGGAGCTCACCTGTCCCATCTGTACTGTCGTTGGCCACCGTGTCCCACATCTCACTCTGTGTGCTCCGTGTGCGAGCCTCTGAGGTATAGTCGGCCGGATTGAAAGTCCTGGTGAAGAGTCAATGGTCATTAGTTATAATGGAGAGTGGCTGAAGTCAGAGTGAGTACATGCTCCTTATGGATGAATGGGACTGTGGAAACAGTTGCAAGAAAAATGCACCTTTCATCCAGAAACTAATGCAAACACACTAGTTTTTTTTCTGACATGAATAACAATCAATGTGTTGCTAATAAGATAAGTTACACCTTTTCCATTTCATATTACATGTCATTTGTAAGGATTTTATCCAAAGCGATAACTGTCTTCTAACCCCAAAGGACAAACCCAGCCAGAATCATGAAAGTACAATTAGCTTCCAAAAAGCCAAACTACATGTCCTACATTTAAGTGCAATATACAAGTGCAACTAACTAACTTTTATTTTTATATAAACACCAGAGTTGACGATGGTTATTAGACCATCATTTTCTTAACCAAGGTGTAGTGGAAAGAGATGTGTCTTTAGCCTGCGGTGGAAGATGTATGGACATTCTGCTGTCCTGATGTCAATGGGGAGATCGTTCCACCATTTGGGAGCCAGGACAGCAAACAGTGGTGAATTTGTTGTGGCTAGATGTTCCTTGCAGTGAGGGATCAGCAAGCCGATTGGCTGATGCAGAGCAGAGTTGAAGGGGCTGGGGTCTAAGGTTTAACCATGTTCTGGATGTAGGCTGGGCCCACGCTATGTAAGTACCTTCAGTTAAATGTGAGGCCTGTGACTGTGTATGTGTTCTTGTTGCCGTACCCCATGCCCTGGGCTGAGAACCGGTTCCCTGCTGGTGCTCTACCTCTGCCTCCAGATCCTGCAAAAAAATCCACGAAAAAGTCAGAAACATGCACTTAAACGTTTAGCACAGTGATGGTGTTATGCTGAGCAGCTGCTCACCTCGGCCACCTTTGATTCTCCGACCTCGATCTGAACTTCTGTCCACTGGTGTCACCTCCACGCCATTCTCTTCTGGACGTGCTGTCAAGTGAAATCGTAAACTACATTACAATACAATATAATCAAATGGGATATTGAGAGGCTGGAGATTCTACAGTACATGTGAATTCATAATAAGTTTAAGCTCATCCATACCCGGTCGGCTGCGACCGGCCCCCCTGCCCCTGCGGTTAGGAGCCGCGCGCCCTTTGCTTGCCTCCCTCTCTCCTTTCTTCTCCCGGTTCTCCTTGTTCTCCTTGCTTTCTGATGGACCCTCCTTCACCAGCGGCTTCTTCTTCCCCACCGTCTCCCATGAGGTCTAAACACAGAACAAGAATGATATCAGAGAGGACAAATCTATTCAGGAAGTTAAAACAATTATATTCAACAATGTAAAACAGTGTCTTTACATAATAGAATTGTATTTTTTTTTCTTATAAATCTTTAGCCAGCAGCAAAACAGGATATCATGCTGACAATGTTCTTCTCTGAGCAAAGCCGGCAAAGAGGTTTTATTGTTCAAAAACATGTACTTCCCTCCATTTCAGTGACATTTCACAATTGTAGCTTGTGGAAGTAGCCTCTGGTGCTCTGCTGTTGGTTGATGAACACTTTTAAACATAACCAGAATTGTGATGGCAGCTTTGTTTTTGACCAACTTGCTATGCAAGTGTGCACCACACAGCTGCTTATCGACAGTCAATCATAATGAATTGACTGAGATTCAGGACATAATGTGCTAATGATTTAAAAGGCCACTCTTCTCTTATAATACAGCTACTCTTTCACCTGAAACCATTTGATTTGTTTATAACAGTTAAGATCTTACAGAGAACAGAAGCAGATGTTATCAAAGGTCTGCACTGTTTTCCAAAACAATTGCGTCTTCCATGTAAAGGGGAGAACCAGCTTCTTGCTATTTTTAGATGTCCATAAATCTGAACCAACAATGTGTAGAGCTTGCTGGCTGCCAGTCACACCTCCTTGCCTTCTGTGCCAGCTGGTATTCTACAGAAATGCTGGGACATTCAGACATGAATTATACAGGTAGAATAACACATTATTTAGGAGCTTGTCTGACTTTACACTTTGACCAGTGGAGGGAGAAGAGAAGAGGACAATTACAATATCATGTCTTCATGTATAAAGAGTCTGATGTTAAAAAAGAGAAAAGTGTCAGAGAATCATTGACTGATATTACTGAATTCAATTGGAGTGCCATTTTTGATATTTACAACCACAGTCACAGAAGAAAATGATGTCTGACACAACATTGGTTTGGACTTATTGTGCAGTAATGATGAGACAGAATTTATATGTTGTTACCCAAGGAAACAGACAAACATAGTTGTTTGACATTTCAGAATTTTTGCTCATGTTAAACTTGGGAAGTTTCTGAACAACTTTTTTACTCATCTGTCGCACACTGCTCTGACAGAGATTACTCTATTTTAAATCAATAGAGTCTTCAAAGCCTGCACAATGACATGTATTTTTTTTAATATGAAATTTAAATGAAATATTACAGTGATTGTCTACTGGACTTTGAGCGCTCTACCAGAACATAGATTACACTAATCAGAAAAGCCTCATTGAACTCTATGCAGAGCCGTACAGCAGTGACTTAGGGAGGGACATGCTGGATTTAAAAATAATCAATGATGATTAAAAAAATGTGTGTGACTTTTTCCAGCACTGCAGAACGTCACCATGTCACTGAGTGTAATAGCCGCGGTTCTCTGAGTCAGGTGCTGCAGCTGCTCTTCTCCAGTTGCACCATCTGCGACCCACCTCTATGACGACCATAAGAACATCAGATCCATCATCTTTTATGGTCAGAGCTTCCAGATGGGATGCAATTTATTCTTGGTTTCTTCTAGTAAATTATATTGTAATATATGCAACATACACTGTTGGCCTTTTTCACAGGAGACACTTTGACATGTCACAATAAGAAAAGCAAATGTGTAAATTAACAAACTGCTTCAGTTTCAGGATCCTGGTATTTCTCATGCTGCCTCACTGTCATGGGACATTTGTCTGCTGTGAATAAAAATAAGCTGTAGAGACTGTTTCTTATGGAAGTTTGTTGTTGTAAAAGTAAATAATGTCCAAATAGGCCATAGATTTATTTTTTCATCCATGTGGACCGTTTCTGTTTGTGGTCTCCTGTTTATATAGTTGAAATAAAAACAGAAGACTGGTTAGGGGGAGTTTTTTTTCCTCTCTTCTCAACTCAAGTGAGAGGCAACACTTTACCATGTCCGAGGTACTCTCCAGGAGGAAGTTGATGGCTTTGCTAACATCCTCATTGCAGTCATGGAGCGCTATCATGCACTCGTCCTGGTTCTTCCCAGTCACCTCCATCAGCTGTAGAAAGCAATAAACATACATCGCATTAGAAATGTCAAGTTTATCATTAAAAGTAGGACTGGGCGATATGTCTTCAAAACATGATCATGACTTTTTCAAACTCCTCCCTCAATTACAATTTATGACGATTATTTTATGTTTTTTTTAACATTGCCCTCGTCTGACAAGGTTGAGGATCTCAATGAAGCTTGTATAGATATTTTTCCCAGAAGACATTGCAACATGACTGATCACAGTAGGGTCAGCCCAGGCGTTAGTTCTGTTTCTGTCACTGAACCGATAAGTCATTTCATTAGTAACACCTGTTGTTTCCTATTGTGACGAGTCAAAAGGTCTGCTGTGAAAAACGCCTATTCTGTTTTTTTATGTCCAAAGAATTCCTCACCTGGTTCACTTTGTCCTCAAAGTCAGCATCATTCTTGTCATAAATCATCTGAGCAAGCCGAATCTGTTCTGCAGTAGCCTGCAACACAAAGACAATAAGACCACAGGGTAAGCTTTTGGTTAACAATAGAAAAATTGAAGAGAAGAGAGTCTATAGAGGTGGAATTACATTGTTTAGCTGGCTTTGCATGGTCTAAAATAACTGACAAAGAAAGTGTAACTACAAGTGCCTCTTATTGATGCCATTACAAGTGTGTGGGCCACTAGCAATTGAAAAAGAAAGTCCTTTTTGATAGTGACCTATGAATAATGTTTCCACTGCAGTTTAGTTGTTGTAGTCGTGCCCCCTGGTGTTTTGTATCAAATTTTTTCTGGCTAAGATTTCACAATGTTTTTTCCCCATTATCATGTAGTTGTGGTGTCTCACCTGTATCTGTTTCTGTGGTTGTGATGTGTGAGTGGCAGAGGGCAGCACTTTTTCCCGGGGGCCACGGGCCTTGTCGCCGCCCAGCAAGCTCATCATATACAGTATATACAAAACTCTGTATGTACAAAATAGAAAAATCTGCAAAAGAAAATGGAAGGATGAGTAAAATGTACCGACAGATCATAAATCCATGGATTATGTCAGACACACAAACACACAGACACAGCTCCTTTACAATGCTTATACCACAGACACTCAATACTCTTGTGGGAGTGGGAGCAATGTGTTGTGAGCATGGCTAAGCCCTATTGAACATTAACGAACACTCCCTTCATGGAATGAGAGACACACAGGTGGCCTGGTGATGCAACAGCTTTGCTGAAAATCTAGGCCAAGGAGGGAGAGCAACCCAGTGTCCTCTTACAAATACCACAGACCACAGTGTGTGTGTGTGTGTGGAGCCGAACAAACCCTACACACCCTGACCCCACATCCCCTTGTTCTGCTTGATAGTTCAGGGCAACTGAGATTGCACACAAACGCACACATCTTAAACACTAAGCTACTAATGCTGAATAACTTCTCTGTATTTGACAACTAAGCCCTGAACAATTTGTATCCCACTGAAAATTGTTTGCGATCCAGGGTAAGCACACACTATTAATTGTCAGAAGCAAACACTAAACATTTAAATAACAAACACACATGTGGCTTTATCCACCTGCAAATACATGAGATGAGGGGCTGCTCAACACAATAACACAAAACACCCCGTGATTGAATTTGTGCTGCAAAGTCTGACTGTGTTGTCTTTTACTAAAATATTAACTATAGATTTCCCCACTGACCCATTTGTTTGATATCAGAGAACAATAGCAACCAAGCTTACAGTGTATGAGTGACGCTGCCAAGCGCTCTGCTGCCATTGGCTGCTGGGCGGAACAAAGCTAACTAATGCAGAAGGATCAAGTGGCTTTAAATGAGGAAAATCTTAAAATCCGTTTAATTTCCCGGAGCGTGAACTCACCTGCAGCTGCTGCGGTTTGCAGTTTATAAATCAAATGTTGACATATCACTGCCGGTGCGTGAGCCGTCAGGGTCCGACACAAACAATAACAAAACAATCAATCAGTACCTGTGAACATCTCTATTGTTCATCACTTATCAGGACACACAGAAAACCACCGATCACGTTTCCGCCCACTTACATGTTGCCACGCGTAACCATGTACTTACACCAATCTGATGTTAGCTAGCTAACTGACAGGTATTACAATTTAGTGCTCAAGCCACTGGAGCGTTGTTTTGAATCGATGCTAACGTTAGCAGGTAGCTGTTTTTTTTACCTGCCTAAGGGGGCGAATTATCTTACAGTTAACTGCACGCGTCTACCTAACACAAACAACCAGGACACCCATTGCGTCTTTCTCGAGAACACTGACCGGCTGTGTGTGGCTGGTACTGGGGGGTCCCCCTTTGTCCTCGCTAGCATGAACCGACGTGAGCCACCGACATGCTAACGCTGCTGCCGTGAATAAACGCTGCGGTACGGCTGGAGCTAGCCGAGGGTGCTATCTAAATCTGCTCCGAGCTGTCAGCCAAAGACCTGGCTCGCTTTATAGTCTCGCGGGGGTATTAATAGACGGCTAGGGTTATCTGACGGGCGGCGGCGACACCCGGCTCCTCCGCGGCATCAGCACATGCTAACAGGCCAAACAAACAGAGCCGTGTCAAATGTGAGGGGAGGAAAAAAGGGCCTCGCAGCGGAGCACAGTCCCCATCCCGACATTACTCTCCGGGAAACAAGACAACAGAAAAATTGCAAGAGACATCCCTCACAACAGCGCATCAGCCCAGCGGATAAATCGGCGTCCGGCCATGTCAGCCCGAACACACAAGAGCCCGTGCTTTAAATGCAACGAAATGGAGAAAGTAAAGTTTATAAACGTGGTAGAAATGGTGTTTTTATTACCTGCTATCACGCTTCAATCGCCAGCAGCAGACGAGTTGGTCACGTGACGTGCGCTGCCGCGGTAGATGCTCGGCTCCCGATCGGGTCACAACTTCTCCGCGGTCGCCACGCACCTTTACACTTTGATTTATAAATGCTTGCTTTTCTGTTGTGTTCTCTGAATATGCAGCTTTAATAATTCAAACTGCAGACTGAGCCTGTGGCGGATCTAGGATATTTCCAGATCAGGGGCCATAGAGGGGCCACAGTTTACACAGAGGTGCCCAAAATCCATGTACAATTCCCGATTCATCACATTAAACTCATTCCTTCGAGCTCCATAGCTGCGAGTAAAGCCACACAACGTTAGGGTTAGAAATATATCTAAATATATTTAGAAAAAAAATAATTTTTCAAGAACAGTGTAGGCTACTTAAAAAAAGCTGAGAGGATACAAATATTAATTGTTAGATGCTTTCAGGTTTTAGAAGTGCACTGAACTCCTGATAATGTCCGAGTGAGTTTCTCCTGTCAGGGCCCTGATAAAAACTCTGCATAATGTCAGAGTGAGCCCATGTGAGCTTCTCCAGAGGCGACACCACGAGCAAGTGAGCGTGTTGATGACGATTCTAACACGCATGGATGCAAAACTGAAAAGGTATACAAATATCTGGTGTCACACGCAGGCCAGCACAGGTAAATGTGCTGTTAACAAAAACATTCGATCCCTGCAACAGAATAAACATCCATTCCTTGTGCGCCAGCCCTCACCTGAACACTCCAGAGGTTTCTCTTTTGATGTGAATGTATCTGAGCTGAAAATCTCCTGCTGCGTTGTTTATTTGTGAAAGGCCAAATCCAGGATCATTACAAAAAGACAATTGCAACATTAATATACATTTCGTTTTTATTATTTACTCTTTTTAAAGATTTAATAGCTTGTTTTTTTCCAGATGTTTATCTTACAATATCCTCAGATTCAGTCATTTGTAAAAACATTCATGAGGTGTGTATAAAAAAAAACAGGGCATCACCAAATAGACATCAATCCACACGCTTCCTCAGACATATTCATACAAATGTATGCAATTGTCCCCATGTATTTTACACATACATATACACATTTATATATAAAATACACTTTTAAAGTGTTGGTTCTTTGTTCAATTCGTGGTCATAATCGGGGGGCTCCTCTTTTCGATTCTGTCATTATCATGAAAACCGTTGGAAAGTTCCATGTAGAAAAGGAAAACGATGATTGCCTGTGGCAGTCTTTCACAGAAAGACTTGAAGGCCAAAACAAAACCCAAACAGAACTTGAGTCTACCCTGCCTCTACCAAACAAGGGAAAGAGCAGAATTACTCACTCCTTGATACAAAAAGAAGAAGAGAAACATTTAGAACTGTGACGACAAACAGATATGTGCCTGTAGCCTCCAACTTCTCGGTACAGTCCAAACAATTCTCATTAGTTCTTCTTGCTTGGTTCACAAGAACAAGGTGAGCTACCACGTTATCTTGTCCCCAGTTTCTGTGGAGGAGGCCCAGAACCACAGAGGGATTTAATCCAGTGATTAAAGGCTCCTCTATTAGTCATCATATCTGATGACACTTGCTACCAAAGCTTAAAATCTTAGGGTGAATTCTCTACTAACAGAATGGTTACAGGTCAGGATTCCAACACTGTCGACCAATCTGCTGAACGCATTCTGGTCAAATAGACCAGGAATACAAGCAGAGGGCAAATAGACGACATGTCATTCAAAAGAAGCTTATATAAATACCCCTGACCAATTGAATAAAGGTGACACAGGAAGGAGAAAATAGATACACAAAGCAAATAATGATATCAGCAGGGGTACGCCTGTCAATCACACAAAAAAATAAAATAAGCATGGGATTGATGGGATTAAGTCATAGCATAAGAGCAACACAGCATTTGAGCAATCTTTATATTTCTCCTTTACATCATCTCAATGAGAAAAGTTATGAACACAAAGTCCCATTTTGATTGGCTTCTTCATTTGACTTCAGACAGGAGAAGAGAGAAGTTTCTCAGTGATTGTTGGGGGACAGGACAGGACCTGTTCCAACCAGTAAATATTCTCTGCCAAACTGCACTCAGGTTCAGTCCTTAAAAATGAATCGTCTCTTCAGTCCTCCGTCCTCTCTGCCTCTCTCTCTTATTGCCATCAATTTTCAGTGAAAGAACAAAACAGATCTCCACGAACATTTCACAAAGACACCGTCATTTATCACAGACAAAGCAACGGTAAACAGCTTCCTTACATACAGAAGAAGGCCATAGCCTAATCCCTGTGCACGGGCTGGTTGTCTACGTTTTAAATTATGAGAATATGTATAACTTTAATCTTAATGCTTTCCCAAACTACTCCTCAGTGGCAGACTCCGCAGCTCTTGAAAATTACTAGTTAAATGTTTTTACATTTTTATATGGAAATACAAATGAACCAAGTGGAGGAGGGATAAGAACAGGAATAACTGCAGGAGGAGGGATATAATAATGGAGGAAACATTCACACACAAGCACAATATTCATGCTCCTGAGTCCATGTGTGAGCAAAACAGAGTGACAGTCAGCGGGATGGACAAGGACAGTCATGTCACTGCAGACTGGAAGAGGGAGAGGATTGGAGGGACTGGTAAAAGTATAAATCTGGACGAGGGGGAAGTGGCAGTGGAGGAGACGAAAGAGGGCTAACTCCACAATCCTGCGTAGTTCCCGTGCAGGCCAGAGCAGAGAGGTCCACCCGCCACAAACAGCTTGGTGCCAGAGTCGTCGTAGCAGTGGGTGTACACCGCGTTGGGGAAGGAATGAATGTCTGAGAAGTAGCTCCTCCACGTCTCATCGTGATTCTGAGGGTGACAAGGAGAGTTGGAGAGAAAGGAGAGGGAGATTAGGAGGGGAGAAAGGGAAATGTTTAGTAGATGTAAGTTATTACCTCTGCCAAGGGCGCTTATGTTTTTATCTGCATTTGTTTGTTTGATGGTCTGTTAGTTAGCAGGATTACGCAAAAACTACTGGATGGATTAACACAAAAGTTGGTGAAAGGATGTAGTATGGACTAGGAAAGAACCCATTAAATTAACTTTATTTAACATTGCTAGAAAGACAATTTATGAATCAGGTATATTAAGGGGAATAATCAAAGCTGATGCCTTATCCACTGTATGCAATATGCAAAAAAACTAAAAAGGCACTTGGTCATTAAAAAGGGAGACAGTGTTGTCCCGTGGAATTTGATGAATTTGTGATCTTGACTTAATCGCCACCTACTGGTCCTGCATGATTGTTTGAGCATTTATATTTTTCCTTGTCTAGACAGAGATATTTTATTAAACATCGTGTGGACAAATATATTTTAATTTTTTTTATTAAAATTTAGTAAATGGAGGGGGAGATATCCTTTAAAAAATACCCACTGTCCTGTAGACAAGGCTTAAACGTGGTTTCATGTGGGGACTGTTGGGCCTTGGTGGAGGTATCCACTCTACTAAGTACAATTTTAGTTCATAATTGTATAGCAACTTTATTTGTCAGAAACCCTACAGCTCAGCAGCTCATCATCATTCCATGACAAAAAAGACTATGCAAAAAATAAATAAATAAAATAAGATCAATACCAGCCAGCCTTTGCCAGTAGTGAGCTTGATGATGCCATCTCCTGGGCACTTCCGGTACCCCCCTGCTGGATTCAGAGAGTTCTCCAGGAATCTCTGAGCCCGGATGTCGTAGAAGAGCAGTGAACCTTGGCCGGTGCCGACTGTCACGATGTGTTCATAGAAACTCACTGAACGGATTCCTGCACAAACACACACTGATGCTTTAAATGCAAAGCTCCTCAAAAGCAAACACAACCCCTCCCTGTTTGTTTGTGCCGTTGAACCTATAGGCTAGGTCCCATAACAGTTACTCTCTACTTACAATGAGCTCTGACACATAGTTTACAAACAGAGAAATTAAAGAACATCCACAACTGTTGTGCAAAAAAACAAAAAGGCCCAAATGAGAAAGATATTAAATATGTCTTCATTGAGTAGCTGAGGGAGATCAGCAGCTCTGTGCTTGTGCGGCCTGTTTACAGATAACTTACCACTTCCCCTTTCTCTGGAATTGACAGACTTGATGTTGTGTGTAGGTTGCCGCGGGTCCAGAAAAGAGACATGGGCCTGAGAACCCACAGCGTACACCGACCAGTCCTGTCCATATGCCAAACAGACATTCTCTTTGCAGTGAGGCAGCTTGGTGGACAGTATCTGGAGGGAAACACCAAAAAAGGAAGTAAAGATTTAACTTGTCAACAACCGTTTCTTTGTGATATTTGAGCACAAGACTATGAGAATGCAAAACAAATTAAAAAAAATAGAGAGTGAAAGAAAATATAAGGGAATCAAAGAACTACTTAGTCTTCTGATTATGATTCTTTGAATGTGTCACGTCAGTAAGCGGGGGAGATGCATCACCTCAGTAAGCAGGGGAGATGAGTCACCTAATAATCATTAGTAAAATGTTTAATTTACCTTGCACAAGCTGTGCTCAGCTTTCCAGAGGTGGAAGTATCCATCCAAAGAAACAGCCCCCAGTTCCTGCAAAGAAAAAAACAGCACAAAAAGATGAGACTAATGGTAAATGACTGAAGCTGAGTTGAAGCTGTGGAGAAGAAACCAGAAACAACAGCTACTTCCAATTGACTATTTAGCTTTTTTACTTAGATGCAAATGACCCTAAACCTTAATATTTTAACATAACATTTCCCCTATTGGGCCTCATTCACCAACCGTTCTAAAGAAGACATTTCTTCCTTAAACCCACTTGTGCAGTTTTGACGAAGATTCTGACATTCACCAATGTTTTCTCATCTGGGATTCGTTCTTATGTAAAAACTGAATCTACGCACACTGAAGAGGCATCTCAAGCCTTTTCTGTTTTATCAGGTCTGAAGAAGGAGTCATCATTTGCTTCAATCGTAATGATTTTTGGCTGCAACGTTGTTTACCCCTGAGACTCCAGAAATATTTTGTGGACTTAAATACTTCACCCACCCCTCCATCAGCATAGTGGTGAGTAGATAATGAGTGCATTTTCTGTTTTCACTTTAAGAAGAAATTTAAGAGAATATTATTATTAA